>NC_139780.1:8551895-9091036 GCF_965231275.1 Zosterops lateralis | reverse complement strand
AATCCAGAGGCGAGAATTTCCTGGTGAATCAGTTTCAGGAACATCTGTCGTGCTGAGTACCTACACTGATGTGTCAGTCAGGGCAGGGATGAATAGGCAATTTATGTGGCATCTAATTTATTTAGAGGAGAGGCGCCCAGGATTCGGATGCAATTCAATCACCGACGAGGAAAAGTGGAAAAAATATTCACTGTTCAGTTCCTGTAAACAAACAAATTTGATTGAAGGCTCCTGCTCAAAGGAGTACAAGTAGATGTTGATGCAGAGATTGGTTTATTCACTTCAGGTGGTTTTATTTGTCCAGAATCTCAGCATGGGCCTCCTGAGAACCCCCCTTAGCTGGGGGTCAGCCAGGGAGGGAGCAGCAGGGACAGCTGGGGCAGCCAGGACCAGAATCAGCAAAAACTGCCTTGTGGGAGTAAAAATTACTTGGGGTCTTGTTTGTCATCCAGACAGCGATGGCAGAGGGTTCAGATTAAATCAGATTACATTGCTGTAGCACTGAAATTGCAGCTGCGATTTGGGTATTCACTGTTTACATTTGTTTGCTCTTTTCATTATCCCTCAAGACAGAAGTTTTGTTTCAGACAAGGAGCACAGATGAATTATCAGCTGGAACCGGCTTTGCTGTTCCTGCCCATCCAGCCAGGAGTCATTAGCAGCTGAATAAAACCTTAATGAGCTGTACTGGAGAGCTGACCCGCGTGTTTTTCTGCTTCCAGGGGGAGAAGGGTCCCCAAGGTCCGGCTGGCCGGGATGGCATCCAGGGCCCCGTGGGACTGCCGGGCCCAGCAGGTCCTGTGGGACCTCCTGGAGAGGATGGAGACAAGGTGGGGACAGCGTGGGATCACTCTGACAAGGGGCTGGGCAATGTTTCCCCCGTGGAGCATGCCGCAGTTGGGTGGGATGTGCTGCTGGAGGATTTTGAAGGAACTCACAGTCCCGAGGGATGAGCAGCAGCAGATGGGGCTCCCTATGCTCTTCCAGCCACTAAATTCCCCTGAAATCCAGTTTGCCTCCCTCAAACCTGTGGCAGGTTCCTGCCCACAGATGCAGCATCTCCAAATTAATTCCCTTTGCCCCCTCTCTCCTGTGGCCTCTCTGGAGTGCAGGATTCCCAGGAAACATCAGCTGGGATGTTTCCAAACCCCTCGTGGCTGCTCAAAGGGTCTGCAAAATGCAGCTTCTTGCATGGCCTGGAATTGTAGGGTGGAAAAGGGTTTCGTTGCACCTGGGGTGGCCAAATCTCTGCAATAATTCAGCCCAAATCTGGTGTGGGATTTGTGATGAGGATGAAGCCACACAGGGATGGGATGTTGAGATGTGGAAGTGGTGGGGGATTAATTGGATTAATTAAAGTGGTTGTCCCTTTGTTCTTTTGCAGGGTGAGATTGGGGAGCCTGGACAGAAGGGCAGCAAAGGTGACAAAGGGGAGCAGGTGAGTGCAGGGGACTCTGCTGGAGCTGCTGCTCTTGAGCCTGGTTCGTTGTGTGACTTGCTGGAAATAGAAAATTAAATTTATATCGTTTTCTAATGTTGATTCATCTTCTCTGCTTCATCAAATACCCACATGATGTAAAAAAAAACAAAAACAAGAGTGAGAGCCTCAAGTGGGAGCCTCTAGCTCCCAGGAACACTGAGATATTTCCACATCACCCACTTAGCATGGAAATATCTGTGAAACATGAGCAATGTTGCCATCAAAGTTGGGCCTTTGGCTGAAGTTCCCTGTCTGATTTAGTTGAAGATGTCTTTGCTCATGACAGAGGGGTGGACCAGGAGATTTTTAAAGGTCCCTTCCAACCCAAACCTGTAATCCTGTGGTAATTCCAGTTCCTGTGGTAATTCCAGTTCCACACCCTTAACGTGCTGCCCAGAGCCTGAGGAACAGGAGTTACCCAGGATTTAGGGCTGAATGCTGCCATTGCCCTGCTGCAGCAGAAATGTGTTTGGGTGTGTCTGCTCTCCACTGGCACCAGGGCTGAGGAATGCTGGCGTGTCCAGGGAGACCTGACCCTGTTCTCCAGCTCTTTTTTGGGAATTAGTATGGTTTTAATGGAGATTGTGTTGAAGGAATTCACCTTTTCCAGCTGAATTTGTCACTCTGCTCCTAACATTGACATTTCCTTTTTTGTGCCAGGGTCCCCCAGGCCCCACTGGTCCTCAGGGTCCAATTGGTCAGCCTGGCCCAGCTGTGAGTATCACCCTCTATCAGCAGAAATCCCTTTTTTTCCCCAAAAAAACCCCTCCTGTGAATCCCTGGCACGATTCCTGCCTGGCACTGCTGCTGCCCAGCACCAGCAGGGGCTGGTGGGATGGGGTTTGTGTGGCCCCACACAAACTGGGGGTGTTCAGAGCCTTTCCTTGTAGGGAGCAGATGGAGAGCCCGGGCCCCGAGGACAGCAGGGACTCTTTGGTCAGAAAGGTGACGAAGGACCCCGAGGTTTCCCCGGGCCCCCCGGCCCCGTGGGCTTGCAGGTAAATTCTGCACCATCCAGGGAGGGTTTAGGGGTGTGATGAGAGCTGAGATGTTCTCAGCTCAAACTCATCCTTCTGCAGGATCAGATTCAATAAAATTCCTAAAATTCGACCTCCACAGGGCCTGCCTGGACCTCCTGGGGAGAAGGGAGAAACAGGTGACGTTGGGCAGATGGTAAGGCCCTTCCAGATTTATTTCCTTTCCTCACTGGCATTGCTCTGAGAAACCCATCTGAAATCTGTCCTCCTTTTCCCTCAGGGTCCACCAGGCCCACCAGGACCCAGAGGTCCATCTGGGCCACCAGGGGCTGATGGTCCACAGGGTCCTCCTGGAGGAATTGGGAATCCTGGTGCAGTTGGAGAGAAGGTAAAACACCCTGACCACCCTGAAGCAGGAGTTTGCTGCAGCACTCGTGCTGTGCCTTTGCTGTGCCAGCAGAAAGCTCATCCCCCTGCAGAAATGTGAATATTTCTATCTTTTTTTTCCCTGTGCAGGGTGAACCTGGGGAATCTGGTGAGCCTGGTCTCCCTGGAGAGGTTGGGCTGCCGGTAAGTGTCTCCTGGGAGAGGCCTGGGTGAGGATGGGGATGAGGATGAGGATGGGACAGCAGGGGCTGCAGCAGCCCTGGCCTGGATTTGGGTATCGATGACACATTGCCACGTTCCCGGGTATTTATAGGATCACGTTTAGTCACCAAATCTGGGCTGCCCACGGCTCAACACCACGAGCACCACTCAGCCCTGGTGGGAAGGGACTGTTAAATCATGTCCTTGTGTTTGGAGACACAAATAGAGCTTCTTGCTCAGAATTGATTAAAGATCAGTAAGGTTTTTTTTTTGGTTTTGGGGTTTTTTTCCTGGATAATAGAATTTTTTTTCCTTTACAGGGCCCTAAAGGTGAAAGAGGTGAAAAGGGAGAAGCAGGTCCCTCTGGTGCTGCTGGTCCACCTGGCCCCAAAGGCCCACCAGGTGATGATGGCCCCAAAGGCAGCCCTGTAAGTACCCCCTCAGTCTTGCCTTGCCTTGCCTTGCCTTGCCAGCAGAGATTTCTGCACAAAAAGATGTTCCCAGGGATATCTGTGGGAATTTAAAATAGTTTCCTAACCACAGAATTGCCCCTCTGGTGATCCATGATCTCAGCCCCCTTCTTTAGGGTGCTGATGAGGGAAAGATCTCTCTGTTCCATATTTCCCAGAAATCCTGGAGTTATCAGTGCTTTGTGCAGGCTATCAGGAATCTCACCCCACAGAGAGGAGCTGCAGGAGGGTCACTTTTTATGGCTTTTTATGGTGTTTATGGCTTTCCAAGGTCTTCTGCACCAGAGCAGAGCTTCCAAAACAAGAGATTTATGGGATTTGGGAGCTGTACCTGCACACCCAGCTCTGATTTCTACAGCTCTGGTGCAGCCAGTGGAGCTCTGCTGATTTTACCCAGGGACAATGGTACAGGGTTTATCTCCCAGGCTCCTCTGATGCCTGAAATTTATGATGAGATAAGGCAAGATGGCACAGAGAAGCAGAGGAGGCAGAGGAGTTTAGTCATCCCTCCTAACAGATGGGGTTTGGGATCTCTGTGATGGGTTGAAGGCTGCTTGTGGAATCATGTGAAGCACCCGACAGACATTGTATGGGGAAGAATGGTGAAGTGTTTCAGTCATTAAATGCTCTGAGAGGCTCCTCCTGGGCAAAATGTCACGCATTTGGAAAAGCAGAACCTTCCAATCCTCACATCCCCAAAGCTGGGAGGATTCTGCTGTCACCCAGCTCGAAGGATTTCAGAAAAACTGGGATGGAACTCCCAGTGTTGCCTTTGGAGCTGTGGCAGTCAGGATGCAGATCTGCACTGGCTGGGGCAGGGGGGAAACCCTGCAGCTGCAAAGATGGGCTGTGATTGTAGAAATTTGGGGTTTACTCCATAGATGTTGGGAAAGATGAGACAGGAAAAGGTTACAAATATGATTGGCCTGGCAAGAGATGCTGAAAATATAAAACCTGTGAGTGAAATAGAAATGAAAGGCAGCTCTGAGATGTGATCATGGCAGGCAGGAAGACAGTGATTAACTGGAGATGGGTTGAGTGATAACAAACAAAGGGACACCAAGGGACCCAGGGGTGCAGCCCCCACCAAGGTATCCAGGAAAAGGCAGATAAGAGAGAAGCCTTTGGAGTTTAGAATACAGAATGATATGGTGATATAGCAGTTCTCACAGGCTGTGTGCAAAGTCTGTAGGGCTTGTATCTGCTGGTTGGTCACTGTAAATTAGAATATTCGACACCAAAGGAGATATAATGGTTTGTAACAAGGACCTCGCTCTCTTACCTCGCTCACCTCCCTTACCCCTCCCACCTCTGTGACTTCTCTCACTTCTCACCCTCTTGCTCTCTCTCTTTGGGGCATCCCTCCAGCCCAGGCTGGTGGCTGAAGGCAAAGCCCTTTTACCCATGACCCTTGCAATAAACCCACATGTCTCTAGTGTCTCAGGTCTGCAGAGTTCCCTCTCCTGCCGTCCACAGATGTTCCTACACATTGGGTGGCTCCCCGTGTTGTCACAGGTGCAACATCTCTGACTTGGGGATATTCTTCTCTCTCTGCAGGGCCCAGTTGGTTTCCCTGGTGACCCTGGTCCTCCTGGAGAGCCTGGCCCAGCTGTAAGTGTTGGTCTCACAGAGTTTCCTCCTCCTCCTGTGGTGAAACTCGACTGTGCTGCTCATTCCCAGCAGCTCCCCTGGCTCTGCTCAGCTCCATCCACACCCTGCAAACACCTCCTTGTTCCTTTTTCCCTCCTTTTTAGGGTCAAGATGGTCCCCCTGGTGACAAAGGTGATGACGGTGAACCTGGACAGACTGTGAGTACCTGGGGAAATGAGAGCTGTTCCCCACAGTGCCCACGGCTCTGTGCCAGCTCCAGGGACACTGAGCCTCTCATTCCCAACAGGATTTCCCAGTGGGAATTGCCCATTGAGGATCTCATTCCCTCCTGGGTCATCCTTCCATGGATCCATCCATCCATCCATCCATCCTTTATCCATCCATCCATCCATGGATCCATCCATCCATCTATGGATCCATCCATCCGTACATCCATCCCTCATCCATCCATCCATGCACGGATCCATGGATCCATACATCGCTCCATGGATCCATACATCTCTCCATCCATGGATCCATCCCTCCATCCATCCCTCATCCACCCCTCCATGGATCCATCCATCCATCCCTCATCCATTCATGGATCCATCCCTCCATCACCCCCATCCATCTTATCCCCCATCCAGACTTAGCACTACATCCTGAAAGCCCAAATCACCTCCTGGAAAAACAGCATCCAAGGCTTTGATTTCAGCTTTTCCCAGCCCTCTGGCATTGCATGGCGGGAAGGGCTAAACCAGGATCCCCCCTGCAGCCTGAGGAGGTGTTGGCTGGGAGCTCTCCTGGCACAACCTCAGGAGCCTGGCTCAGGTCTGGCTGCTCTTTCCCACACCCCGTGGGACACTCATGGCTTGTTCCCCTCCCCTCTCTCCCTGCAGGGTTCCCCTGGGCCCACAGGAGAGCCAGGCCCCTCTGGACCCCCTGGGAAAAGGGTGAGTTGGTTGTTCAGGAAGATTTTCCCAAATACATTCCTATATTAACTGTTTAAAACTCATATTACTAAGCCTACGATAAATGCTGTGTAAATACTGTGTAAAATATGCGATAATTAAAAAAATTAAAATGATGCACCATCCACCAGCCGTTGGAAATTGATGGGAAGCTGCCAGGCAAATCCCATGGATTTTTTTTTTTAAAGATGTTAACAGCCCAAAGAACATCCAAGGATGAGGCACTCCTGCTCCTCCTGCCTTGCTGGCAGAACCCAGGGATTCATTTAGCAAGGAGCTAATTTAAAAAGCTTTTCAGGGATATTTGTCTCCATTTTGTCTCCTTCCCTGGGGCTGGAGCATCGTTTTGCTAATTCCAGCGGAGCATTGCAGATCAGCAGGATCTGATTGTGTTTTCCATCTATTCTGGGCTTTCTTTAGGGCCCTCCTGGTCCAGCTGGTCCCGAAGGAAGGCAAGGAGAGAAAGGAGCCAAGGTAAGAGCTGAATGGGATTTCACTTGTGCTGTGTCCTTGATATTCCAAGAGGAATCTCGCTCTGCCAAGGCAGGGAGTTGATTTTGCTGCGTGTTACAACAAATTAGCCTGAATTTGGAGCCACTGGCCTCAAAGCTGAGCTTATGTTTCAGCCCTTAACAAGCTCTGTGGAGATAATTAGGGCTTGGTAAGGTCACGGGAATGTTTTCCTTGGTTTGAAACATCCAAGTGCTATATTTGGCAATTGAATGTGTTGTAAATAACGGGGTGTGCACGGCCCCGTGTCCTTTCCCAGGGCAAACACGGCCTTAATGGGCTGGGATTGTTGGGGTGGGAGTGCTGGGGAAATGGAAATGGGATTGGAAATTACAGATCCCCTTGTGGCAGCACAGGGGAGGGGTGTCCATGCATGGATGGGTGTCCCTAAACCCAGGAGAGCTCAGAGCCAAAGGGTGGCTCCTGCTGGAATTCAGGCCAGGCTGGAAACTGAAGGAGTTTGGAGAGTGCCTGAGGTGGAGGGAGCAGCAGGAAAATCAAGGAGCAGAAAGTTTTGTGTGCTTTGCACGGATCTGCATCCACTCTGGCACCATCTGACAAAACCATCTGATGTGCCAACGCAAATCCAACACCCTCCCTCTTCATCCAGGGGGAAGCTGGGTTGGAAGGACCCCCTGGGAAGACGGGGCCCATCGGTCCCCAAGGTGCTCCAGGGAAGCCTGGCCCCGATGGCCTCCGTGGGATTCCTGGTCCAGTCGTGAGTATTCCCAGTTGGAGAAAGCCCAGGTTTGTCCCTGTGCCCCACTTGCTTGGAAGGTGCCTTTTCCCAGTGTTCTGTCAGTGCTGGAATGCCTGACAGCAGATAACTCATGGGAATAATGTGAAGATCATCTCCCTCATGTTTCATTTGAGTCTTGGGTCTTCCCAAGATTCCAAGATTGGGTCTTCCAGTCACTCTCCAGGAGTGATTTTCCTTGACCCACAAAGTCCCTTTTCCAGCAGAGATTTGAGCATTGAAGGAACATAAATCCTTTTGCCATCTGTGAAAAGCCAGGACAAAGGTTCCCTGGCACAGGTGAAGGATCAGAATATTCCCAGCTGGGAGCACTGCTGTGACTGGGAACGAGGGAATTGCACTTCTTTTACAGGGTGAACAAGGTCTCCCGGGATCTCCTGGCCCTGATGGTCCTCCAGGCCCAATGGTATGTCCAGAGCAGCCAATCCCAGGGGGTTTTGAAGGGGATGAATGAGTGTGACACAAATTCATTGCCTCTTTTGTTTTCCCTCTGTGTCCCCAAGGGCCCTCCTGGTTTGCCTGGTCTGAAAGGAGACTCTGGTCCTAAAGGGGAGAAGGTGAGAATCCACCCAGGATCCCATTGCCTGGTCCCTGCTGGGCTGTGGGGGGACAGAGGGCACTGCAGAGGGGATGGGAGCTGCAGGACAAGGCTGGGGAGTGTCACCAGCCCCAGTGACAGCTGCAGGGCAGAGCTGGAGCACTCTGTCCCCAAGGGGCGAGCTGTGGGTGAGTGTGGAGGTGCAGAGCCCATTTTAGGGGTGGTTCTCCACCCTATAAACATTTCTGTCATCTCTATCTATTTATATAACCCCGGGGAATGAGCAGCTCCAATGCAGAGTTTTTTTCTATATTTGTAGCATTTTCTGCTGTAAAAATCTCCTGTTTTGCTCTCCTCTGCCTCTTCCACGTGTCAGGGGTTGCTACAAACTGCTCTCACCTCGCTCAGATATTTGGGGCTGAATCTAGAGAAATGTCTTTGCTCTCTCCAATTAGAAATCCTAATTAACAGCTGCTGTTTTCCCCCAGGGTCACCCAGGTTTAATTGGACTAATTGGGCCGCCAGGAGAGCAGGGAGAAAAGGGTGACAGAGGCCTCCCAGGCCCCCAGGGCTCAGCAGGACCCAAAGGAGAGCAGGTAAATATCCCATAAAACCTTCCTGGAATGGGCTGTGGAGCACTGCACCCTCGAGGAGCTGCAGCACAGCAGGGATGGGCAACCCTGGCAGGAGATCCTTGGCAGTCTGTGAGGGATGTTTTCTGTATTAATGTGGTTTATTCTATGTGTGACATATGGATCTGCTCCAAAACGACCCATTTTAGCAGGAAGGAGATTCCCAAGGGTCATATGAAAGAGCTGAATAGGCTTGGAGGGATGGTGCCATTAAATATTCATCCAAAGGGCTGGTTTTTAAAAGTGTTGAGCCTAAATGAGATTGGCTTCTTTGCCCATGCTCTAAAAACGTGCTAAAGCTCCAGACTGGACTGGAATCCTCCAAAACTGAGTGCTCACCTCAGAGCAGGGGTTGGATGTGTAATTTTTAACCCAGAACTGCAAATCCATATTATTTTGGTGTTCTCTTTTAGGGTATCACAGGTCCCTCTGGACCCATCGGACCTCCAGGGCCCCCAGGGTTACCGGTAGGTGACAGTCAGTGACCTTGGGATTCCCTGGGAGCTGCTCAGGCCCCCAGGAGACACTTGGGTGACAATCAGTGACCTTGGGATTCCCTGGGAGCTGCCCAGGCCCCCAGGAGCCACTTGGGTGACAGTCAGTGACCTTGGGATTCCCTGGGAGCTGCCCAGGCCCCCAGGAGACACTTGGGTGCCCCCAGCACAGCCCTGGCTGTAGGAAGATGTTGGTCATGGTGTTTTTTTTTGGTTTTTAAGAAACAATTGGATGTGTTCCAGGAGTGCTGGAAGTGATGTTGGGAGGTGGGCACAGGGAAATCATCCCACTCTGTTTCCCTCCCCTTTTCTTTTGGAATATCCACAATCCCACGGGGGTTTCTTGCCCTTTTTGCTGATTTTTTTCTCACTTTTTTGGATGCACAAAGGCCTCGTGCTGCACCCAGCTGAGTGTCCAGAATACAGAGCTGGGATCAGCCCCAGCAATCACCCAGCAGTTTTCCCAGTCCCCACTGGGGCAGGAGTGTGGAGCTCTGCCACAAAACCTTTTCATCTGTTGGCAAATAAAAGCAACACCCAGCTCGAGTGGATGGGGAAAATAAAAATAGAAAGAGAGTAAATTAAAAAAAAAAATCCCTGAGTTCTCTGCTTGGAAATGAACTGACTCCTTTCTGTATTTGTCTCTCCACAGGGTCCACCTGGTCCCAAAGGTGCTAAAGGCTCATCAGTGAGTATGGACACAGCTAAAAGAGGAGGCTGAGGGGTTTTTATTGAGTGTAGGACATGCTGGCACTCCCCTCACCAGTAAAATTAATTCAGTTAGCAGAGAAGACTTAGCAAACTCTGCCTGTCCAGGCTGCCTAAGCCCAGGGATGATAACTGGGGAAGGTTTCTGTGCCACCACTGCACTTCCCTGAAGAGCAGAGCAGCAGAGATCACAAGGAGCAATGCAGTGCTTGTTCCTGAGCAGAAAAGCTGCTGCTGGAGAGTGCAGGGGATTAAAAATAGCCCGTGAAGAGCGGGAGGTGGGAAGCTGGAAAGTGAAGAACTCGGTGAGAAATGAGACTCTGCAGGCAGCTAAAAAAAAATTTTGGGCAACTTCTTAGGTGTCTTTTTGCCACCCAGAATTCGATGTTTTATTAATTTGAAGATTTTATTTGACTTGCAAAACAGTTGGATTGGTTCGGAGAGTTAAGGATTTTATGCACTTCGTGCATTCTGTAGGAAGCATAAGAAAAATCTGTCTGCAGCTCCAGGTGTTGGATCTTTTCTTTTGCCTAAACACCAAAAATTACCAAAAATACCATTTTCTTGAAATGCGGGTGCAGGGAGAGACTCCTCTTTTGTGCCTGAAGGGACCAAAATGAAGTTTCAGGCACAGTTAAAAATGTTTGGGGTGTGATAAAAGTACCAGCTGAATTCCCCTGAGTGACCCCTGATTTTCCCTTGTTTTTCCACCCAGGGTCTCACAGGTCCAAAGGGTGAATCAGGTCTTCCTGGACCCCCAGGACCTCCTGTAAGTAGAACCCATAAGGTGAAGCATGAAATGAGGTTCAGACTTCCTGGGTGCTGGGATTTGGGGAGCAGAAAAACCTCTGGGCAAAGATTCCTTGGCAGTCCTGGCAACGGGTTGGAATCTCTTGGAGACACTGGGGGTGGGAAGGGAGGAGTTATTAATGAGAAGAGGACAAGGGAAGGTGGAAAATGTTGAAGCCAGAGGTTTTATCAGCACCATCCATGGGTGTTTTCCATCGTGTATTTTGGGATGTTGCTGCTTTGTCCATCTCTCTCCTTTTCCCAATGGAATGAGAAGTTCTGATGTTGGGAAAGATGGGACAGGAAGGACTTATGGATATGATTGTCTGGTAAGAAATACTGCAGATGTAAAACCTGTGAATGAAATAGAAATGAAAGCCAGTTTTGAGATGAGGCATGGGAGGGAGGAAAACGGTGATGAGCTGGAGATGGGTTGAAGGACAGGAAAACCAAAGGAGTCAGGAATGTCGACTTTCCACCCTGCCAGGAAAGGTACCAGGGAGAAAACAGATAAGAAAAGTAGTCTTTAAAGTTTAGAATATAAAATGACATGGTAATGTAGTAGTTCTTATAGGCTGCATGCAAAGTTTGTAGGGTTTGTATCCTGCACGGGTTGGTCACTGTAAATTAGAATATTCAACACAAAAAGAGATAGAATGGATTGTAACAAGGTGATCTCTCTCTTGCCTCTTGCTCTTTCTCTCTTCTCTTCTCTTCTCTTCTCTTCTCTTCTCTTCTCTTCTCTTCTCTTCTCTTCTCTTCTCTTCTCTTCTCTTCTCCTGCCCCTCTGCCCTCTTGTCCTCTCTTTCCTCTCCCCCTTTTCCTCTACTCTGTTGCTTGCTCTCTTCTCCCCACTCTTACCCCGTTTCTACCCCTTAGTTCTCTTCTACTCTCTGTCCTTTCTCTCTTTTGGCGCTTTGCTCCAGCCCAGGCTGGTGGCTGAAGGCAAAGCCCTCTTTACCCACGACCCTTGTAATAAACCCACGTGTTTCTAGAATATCTCAGCTCTGCAGAGTTCCTTGTCCCCACTGTCCACAGATGTTACTACATTCTGCCTTTTTTTTTTTTTCCCCCAAAAATAATCAGGGTCCTCCTGGAGAAGTGATCCAGCCCCTGCCCATCCAGGCTGCCAAGAGGACCAGGAGGAACATTGATGCCAGCCAGCTGCTGGACGACGGCAATGCCGACAACTACATGGACTATGCCGACGGCATGGAGGAGATCTTCGGCTCCCTCAACTCCCTCAAACTGGAAATCGAGCAGATGAAGCATCCCTTGGGCACTCAGCACAACCCAGCACGCACCTGCAAGGACCTGCAGCTGTGCCACCCAGATTTCCCAGATGGTGTGTGCCGGGATAAGGGGAATTCAGGGATTTCTGAGAGTTTTCCAGCTTCCAACCCAGTGAGGGCTGGTAGAGGAGGAATTTGGGGAGTGGAGAAGGAATGTGTAGAGCTAGACTGGGTGTCATTGGACAGCCCTTCCAGTCTGTTCTAAAAATGAGGATATGGGATGAAAAATCTTCTCCAGCTGGCACCAGAACATGGCCACTTTTAAAAAACTACATAAAAAACTATATAACTAATAACCCATGAGAGGTGGCACATCCCAGGTGAGGAAGAGCCCTCTGACCTGATCCTTTCTTCCCTTCTCTCCCCTCGTCCAGGTGAATACTGGGTTGATCCCAACCAAGGGTGCTCCAGGGACTCTTTCAAAGTTTACTGTAATTTCACAGCTGGTGGAGAGACCTGCATCTTCCCTGATAAGAAATCTGAAGGAGTAAGTGCACACCACCTTTGCTCTCCCCTCCATCCTGGTGATAGATGGTTTCCTGATAGGAATATTCATAGACAGCCAATTTCAGGAGGTTTAAACAGCACCAAGGAAGGATCAAAGATCCAGAAAGTTCCTTTGCTACACAACATTACCTTCTAAAATAATAATGTGTTGACAAAGAGAAAATCAGATTTAAACTGTGATTTGGGGACAAACCTCTGATGATTTCCCAGGCATAACAAATGCCAAAACCTTAATTTTATGAACTTTGCTGTCCAAGGCAGGGGTGTGTGTTGGTGCAGGAATTGGGAGCTCTGTTTAACTCCTTCCCTCCCACAGCCCTGCTCCACTGCCTGCATGCCTGAGCACCACTGATTCCTCTCCCTGTGTCTCCAGGCAGAGCAGATAAATGTTTACCTCCTGTCATTTTTCCTGTTGTTCCTTGTGGGTAAAATGATCCTAAATGATTGCAGGCAGGCTCAGAGCTCTCCCTGCACAAGGCTGATGAAGTTATTTGTGTAATGATGCTCTCAGCTCAGCCAGACCCATCATTTGTGTCCTGTATCCCTGCACTCTGTTTTCCAGAGCTGCTCTTCCTCCTCTGCCTGGGGACCAGCTGTGGCACTGGCCAAGCAGAAACACAACACAAATTCAGCCCGGGGGAGAGCTGTGCCAGTGTCACAGTTGTGCTCCAGCTGTGACAAAGCTGAGCCCTTCTCCTGCTGCATTTCATCCACCAGAAATGTGTGTCAGCACAGGACAAATCACACGCCACATAAATCCTCCCTGCGTTTTTCTTGGGGCTGTTTAGAGAGGAGATGGATTTCCTCTTCCTTTGCATCAGTGTGCTGTGTTTTTCCTCAAAATTTGACAGCTCCATAAGCACAGTCTGGCCGTGATCTGGCAGGGGTTTGAGCTCCTGCTGTGCTGCTTCAGTGAGGGGCTCTGTGGAGCTGCAGCACTGCTCAAGCACAGATTCCATGCTGGGATCCATAAGAAAAAGCTGCTCCCACCCAGAGGGAGCCCTGGGTGGTGGCTGAGTGTGGGTTTGTGAGGAGCCACAGCAGAGTTTCATCCCTCCCCCAGCACAACCACCAGGGTTTGCTCAGCAGGGAGGGATTTGTCCTGCAAAGGGGAGGACAATCCTCAGTCACCTGCAGCTGGGTTCTTGTTTTTGGAGACATTTCCAGCACAACCGAGGGGGCTGTGTGAGGCTGAGGGAGCAGCCAAGCTCCTTCCCTGTGCTCTGACTCTAAAAGCTGCTCCAGCTGCTGAGCTGGGGCTGCCTTAAGGATGCTCTGGTGGCTGATTGCTCATCCAGGCCGCCCCCTGTGTCACCCTGGAGCTCCATCCTGTGTGTCCAGCACCTCAAACACAGCAGGGCAGGCAGAGGCTTTTCCTTATCACATCCTTTGCCTTTCCCAGCCCCACAGCACCTGGATTTGGCATTAGAGAGGCACCAGGCTTCTCCAGCAGCAGCACTGCCCTCCACACGGGGATCAATGCACCTTTTCCCATCCATGCTTCCTTTTCCCCTCTCTGTCTTTCCTTTGAATTTTCCTGCCACTGCTGGATCCCAAGTTCCCAGTAGGCAGAGGCCTTGGCAAAGGAGGCTGGTGGCAGAGCAGCACCCACTGCATCTCCTCAGCTTCAGAGCCACCTCCTGCTCTCATTACTGATGTATAAAGTTAAAAAAAGAATAAAATATTAAAGCAAGTTGGACAGTTTCAATAAGACATGCAGACTCTGGAATGAAAGTCACCTTTTTAATTTTGATTTTTCTTTTTCTTTCTCTTTCCCTCCTTGCCTCCCACAAACTAGGCTAGAATTACTTCCTGGCCCAAGGAAAACCCAGGCTCGTGGTTCAGTGAATTCAAGCGGGGTAAACTGGTAAGAGGCATCCTGGTGCTGGCAGTTTCCTTTAACCCCCTGTCATATTTTACAGAGTAAAATGGCTCGTTGGCCCAAAGAACAGCCTTCCACATGGTATAGTCAATACAAGCGGGGGTCCTTGGTAAGTGGCTAACCCTGGCCCTCAATCAGAGCTTTCACCTGCTTTGGTATGGCCACGCTGCTGCCCTCTGCATGCTGGACTAACCCTCCCTCCCAGCTCCTGGAATTGTTTAAGGTGGAATACTGAGACAGGCCCCAAAGCCCTGGAGGGGCTGTGTTCCAGTCTGGGAATGTGGGAGCTGAGCTTGGCCCGGGGTGAGGAGGGGACACGGGGCTGTCCTGGGGGACCCCGGGGCAGGTTTGTCTGCACAGGGCCCTGCAGGGGTTCTGAGACCCACAGGGAGTGTTCCATCCCCCAGGGAGCTCTGCATCCCATAGGGAGTGCTCCATCCCCCAGGGAATTCTCCATCCCACAGGGAGTGCTCCATCCCCCAGGGAATTCTCCATCCCACAGGGAGTGCTCCATCCCCCAGGGAATTCTCCATCCCACAGGGAGTGCTGCATCCCACAGGGAATTCTCCATCCCACAGGGAGAGCTCAGTCCCATATAGGGAATTCTGCATCCCCCAGGAAGTGCTGCATCCCCCAGGGAATTCTCCATCCCACAGGGAGTGCTGCAGCCCCCAGGGAGTGCTGCATCCCCCAGGGAATTCTGCATCTCACAGGGAGAGCTCCATCCCACAGAGAGAGCTGTTGCTGTCTCCTCATCACTCCCCGTTTTGGGTGTCCCCATTTTGGGTGTCCCCCAGCAGTGCAGCCTTTCCCCAGGAGCTGAGAGATCCCTGGAATGATGATGTTCCACCCCAGGGGATGGAGCTGCACAGCTCTGGCCTCTCCAGGACAGGTTTGCCCCAGGGGATGGATTTTATTTCCCATGTGGAGATGAACCACACTGGGGACTCCCAATGCTGACCCCGGAGCTTGGGAGAACCAAAGTCATTTATTTAAAGGAAGATTTCCAGCCCAGCCTAGTGGAAAGGAAATTGAATGAGTCACAATTAAGGATTTATTTTTTTTTCATGGAGGAAGAGCTGATTTAAGGTCAAACAACATTTGATGTCAGCAAGGCACAAACGAGGAAAAGCTCTGGTTTCTTGTCCTGTAACGGGACATCCCCTTTGTGGGGAGATCATTCCCACAGAGCCAGCCCTGGGCAGGGATGTCAGGTCTGTGTTTTAAGCCACAGAACAATCCCCCTAGTGCATCAATTCCTGTAGAATCAGTAACGAGCTCAGTCAAACCAGGAGAATTTGGGAGCAGGCAAATCTCCCATGGATAAGCCCAACCCTCCCAGGGGCAGGAGAGGCTCTGCTGTGCCCCACTGGGGCACAGGGCAGGGAGTTTTTTATCCTGCAATGCCCCAACTTCCACCTTAAAGGGCAAACAACTCTCGCCCTGCGTTGTTTCCCACACTGGCCGCATTCCATCGCCACTAAACCACATTTTGCTCTGGTTCTGCCCTCGAGGAGGACGCGGCTTCTGGGGCTGCTGTGCAGCATCAAATCAGGCTGCAAAGCCAAGGCTCCAGCCTCGTGGCTCCTTGGAGGGCAGCTACTCATAGCTTAATTACAGAGCACTTCATCAGTTAATGTTCCAAGTACCTCCACTTCTCCATCTCCCCTGCTTCTCTTTTTTCCCAGCTCTGTTAGAGGCTCAGTTGCCAGCCTAGAGCTTAGGGCTTATTCTTTTTTAGAATAAAAAAACATTTCTGCTGCTACTTGGAGCTCTTTGATCCATCTTTTTGTGTTGTCATTTTCTTGCTGCCCTTTTTTTTTTTTTCTTTTCTTTTTTTTTTTTTTTTTTTTTTTCTTTTTTTCCCTGTTCTGCTTTTTCTATTTGGAAAAATAAAAAAAAGCCACCAGTATGTGGAAGCAAACTTACCTAAGCAAACCGCCAAACAGTCAAACACACAGGCCATAAAAGTTTTATTAATTATTTGTTTATTCATTTATTTATTTTAATATTAGCTCTGATTTTGCCTCAGTCAGTACTTGGAATCATGAGATTGGTAAATTGAGCAGACATTTGCCTGGTGGATCCAAAATCAGCTGAAATTTGTGTGTGGATGGGCAGAGTCCAAAGGAGTTTGAGTTTTCCCCTCTGGCTGCAACTCTGCTCCTGTTACTCCATGGAGAAGGTCCTGGAGTGTTGAGGGGCTGAACCTTTGGGGGCCCCCAAAGCTGAGGGGAGGATTTCCAGTGCTGCCAGGGGCTCCACAGAAACCCTGGGATAGCACAGCTGGGCTGATGTTGCCTTTCTTCTGCACACACCTGAAGTAAGAGGGCTGCAGGAAATATGAAATACAACCAAACCAGCTGGGTTTGGTGCTCCCACACCATCATTAAATTAATCAATACTACAGAGCACTTGGAGCCAATTCCTTACCTCCCCTCAGGTGCAGCCGAGCTGCGTTTAGAGGGATAAGAGGCTTACAGATGTTTTCCTCTGCTTCCCTCCTTTGTGTGTTATACACAATTCCCAGCAGCTCTGAGGCTTGCCACCCCATCCCATCCCATTATCACATCCCACCTCATCCCATCCCATCATCCCATCCTACCCCATCCCATCCCATTATCCCATCCCACCCCATCCCATTATCTCATCCCACCTCATCCCATCCCATCCCATCATCCCATCCCAGCCATTTGGCACCTACCAGCACAGAGAAAAAAGGAAAGAATTCCATTTTTTTTGCCAAAAGTGAGCAAAAAAAAAAAAAAAATTGTGCACAAAACCAGCTCCAGTTGCAAAGCTGGGACAGGGCTTCACAAAACCTGCACAGGAAAAATAAAAACCCAAGAAATACCAATTGCCACTTCAACAATACATCACCAACAACATAAAACAACTCAAAATGCTATAATTCCCATCCACAAAATAATTCATAAACTAAAAAAAAAAAAAAAAAAAAAAAAAAAAAATCAACAATATAAACAACAAAAGACCCCTTAAAAGACAGCCAGGCTGCAAAGCAAACATTGATTTGAAATAAAACCAAATCAGAGAAGGTCCTGCAGATCAGCAGTGCCACACTGGGGGTTTGACAAATTCTTGGCATTATTTTTTGTCCCCTTTTCTTCCACGTGCTGGTGGTTTTGTGGTAGCTCCTCCTGGCATGCGTGGCTCTCTCGTGGTCAGTCACATTTAACTCTCAGGAGGACATGCAGCAGCGTCCTGACAACCGGTTGGTATCTTCGTTTATTTGGATTGTCTCTTTGAATTCAGTGGTTTTTATCGTGGTTATGAATCTCTTCTACTGTTTGCAGCCTGCACCACAGCTCGAGGGTTTGTGGTACCTGGAGGAAATCCACGCTGGTTGGGTGCCTGTGGTTTTGTTTTTTTTCATGGTTGTCTCTAAAGAAACGCTCTAAGGGAATCCTCAGTCCATCCAGAGCAGTGGTTTGGAGATGTCACCTCAAGCACAGCCAGTTCATACCTGAAAAAACTCATTTTGTGGGCCAGGAAAGTCCCACAAAGTCCTGAATCCCCCAAGTGCTGGGTTTGGGTTTCAATGATTTTTTTTATTGGCAGGAAAATATTCTCCTGCATGGGAGAAAAAGGAGCCTGGAGGGCAGGATGGAACCAATCTCAGTGTGCCAAGCTGGGATTCACAGTCTGTGTTCACAACAGGGCAGCAAATCCATTTTCCCTTCACCTGAGCAGAGCTTTTCCAGCCAGGGGAAATGGATTTTCCCAGTCCTCATCAGCAGGGCCAGGATTGCTGCAGGTGCAGCACAAAGATTGCTTCAAAGCCCAGGGTTTGGTGCCCAGGAAAAACAAAAGGGGAATACCCCGGGGTGTGCAGGACAGAACACCCCCAGCAGCCAGAAATCCATGTCACACAGGGCAGGAAAATAAAGCCCTGAGCCCTCACAGAAATTCACCTTCTCTCCTCTTCAAAAGCTGGAGAAATACACTCAATATTGGCGTAAAATGAGACATAGCCCCAAATTTCCACCCTCTAAAAACCAGGGCTGAAATCCTTCGGCTTTTTTTTTTTTTTTTTTTGCCCTGCCCTCATTAGATTTAATTTTTTTTGCTCACACCCTCACCCCATCCAGCAGGAGAACAAAAATTCCTGGGTGAGCAGAGCAGAGTCTGGTGACACTGGTGTCCCTCAGAGCCCCCAGGAGCAGTGACACTTGAGTCCCTCAGAGCTCCCAGGAGCAGGGACACTGGTGACACTGGTGTCCCTCAGAGCCCCCAGGAGCAGTGACACTGGTGTCCCTCAGAGGCCCAAGCTGAGGAGCAGACTGTGTTGGTGACACTGGTGTCCTCAGAGCCCCCAGGAGCAGTGACACTGGTGACACTGGTGTCCCTCAGAACCCCAGGAGCAGTGACACTGGTGTCCCTCAGAACCCCAGGAGCAGTGACACTGGTGACACCGGTGTCCCTCAGAGCCCCTGGCTGTGTCCCCTGTCCCTCACTGTGCAGTGTTGTCCCTCTCCAGCTCTCCTACGTGGACTCTGACGGGAACCCCATCGGGGTGGTGCAGATGACCTTCCTGCGCCTGCTGAGCGCCTCGGCCCGCCAGAACGTCACCTACAACTGCTACCAGTCGGTGGCCTGGCACGACGCCACCACCAACAGCTACGACAAGGCCATCCGCTTCCTGGGCTCCAACGACGAGGAGATGTCCTACGACAACAACCCCTACATCCGGCCTGCCCTCGACGGCTGCGCGGTGCGTGGGCGCCCTGGCCCTGGGGACACCTGGGGACACCTTGGGGACATCAGGGGACAGCCTGGGGAGACCTTGGGACAGCTTGGGGATGCCCTGAGGACACACCTTGGGGACACCTTGGGCACACCCTGGAGACATCTTAGGGACACCTTGGAGATGCCCTGGAGACACCTTGGGAATACCTTGGGGACACCCTGGGGAGACCCTGGGGACACCCAGGGACACCTTGGGGAGACCTTGGGGATGCCCTGTGGACACCTTGGGGACACCCAGGGACACCTGGAGACACCTTGGGGATACCTTGGTGACACCTTGGGGACACCCTGGGGACACCCTTGGGATACCCTGGGGGACACCCTGGGACACCCTGGAGACACCTTGGAGACACCTTGGGGACACCTTAGGGACACCTTGGGGACACCCTGGAGACACCTTAGGGACACCTTGGGGACACCCCCTGGAGACACCCTGGGGACACCTTGGGGACACCTTAGGGTCACCTTGGGGACACCTTGGAGACCCTTAGGGACACGTTCGGGACACCTTAGGGACACCTTGGTGACACCTCTGTCCCCTGCCCTGCTTGGCCAGCACAGTCTTCTCCAGATCACCCCCAAATTTCCAGGTTGTCCTTAACATCAACTTGCTCTTCCCTAAGTTGGAAATAAATGATTCCGTGGCATTCCGTGATCCTGCTCGGAGTCAGGGGGAGCTGCAGCACCTCCAGGAGTCAAATTTATCTGCCAAATTAATCTGATTAATCCAATTTATCTGCCTAAAAATGCTCTTTAAAGCCTCCCTGTGCTTTTGATCTCACCCAGTTCCTCACACGGGGCGGAACGAGCGATGGGTGCCCAGTTGGGCAGGAAATTTGCAGGGTTTGGTAAGAATATTTTTGACTGCTCCAGAAATTCCAGGAGGCCAAGCAGGGAGGGTTTGGTTGGAATTTTTGTTCTTGCAGCCCCAGGAAGGCTCTGGGCTGTGCTGCTCATGGGGTGCACGATTTCCAAAGGTGCCTCACATCCTCCCTTTTCCTCCAACTCCTCTTGGATGCTTGATTTGGGTTTAAACTCTGAAATTTCTGCCCTCAGGAGATAAAAATTTGGCAAAGCAGGTGCTGCCTGCATTTATTTTGAGCCCCAGCGTGCTGGTGTAAAAACATGCATAATTCCCACCCTCTGGAACTGCAGCACTCAGAGCCCACGGGACAGAAAGATTGAGATGTTTGACAGAAAAAGCCCCTCATGTAATTTATGTAATTTGAGATTGAAATCTGTTCTGGCACAAACTGATTTTTTTTACTGATGGAGAAATGAGGAAAATCAGAACTTTTAACAGATTCCTGGAGAGGGAAAGGGCATCCAGCCCCCTTCTGGAAACACTCAGGAGAAGTTTATCCTCAAGTTTTTTGTGTCTCCTGCTGAGAGAACATCCTTGAGGAAAGGGGCTTTTCCTCCCTTCCCCTTCTGGATCTCAGAGGTGCTGGAGGACCACGCATTGTACATTTTAAAGTGGATGAGCCTCCTGAAAACCTCTACTTTTTGGGCTGATAAATTGGATTAATGTGCTACCCTGGTAGATCGTGCTGCCCAGAGCATTCCTGGAGAGGGAAAGGCCATCCAGCCCCCTCCTGGAAACACTCAGGAGAAGTTTATCCTCAAGTTTTTCACTTCTCCTGCTGAGAGAACATCCCTGGGGAAAGGGGGCTTCTCCACCCTTCCCCTTCTGGATCTCAGGGTTTCTAGAGAACCACATATTGCACCTTTTAATGTGGGTTTACCTCCTGAAAACCTCTCCCTTTTGGGCTGATAAATTGGATTAATCTGCTGCCCTGGCAGACTGTGCTGCCCAGAGCACGGGCAAGATATTTGAGATTTATCTGTTTACCTGAAGGAGTTTGGGGTTTACAATAGATTCTCTACATTAAAGATGATTTTGGTCTGACTCTTAAACCCATAAAAAGGCTGTTAGGAACTGAGAGAACTCCACCAGGAGTTTAGAGGTGCTTTTACTTCTTTTTTGGGAGTGAGTGCAACAACCATCCAATTGCTGTTGGGCTGTGCTGGGTTAATGGTTGGACTGAATGATCCTAAAGGTCTTTTCCACCCTTAGTAAGTCCAGGATCGAGCCTTACCCTGTGGGGATGAACCCTGATGTTCTTCCCATCATTTGAATATGTTTTTTCCTGAACTTCCAGCCCTTTCTCATAGCTGTGCTCCAGCCTGTTCTTCTGAGCCACAAAAAAAACCACAGGGAAAGGTAGAGCCCAAAGCTGCTCCATAAATTCTCTTGTTTGTGCAGCTTTGTATCCCCTCGGGGGGCACTTCTGCTCCTCTGATAATTATTTATATTTTGGAAAGAACTCCGTGGCCACCAGGCATGATAAAAAGACAGCAGCACCTTGTGAATTCCATCAAACTTTAAATGTGATCTTTTCACTAATATATTCAAATTAAATCTCTCCCATTTGCTCAACAAGCCAGGCGTGTCCTGGGGGAGGGAAAACAACTCTTCCACACAGCCACAATTTTTCCAGACTCTCATTTCCAGCTTGGAAATGGGCTGGAGCAGAGTTAGAGTGTCGTGATCTGCTTCTGCTCCAAGGTCTGGGCATCTCCCGAGGGTTTTTCAGGTGGTGACCTGAGGGCACATATGTTAAACATGCAAATAAATTTGTTTGGGTAATGGTGACTCTGATTTGAGCCCCAAAATTCCCAGGAAAAACCAACCCCATATTCCCAGCAGAGTGGTGATCAGAATCAGAATCATTAGGTTGGAAGATACCTCTGGAATCATCAAGTCCAACCCAACCCTGACCTCAACTAAACCACCAAGTGCCACATCCACTTTTCTTAAAAACATCCAGAGATGGTGAATCCACCACCTCCCCAGGCTGAAATTCCAATACTTTATTGCCCTTTCCGTAAAAAAGATATTTATTTGTTTAAAAAATAAATAATAATTAAATAAATAACATTTAAATTATATTTATTAATTTAAATATATATATATATTTCTGTAAAAAGATATATATTTTCCAGCCTGTATATTTCCCTGGCTGATGATTCAGTTGTGCTGATGTTGGCTTGGAGGCATCCTCAGAGCTCCTCTTTCCCTCAATTCCAGGCAAGGAAGGGCTACCAGAAAACCATCCTGGAAATCAACACGCCCAAAGTGGAGCAGGTCCCCATAGTCGACATCATGTTCAATGACTTCGGAGAAGCGGCACAGAAATTTGGATTCGAGGTGGGACCAGCTTGCTTCCTGGGCTAAAAAAAAAAAAAAAAAAAAGAGCCACCTGAACCTAGTCTCCAAATGAGCAACCTCGTAACCTCATTGCGCCGTTTAATTAAAAACAAAAAAAGAGAAAAAAGAGAAAAAAAAGGAGAAAAAAAAGAATTCCTCGTCACGTGCACGGTCTGAAACTGGACAGCGATGGGTTATTTTTTTTTTTTTTTTGTCCTCCCCCATTCCCCACCTATTTTGTTGTGTCCCTGGTTTGGCCCCAGCCCCTGTGTGCCCCCTCTCAGCCATTCCCAGGATGGATTTGGAATCTCATGACCGACAGCCACACAAGGAGACCTGGCCCTGTCCCTGCTGCCACCGCTGCTGCCACCGAGCTGAGCCCACCTCCAGCAAACTCCTCCTTCCTCCTCTTCTTCTCCTCCTCGTCAGGAAGCCTTTGTTTGTTCCTAAGGAAAAAAAAAAAATGGAAAAAACTTGAAATTCCTCGTGTCCAGCTCAATGTTGAAGTCCCGGCAGTCCTGGACCTGAAGTTCCTCAAAGAGGAACCTTCCATGAGGTTTGGATCAGCTCCAGCCAGGAGATGCCATGGCCAATCCCAGAGTTTTCCACTGAGTTCGCCTCATTCCACGTTTTCCAAAGTGCTGACTCCAAGGTCACACCGGGCATCTCTTTTTTACCGTTGTCTTAAAGGTGCTTCTATTTTTGTATGTCTGTGAGTAAATATTTGTGTCGTGTTTTATTGGGAATGTTTTCCGCCTTCCAGCCATGCCAGCGACCTTGTCTGTATTAAAGCCACCCCATCCCAGCCGAGATCCCAGCTGGGAATGAAGACTCCTGTCCCCACCTCTGCCTCTTCCCAGCCCCAAACTGGGATCTTGGAATTACCCCCAGGATGAGGAGCAAACCAGCCCCCTGAGGCACAGATCCCTTTCCAAATGAGCAAATCGAAGCCTCTCTTTAAAACAAATTTCCTACAAATCCCTTGATCTAAAAGCAGGATCTGCATTCCATCTCTGCCTTTTCATCCACTTGCTTAATGCTCCTATTTTAAATTAATTCTTCTCTTTTTTTTCTTTCAGCATTCCTTTAAAACGATAAAAATTAAACCTGAATCCATTCCCAGTGGCAGATTCCAGTGGCAGGGGAAATCCATTTGTTTCTTTGAATATCAAGAATAAAAAAAAAAAAAAAAAGAAGAAGAAAAAAAAGAAAAAAGGTGCTTTTTATAGTTATTTTTACATATCTCTGTGGTGCTATCTGATAACTTTAACACAACACTGGGGATACCCTGCCACTGGCCAATCTCCCACTTGGCTTTTTTTTTTAGGCACTTTCAGGCAGATTTTGGCTGCTGATAAATGCATGGCACCTTCTTATCTCTCCTGTCCCAGTCCTGCTCCTCTCCTTCCTTGGATGGGCCCGTGTAGAAAAAACAAAAAAAGCATTAAATGTCCCTACAATTTTTTATTATATTTTTTTATTTTAATTTTTTTGATTTTCCTGAAAGATCTCCATACCTTTTCCCAGTGGGAAGCAGAGCAGGTTGTCCTCAGTGGCTGAACGTTTGTGGTGCTAATTTAATGTAGATGTTGGGTGTCCTGAAGCCGTGGGGGTGCAATCCCGGGAATTTGCAATTCTCCTGCTCTTCCCACTTTATTTTTTCATTCCTTCCACGGCTCACAAAGTGCTGACAAACCCTCTTCTTGTACCATTTATTTTTCCTCTTTTTCCTTCTTCAGGCCTCTCAGCTGGAAAATAATTGCTGCAAGGTGGGGTTGGGTTTTTTTTAAATTATAATTATTATTATTAATATTCTTATTAATTCAGCTCCAGGGGAATTTTCCACCACGAAGGAAAAGACATCCCATTTACTGTGAAAAAAAGCCTATGTCTGGTGTCTTTTCCCCCCTCCTGCCCAAATTGAGAGCAGCAGCATCGCAGGGAGGGAGGGAGCAGCAGTGCCAGTGGTGCTTTGGGAGGCCTGGAGGAGCCGTGTCCATCCCTCTCCCTTCTGCTCCTCTGCTCTCTCCCCGCTTAAGGGAATTAAAACAGTAAAAAAAAACCCAAAAGGTGCTACCCTAAGAACTGCAGACTCCACAGCAGAGCAGTGAAAAGGAATTTAGGATAATAAAGAAGGAATTCAGCTGCACCACCAGCGGGAGGGGCAGGAAAGGTTGCACATCCCAGCAAAGCCATATCCTGATTTTTGTCCACACCTGTGTGTCTGCCCAGGTCATGGGATTCTGGTCTCGATTTTCTCAATTTTCTCATCAAGGGGAGCTTTTTTCTTTTTTTTCTTTTTTTTTTTTTTTCTTTTTCTTTTTTTTTTTTTCCTTCCCTTTGATTAATCTGCTTGAAGAAGAAGAAAAAAAGAAAAAAGAATTTAAAAAGTTTCCTCTGTTGAATTCCGCAGTGTTGTAATTGTACTGAGCTCCAAACTGTTCCAATCCCCCCCAGACCACTTAGCTACGGTATATTGCAATAAAATTACTACTTGTATTTGCAGACCTTCTTTTTTGTGTAATTTTATTTCCCTCCTTCCCCTTAATATATATTGACTTGAACAAATGTTGATAAGAAAAAAAATAAAACCTATGGAAAAAAACAAACAAAAAAACCAACAAACAACTTTTAGTACGTAAAGGCCCTTTTTAAAATATAGTGTCAAATGCCATATTGTACATTTCTTCAAAGTCCAATAAACATGTCATAAAATTTAAGTGTAATGCCCATAAGAGCTATTTTTAAATATTTTAAACCTGTGTAATAAAGGAATAAATGTAATAGATTTTTTTTTTCAATAAATCAAGTTTACTGTTTCCACCTAAACCCCCGTGATGTGAATCTCTTCTTGGAGTTGATTGCAGCGGGATTTCCCCAGGACCCCCCTGCCCTGTGGAGCCTGGAAACTTCATCAGAGGAGCAGTGGGAGTGTTTAAAGGTAAAGAAAAACTCTAAAATACGATCCAAACCCATCATAGGGAGAAATTCCAGGCCTGGAATCTTTTCTTTGTTTGTTTGTTTGTTTGTTTGTTTTTCTCAGTGAGAAATTCCAGTGCAAAAATCCAACCTGGGATGTGGAGGAGAAGATTGTGTGGCCACCAGCTCTTCGCCTTCTCCACAGCAGCAGAAACGACACCAGAGGAGTTTTAATCTTGCTGATCTTCAAGAAAAAAATCAGGAAAAAGAAAAAAACCCAACCAAATTTTCCAGTTTCTTGGTGAGCTCCTCAACCCCCAAATCCACATTCTTGGCCCCAGGAAATAAACTCCTTGGACAAAAACTACAGGGGTCACTTTGCTCATCCTCTCCTCCTCTCCTGCAGGTTTCACTCCAGGATCCTCTGGGATTCACTGTGGGAATTCACTGCAGCAGGTGATGCCACCAGATCCGTGTCACTCTGGTCCTCAGGGGCTTCTGGCTGGCCCCTGGTGGGTGCTGCAGTCCCAGGAGATGCTGGAGCTCCGGGAGGTGACGTTTGGAGCACTCAGGTGGGTCAGGGGTCACAAATCCAGCCCTGCACGAGGCTCTGCTCTGTGTCCCAAAAGTCTCGGCCCTTCACTCTTTGCCTGCAGGAGGTCTGGAGTGACCTTCATCCTTTGCCAAAAGGTGTCCAGAGAAGGGCCCAAAGTCACAGATTGGGTTGGGTTGGAAGGGGAATTAAAGATCAGGGAGTTCCATGGGCAGGGACATGTCTCACAGCCCAGGGTGCTGCAAACCCCGTCCCACCTGCACCTGAAACCCGTCACTCTTTACTCTGTCATTCACTTCTAGGAGCAGCTTTGGGAAATCTTGGGGTATTTATGGCCAAATCTTCATCCAGGTGCACCCCAGAAATGCAGAGGTACCACAGCTGCAGGGAGAAATGAGGGCAAAATAACTTTTATTCATTTAAACCCGGCTGGAAATCCTTTTCTTGGACTTCGATCACGCCTCAAGGTGACCCCAGCCCCGCCTCACCAGTTGTGATTTGCACTCAGTCACTGCTGCTTGCAGCAAATACCTTGTGCTGAGGGCAGCTTTGATCTGCTATTAGGGAAAAACTGAGATCTGAGGAGGGATCCGACTGTTCCTGGCACTGCCAGACACAGGAGCTGTGGCAAGTCTCTCACCTCTTTTCCTAGAACAAAGTCCGTGATTTAGTGCTCCGGCTCCAAAGCAGGTGAAACGCTGAGGGGAAGTTTTAGAAAAGCCACAGAAAGAGCAGCAGAGTATTGAGAGCCAGAGTGAGCACCCAGGGGTGAGGATGGGGCTGCTCAGCCCAAACTCCTGCAGCAGCTGCCTCCCCACCTCAGGGATCCTGCAAGGGCAGGACCAGGAGCCCAAAATTCGGGATCCAGCAAAAAGACGATGAAAACCACCCACTGGGGTTTCCAGAGCTTTTAAATCAGAGAAGGGGGAGGCTGCAGGGCTTGGGGATACTGCTCTGCCTGTGGGGTTTTATTCTAAATGCCCTGAGCTGGGATTTGTGCCCCGGGCTGGATTTGTGCCCTGTTGTGTGAGGAAAGCAGGTGAAGCCAGCAGAGTTCTCCCCAGGCAGGAGGATGTGTCCATCCCTCTGCTCCGGGGCTAAAACAGGAGCTGCTGTGGGATTTGCCTGTGAGATGGGAATTGTTCTTTGGTTGGTTTGCAGCCCTGCTCTGGAGAAAGGGGCCCAGCCCCTGGTGCTGCTCTGTGACTCCCCTGGTTTTTTTATCTTGGATTCCTTTGGCTTGCTTCACTTGGACTCGATCATCTTAATGTCTTTTTCAAGTTAAGGAATTTCGTGATCTAACTGGTGGAGCATTGACTGTCCCTAAAAAAGCTCATCCTACAGGATTTGTAAGGGTGGGATAGAGAACAGGACTGAGAGGATCTCACCAAACACAGCCCTGCTTTGACCTGGGGCTGCACCAGCAGGGACCAGCACATCCCAGTCCCTCCTGGGAGCTGGGAAAGGGGGCCAGGACCACAGCCCTGCCCTGTGCCACTCCCTGTGCCCCTCAGGGTCACTCTGGGATCACAGTTTTTGCTCTCTACAAGATGTCACAGCTCTGGTTGGGATGCTCCTCCTGCTGCCGCCTCTCCAAGAGACGTTCCTCCCCCACCTCCTTAAATCCTGCGTTTACAACAGACTGGTAAAAATAAAAATGGCCAGAAAAGGAGCGTTGGCACTGATTAAATTTAGAGACCAGATCCTGGGCATCCCTTCCCTGTCTAGGTGAGTTTTGGCAAACAGGAGGAGAAGCTGTGAATGGGTGTTTTATACAAAGGCTTGAGCCCCCTTCGTGTCTCCCGCAGAGACAGAAACAGCAGGACCAAGTGGGAGGCTGGAATGAGGAGGGGAGAGGATTGTGCATGAATTAGCATGGAGAAAATATGCAAATTGTTGGGTAGAGCAAGGCTCTCGTGGCATTCAAAGGAGCTGGAGCTATTCTTGTCCTTCAGCTGCTTTTTGTCCTGCATCTTCTCCCAGCCAGGCTGGATTTGACTTGGCTTTATTTTTATTAATGTCTCAAGCTAAGAGTAGAATTGATCTGACCCACAGCTCTGGGAAAAGGAAAAAAAAAAACCAACAACACAAAAAACCCTCTCATCTCCTCCTGTGAGAAAAGACAAGTGCGCTGGAGGTGCCTCTGGCACCTGTAAATTAATCTACAGAGTGTCCAGGAAAGCTGGAGCAGTGCAAGTCAAATGTGTCCCCTCTCTTCACACCTTGCCCAGGAGCTGTGCCTCTGCAAATTCCCTGCTCTGCCTTTCCAGCCAGACAATTCCCAGGTTTTTTAAATCTGTTTTTTTAACAGGACTGCTCAGTGCACACCCATGTCCCTCTGCCATGAGCCAGGTGGGGAGCGAGGGTTTATCATAATTATCCATCTATTATTGTATCCCTGCATATAATCTGGATTTTTCTTCATTTTTATTTTCTTCCTACGTGCTTTTCCTTTCAGGCCAGAGCAACCTTTGAGGCCCAGCTGGGCTGATCTTCCCAACACGTGTCCGGGGCTGTTCAGGCAGGGGCTGCTCTCCTGCCATTGTGCAGCCACCCAAAAACAGCCTTGGAAAGTAGTGACTCTTAATTCACCCTTCCCTCAGCACTTCCAGCTCTGGGGAATTCTCACATCAAGGGGATCTTCTCTGGAAGTGCTGGATTTGGGGCTGAAAACCCCAAGTTTTCTTTTGATCTGAGAGCAGGAGGAGTTTAGTGCGCTGTACTTTTATCAATGGCAGCTATTGCCACTTTTTCCATTCCTTGTCACTTCATTTATTCCTTGTAACTTCTCTGCTTGCAGATTGTTCCCATCCCGGGGCAGCAAAGTAATTTTCTCCAGAGGCACAAACCCTCCTCGTCCCTGGCCCTGCTCCTACCTCTGCTGCAAACAAAACCTCCCAATTCACATTTATTCATCCACGGCTCCCCTTCAAACAGCCCTGAGCAAAACCAAACCCCCATAAAGCAATCAAAGCACCAAAACAACCCCGCAGAAAGCAGCTGTTCCCCTCATTCAGAGAGGAGCTTGTTCCTTCAGAGCTGCAGAACGAGGGGAGCCGCGGAGCGCAGAAATTACATCTTGTAGAGGCGGTGGCTGGTCACGGCTCACAGGCAGCCCTGGAAGTGCTGCTGCTGCTCATCTCAACAGCCAGGAGCCAACGTGGCAGCCCTGGGACTCCGTGTTCTCCTCCTGCCTAATTATTAATATGTTAATTTGACAATGAGATGTTGTTCTTGGCGGAAAATTTCCTGCGCCGCGCTTGGATTGGTTTTTGTTGGGTTTTTTTCCAGCTGCTTCTCAGCTTGTGGATTTATTTTTTTTTTGTTTGTTTGTTTGCTCTCAGCTCAGGCAGAGCAGAGCCTGAGGGATGTTTTTGCCACATGCCTGGAAGGGCCCAAGGCCAGGCTGGGTGGGGTTTGGGATAGTCAAGGTGTCCCTGCTCAGATGAGCTCTGAGGTCCCTCCAACCCAAACCATTCCAGGATTCTCTGATTCCCTGAGCACTCCAAGGTGCCAAGGGAGTCCCAAGCCAGGAGAGCATCGTGCTGGTGCTGATTATTTGGGAATATCCTACACCAAGCCCTCCTGAAGGTGGATGATGCTGCCCCAGGGATAAGCAGGGCTGTGGTTGTGCTGCTGCCGGGGGATCCAGAGGGAAAAAATCCCCTCTCTGGGCCTTCTTAAGTTTAAAACTTCACCTGTTCAGCTGAGCAGGGAGCAGGAGCTGCTGGGGGTGTGCCAAAGGTGGTCTCACACATCCCAGGTGTGGTGAAGAGTCCGATCTCTTCAGGTTTGTGGCCCAAATTCACACCCAAAGGTCTCCTGGGGGATCCCAGGTGGAAAACTGGCTGGGAAAGTTCCTCCCTTCAGCCCCCACCTCCCCCAGAGCTGGAGGCTGGAGCCCACCTGCTCCTCACTGCCACCAGCACGAGGCTGAATTTCAGCAGCCACTAAAAAAAACCCCCAATTTGTCCCTTTTTAGGATTTTCCCTTCAAGCAGGTTGATCCGAGCCCCCGTTGAAACAGAAATCAAAAACCTGCGAGACTCGAAATGTTAATTAAGACACACAACAGAGAGAGAGGGGGAGAAGGAAGGAGGGCAGCATCCATTCAGGAATTATCTGCTCCACGAGGCAGCCTTCGTGCCTTCCACACACATCCATCATCTTTGGGAGGTGGGGAAGAAAAGCAAGAAATTAAATCCAACCCCACAGGAAGTTTGTCCACCACCATGGATTTAATTTCCCCAACTTGCAGCAGGCAAAGATTAACCTTGCTGAAGGGCACCAGTGGAGCGGGGAGGAGCACACAAATTAATCCCTGCTATGAGTTTCTTCAGGAGGAAACACCGAGCAGGATTAAATATTTATTGTACATAAATACCATTTTTTCCCCACCTCCCCCATTTCCTCTCCTGATCTGCATTTCAGGCTCCTTCCAGCAAAGCCAGTTTGCCCAGCAAGAAGTGCAAGGGTTTGTTTTCTCCTCCTGGATGAGGAGGAAGGTTTGAGGAATAATTCATTTGCCACCTTGATTCTTCCCTCCCCTCCCCTCCCAAGATTGATACCGCAGCACTTAAAGGGGAGAAAATCAAGTTGTGCTGATCTATGACCAGACACTATTTATTCTCATGGAACCTCATCTGCAATTTCCTTCAGCAGCCTCAGAATTAAAATCCCTTTACAATCTCTCCAGCTGGCTGAAAATGTGCCATTTCCCTGCCTCCCCTCCTCAGATGCCTGTTCCCCCTGATCAGGGCACGGCGTTATCGACGATGAGATTCTGCTTTACATTCACACACTCCTGGGGTTTTTGGGCCATAAATAATGTTCCTGTGCAGCTCAGGTAGAATCATTCCGAGGGTTTATTTTATTTTATTTTTTCCCCTTTTTTTCTTAGTCCTTTTCCTTCTCTCTTTCCCTTTCTATCTTTCTTTCTCCAGCTCTTGCAAGGGGTGATAAATTCATCATTTCTTCCCCCGTAGCAACCGCCGACGTGCAATATGGACCCATTCCTTCACACCTGGGATTTGGGCTCTGGGTGACCCTGCAAACAGCAAAAAAAACCCTTTTCTGTGGATCCTGGGCTTTAGGCTCAGGGGTGACCCTGCAAAAAGCAAAAAAACCACAAACCTTTTCTGTGGATCCTGGGCTTCCTGGGAGGAACAAACCAGCCTGGAACGGAGGATGGCTCAGCACTTTAATCCTAGAAAGCAGCAGAAGGGCCCAGTGTCCCTCTGTTTTCCCCAGCTGGGGACAGCCTGGTCCATGATGGGAACAGTGCTGGAGCAGATAAAGATGAAAGTTGATTTTTTTTAGAGAGATTAACGCGTTTTCCATGGATATTCCTCCTGGATGGGATTTGGGCTGGCAGGGTTGTGCCCTCTGGAGCAGAGAAGACCTGACAGCAAGGCTGGGTTGCTGCAAAACATTTATTTTTATATTTTTAGGTGGTTTTTTTTTTTTTTTTTTTTTTTTTTTTTTTTTTTTTTTTTTTTTTTTGTCTGATTAGAAATAGAAAAACATCAGAAAGTAGCTGGAGATGAACAACCCCACCAGGTCCTTGCACCTCTTGCTTCCCCTCTCCATGACCTGGTGAACCTCTTACTGTTATCCAGGGCTGCTGGAGCATCTCCAGGTCTCCAGTTCCACCTCGGTTTGCTGAGATAAATGAAGAGGAAATGGCCTTGAGCTGTGCCAGGAGTGGGTCAGGCTGGAAATCAGGAGAGGTTCTTCACTGAAAGGGTCGATCAGGGCTGGAAAAAGCTGCCCAGGGAAGTGTTGAAGGGTGTAAAGGACACAGGTGTGGCACTTGGGGACAAGGTGAGGGGTGGCCTTGGCAGTGCTGGGTTAAAGGCTGGATTTGATGATTTCTGAGGGTTTTTCCAGCCTCAAGGATCCTGTGATCCCATGGATTAGCCCAAACCCATCCTGGGGGCTGCAGGGAGGGGACACTGCAGGTCCCAGGGGCAGGGACAGCTTTGTATCACTGCTCTGGAACTCTGGGACAGATCCCAGGTGGCTCCAGCTGAGTGAGGGGGGTCAGGACCCCCTAAACCAGCCCCAGCATCGCTCCAGAGCCTCAATTCATCCTCCTCCCCCTGCCCCAGAGCTTCCTTCCTGCTGCCCAGGGATGGGGACAACACCCAGGGCTCCAGCAGGATGGATTTTCTAATAGTTTTGGAAATTTCTAGTAACTTTGTTTAATTTCCTTTAAGAAATGTGAAAAAACGAGGTTCACTCTTTGGTAAATTTTAAGAAATATGTTTAATTTAAAAATTAAGACAATTAGGAGATAAAAAAAGCCAAGTATGGCCGGCCGGGTGACTCTGCCCTCAGCCAAGTCCACACTTTGCTATCTCAGAGACATTCTTTAAATACCCTTTCTATCACAACAGTTTATGAATATTCATATAACTCCATAAACTGGTTTCCATATTCCAGGAACTGTTTTGCATGGTCCCTCCTTGGGTTTGCCTTTTTAGAGCATTTGTGTTTCGTGGCTGTGTCTTCATTATCACCTCCAGCTCAGGCCTTGGTCTGTGCTTTCTTCAGATGGGAGATGCTGATAGTTGGTGTATCAACAGCAGAGTCTTCTTTACATGTTCACTGGATGTTATTTTAATTAAACAGACAGTTTAAGCAGACTTACATCAACTACTACCACTATGCCTTAATCTTCTTTTACTAATAGCAGAAATAAAAAACTTATATCTGATATCCTTACCACAACATTATTCATCATATAGCACACATCTTGCAAAAAGCCAATTTTATAATACACATTTATAACAATAAATTACCTTTAATTTCCAGTACAAACCCTTTAATATGAGCAGCCCTTTGTGGCTCCAAGGAAACCCACCTGAAAATATCCGTGCCATCCATTCCCCACTGGAAAAGGCCTTGCCGGGGCACAGCCAGCACCCTCCACAGGGCTGAATTCCTGTTTATTTATTATTTTTTTTTACCACCCGAGATTTGGCTGTTTTGTATCCCGTTTTGCGGAGTTAATCGGATTGGCAGGCACAGAAAGGAGCTGTCAGGGGAAGCAGCTGCCGAGCAGCACAAAGCCGGGTGTGTAATCCCAGCTTTACCCGCAGCCTTATTAAGAGCGAGATGTCTCATTACAGGCCTATTTCCAGCTGGATTTCACAGCAGCTTTTGTGATTTCTCCCTCTCGCACTCCCCTCCCTCCTCTTCTCAACGTTAATTTTATTTTTTTATTTTTTTTTTTCACCCTCGTATAATTCACAGCTTTTGGCTTAGGGGAAAAAAAAAAAAGAGTTTGGTGGAACACGTGTTGCACTGAGCAACATCCTCAATTTAAATGGAAATTCTATCAATAACAAATGTTCTCTCTCCTCACCCGGGGAAGGGCTTGGAAATATCATTCAGAAAAAAAATAAAAAATAAACCTCAGAGCCAGCACAAGAACGACCCCAGTCCTCTGGCAGGGCCAATTGCAGATAATAAAGTGCCCATTTGTTGCAGCTGAGATGGTGTAAATGAGCTGGAGGAAAGAGGAGTTCAGGAATCGAGGCTGGAAAAATCAAATAAAGGGTGAGGGGAAAGGGGAATCTCGTTATGGAGTGACTGTGATCATTTATTGCAGCAGCTTTGGGCTGGAAACAGGGGCAGGGAAAGGGAGCCAGGAGCTCCAGGAGCAGGGAAGAGCCTGGAGGAGTTCCTGGAAGGAATTTTGAGTGATCCAATCAAGGCCATGAGGAGTTTAGGGACCAACCTCTTACCCTCTCCAAGTCCTGTTCTCTTTTCCCAAAATTAATTTATTATTCCAAGCCTGGCTTGTTGGGGCAGAGATTTTTCTGTAACACATCCCTACATGGGAAAAAATCTAAACATAACTGACACTGACAAACTAAAGGGGGTTAAAATACATTTGTCTCTTTTCTCCAGGCAGAAAACCTGAAAAAAAAAAAATTTCCATTTTCCCACCATCACCCAAAACTCCAGAAATCTCCAGAAATGACTCTCTTCTGGGTGAGAAACTTTTCCAAACGAGAAACTTTGCCAGGTGTCCGTATTATTAAAAAGCCATTTACTCTTAAAAAGAGCTGCTTTGAGGGGAATTTTTCAGCTGGCTGTAAAAAAATCAATCAGTGAGCCTTGCTGCCTTTGACTGGTGAGATTTATAGGGGCCGGGCAGGTGATTTATAGGGAGATGCTTTTTGACTGAAATCCATGAAGCAAGTCCTGGACTCCTCCCCAGCTGGAGCTGCTAGCTCTGCATGGGGTGAGGGTTAGAGCCATGGATTTCCCTCTGGGATGTAGAATTTCATCTCTTTTGGGGGTGTTGGGGTGCAGGGAGAGGCAGCCAAGCTCCCCTAATCTCACATTTCCTGCTGGGATGGGGCTCTCGCTGCTCCCCTTTGTTTTCCAGGGGCAGAATTCCAGGAGCAGAGGTAAATCCCACCCCAGGTGTGTGTTAATGGATCAGGATTGCTCAGGATTGCGGAGGTGGGGAGGGATAAACATCTTTCCCTATTTATAACAAATAAACATTTGTTAATTTAAGCTCTGTCGTCCCTGTGCTCCTGCTGCAGGGCAGGTTTCTCCCCTTGAGGTGATGCTCAGAGGCTCCAGCTCCTCCAAAAATAGGGAAAAAAAAATTCAAAATTCCCAGTCCCTGCCCAGCTTTGGGGTGTAGCTGCTTTTCTAAATCCGTCGTGCTTCATTTGTCACGGTGACGGATCCGCTGCCCATATGTTTAAATACCACAGAACTGCAGCCTGGCAAATATCTGCTCACCCAGGAGGAATCATTCTGCCTGACAGGCAATCAAAGCAAGATCAGGATTTTTTTTTTTTTCCCCTCATCATCATCAGCTCTGTGAGACTTCGGAGAAGTTTCCACGTCCTTCTCCTTGTGTGGGGTCTCGCCATTTGCTGCTGTCGGGGTCAGAGCGGTTTTCTTCTCACAAAACCCATCACCTTCCTCTAAAATAACCCGAGCAGGGCCTTCCCCCCTCTCTGTGCCACTGTTGAGAAAGATAGAACAGGAAGGGCTTATGGATATGATTGTGTGGTAAGAAATACTGCAGATGTAAAACCTGTGAGTGAAATAGAAATGAAAGCCAGTTTTGAGATGTAGACATGGGAGACAGGAAAACGGTGATGAGCTGGAGATGGGTTGAAGGACAGGAAAACAAAAGATTCAAGAATGTTGCTTTTCCACCCTGCCAAAGGCATCAGGGAGAAAACAGATAAGAAAAGTAATCTTTAGAGTTTAGAATATAAAATGACATGGTAATGTAGTAGTTCTCATAGGCTGCATGCAAAGTTTGTAGGTTTTGTATCCTGCACGGGTTGGTCACTGTAAATTAGAATATTCAACACAAAAAGAGATAGAATGGATTGGAACAAGGTGATCATGCTCTTGTTCTGCCCCTCTGCCCTCTTGCCTTCTCTTGTTTCCCCCCTCTCTCTCTTGCTCCTGCTTTCTCCCCACACTTTTCCCCTTCTCTTACCCCGTTTCTACCCTTGAGTTTTCTTCTACTCTCTCTCCCCCCATTCTCTTTTGGGGTTCCCTCCAGCCCAGGCTGGTGGCTGAAGGCAAAGCCCTCTTTACCCACGACCCTTGTAATAAACCCACGTGTTTCTAGAATATCTCAGCTCTGCAAAGTTCCTTGTCCCTGGTGTCCACGGAAACTACTATATGCCATAAATCACGGCAGGGAAAAATGAAATGTAGGAGATTTCCAAGCCCCAGCCAGGCAGGGATGGTGCTGGATTCATCAATCCCGTGGCGTGGCTGGAGCTGCAGCTTCGCCCTTTACAAGCAGCGTTGCATTGCAGGGGAGATTTCTGAGCCTGTGGCAATGAGAGGGAGAGAGGAGAAATGAAACATAATCACCCTCAGTGTCTGCCTGGCCCGAGCTTCTGCAGGAAAAGCTGGAGGAGCCACCTGTGTGAAATAAAAGGCTTCAAGGAGCAGAGGAATCAATTTTATCCGGAGTGATTTTTCTTGGAGGCTGAGGGATAGATCTTCTCTGCCCCAGTGCACAGCCTTGGTTAATAACTGGAGTCTTCAGCATGAAATACTGGGGGGAGAAAAGAGAAAACTGCATTTTCATCCCTGGAGTTTGGAGAGAGGGAAGGAGCAGCACTTCCCAAGGAGCACGAGAGTTGTGAAAGCTCTTCAACACCTTCAGTTCCTGCGCGGCATCTGCTGATGTTTTATTTTTGGCACCTATCAAGCATCTATTATCCCTGCTGAGATTTTAACCTGGTGTGTTTGTGTATGGGAAAAAAAATAATAAAATCCACTAAATAATGAAGAAATGCTGAAAGAAATAAAAAATGCAGATTCTTCTGGGGCTGGAGCTGCAAAGGGGGGGATTGTTCCACAGACAGATTTAGGGGAATTAGGGGAATTTCAGCCACCCAAAGGGTTGTTTTTAATGACTGGATCAACTGGGAGAGCCTCACCTGCTCAGGGCAGCCCTTTCCACTGATCCAAAGGGTGCTGTGATTTTTCCATGGTTGGAGGAACAAGGAAAGGTTAAGGTGCCATTAAAAACTTCATTATTATGTTAATGATGGAGAAACTTCTGCTAAAATTCATTTCCAGCCCATCACCCTGTGTGCAGTACCCCAGCTAGGGGATAAATGACTTTTTATAGGATCAGGGAATGGCTCAGAAAGGACCTTAAAGCTCATGCAGGGATTATGAGACACCTTCAACTATCCCAGAGTGCTCCAGCCTGGCCTTGGACACTCCCAGGGATGGGGCAGCCACAATTTCTATTCCTCCCTCAGCCTTTCTGGGAGAGGAATGGTTGGAGCTGCCGGGGATGGATCCAGAAAGCTTCCAGCCACGAGAAGAGTTTGCCTTCCAAGGATCACACAAGGATCACACTTGGCTTTCCCAGGCTGGCAGCCAGGGAAGGGGCCCAGGGGCTGCTCCTGCCCGGTTTTCCTGAGTTCCCCTGGCAGGGATGGGCAGGTTCCACTGATGCTGTTTTTACACCACAACGACACAAAACTCCAGAAGGCTGAAAATGACTCCTTTATTCTTGTGAAGTGTCTCCCCTTTTATACGATTTCACACAGACCAATCTGATTGGTGACACAAAGACAAACCTCTTCACTCACATTGGTCAGAGCAGAGGGACAGCAAGAGAAAGTCCATCCTAGAGAAAATATGTAAACAATTTTGCTGTTACAGAAAATGTCTCTTGTTTACAGAAAATTCCCTGGGAAAAGAAATCCAGAAACCAAAACACCTCAGGCACAAACCAGGGCTACATTCCACCCATGGAATTTTTTTTCCTCCTTCACCAGCTACTGTGAGGAGCCTCCACTCCAGTACTCACAGCCAGGGAGTCCTGTTGCTTTTTTATCTTCCTTTCTTCTGTTAGAGTCGGGATTAAATGCTCAAGAGATGAGGTTTTCATGTTCAGACTCAGATGTTTATCAATTCTTATCTATGTTACAGTCTCACAAGCTGTGAGTTCCAGCTAACAAAGTGAAAATGGCTCTGTCTGTATCTCTCTACAAGGTCTTTTAAGCACTAATTGTCCAATAACGAGATGACACCTAAATTATTTTTACTTTTAACCCAAAAACCAACCACCCACGGTCCACAATGTGGATTTTTCTACCCAATTACAAAACACCACCCAGACCCATGAAGAAGAAGAAGGTGAAAAAGAAGGACTCAGCCTCCACCCTAAATCCTCCATCTTGCTTTATATCTATATTACTGTGTTCTAAACCCTAAAACTTTAAGTTTTCCACCCTGTAACATCACACACTTTTATCCAAACCCCACACCCACAATCCCAGGGCTGTCACTCAATTTTGGGAGCCTTTTCCATGGCCCCAGGTCAATGCAGTGTTTGGGGGTCAGTGCCTGTCAGCACAGCAAGCCTGGAATTCTCAGTGCCCAGAGTTCCAACTCCTGAGCTCCCAGCACTCAGTCCCCTCCAGGAGAACCATCAGGAATGTTCCTTTGGAGAGGGAGCAGCAGAATGGGGCTGATACTGCAGAGTTTAACCGTGGCACGGAGTTCTCACCCTCTTTTGCTCGCAGGAGTTCTCTCATTGCTGAGCTCGGCTGTGCTGACTCATTTATTCCGTGGCTTTTAGGCTGGCTAAATACATTCCAGCACTAAGGAGCAGTGCTCTGGGTTTGGGGAATGAGGGGAAAAGGGAAAAGAAGCCAGAGGAGAGAGCTGGGCAGGGCTCAGCTTCACACTCAGCCTGAGGTTTGCTGGGATGGGGTGAAAATGAAATGAAGTCCAGGGAAGATCAATGATTTAATGGCTGGAATTTGTCATGGTTCCAGCTCCAGGGAAGGATGAATTTCGAGGGAATGGGGATCCTGGCCATCAGCACAGAGGGGAAAAGAAATCTTGGGCTTTTGCCATCCTTTCCTTCCACTTCCCCCCTGTCTCCTCCACAGTCACAGCTCTGAGTGTGTCAGCCTTCAAACAATCCCAGAATGGTTTGGGCTGGGGGACCCTAAAGCTCATCCCATCCCACCCCTGCCATGGGCAGGGACCTCACACTGTCCCAGCTTGCTCCAAACCCTGTTCAGCCTGGCCTGGGACACCTCCAGGGATCCAGGGGCAGCCACAGCTCCTCTGCGCACCCTGTGCCAGGGCCTGCCCACCCTCACAGGGAACAATTCCTCCCTAAAGCCCAGTGTAAATCTCCCATCTTTCAGTTTGAAGCCATTCCCTGATGCTGTTGTACACCACAATGACACAAAGACTCCAAACTTCAGAAGGCTGAAAACTACTCTTTTATTCCTGGGATGTGTCTCCCTTTTATACCATTTCACACAGACCAATTGGATTGGTGACACAAAGACAAACCTCTTCACTCCCATTGGCCAGACCAGAGGGACAGCAAGGAGAAAGTCCCTTCTAGGGAAAAAATGTAAGCCAAGTTTACAGTTACCAAAACACTTCTCCTGATTACAGAAAATTCCCTGGGAAAGGAATCTCAGAAACCAAAACACTCAGGCACAAAACCAGGGCTACATTCCCCTTTGTCCAGCATTCCATGCCAAAAGTCCCTCCACCTTTCTTACTGCCTCTTCTCCCTCCCTGCTCATCTCCATCCACTCCCCTTTGCTTTCCAACCCTTCACTGGAGGCATTTCCCAGCTCCTGTGCCTTGCACACGGAATTATTCCTCCCCTCCACTCTCATTGACCAGGGTGACACTCCCAGATGGGGGCTCCTGCACAGAAAGGCTGTGCAAACATTGTGGGATGGATTAAAAAAGGGAATAAATCCTTTTGGCACAGACATCACATCCTGGGGGTTGTTTGCTGTCTCCTCAGAGAGATGGGACCAAAAACCTTCAGAAGCTGCTGAACTGAGGGAACCCAGTTTAAGGGCACACCTCAAATTGGTTGTTTTTCCTTTAAATAAATGAAAAGATAAAAAATTAATCCTTTAATTTAATTTTAGGCTGGAGTTTTAAAAGGAATTTAGGCACCTGTAACATCTTCTTTCTGGTATCATCCACCAGTTCCCCAACTCATAACTGTGATCAGAATCTGCATCCACAGAGGATTCACCCTGGGGAGCTGAAATAGCCAAAATAAAGATTTGGCTTGGATGGTTTTCAAGCCAAGAAATCCACCCCAAATCCACCATCAGGAACCTGCAGCTTCACACCCACCCCTGTGTCCCTGGCCGTGGTGTTGTCCATTGATAAAATCACAGTAATGTGATTTTAAAAGGGGGAAATAAAGGGAAAATAAATGGGAAATAAAAGGAAAATGGAAGGGAAATAAATGGGAAATAAAAGGGAACTGGAAGAATTGGAAGGGAAATTAATGGGAAATAAATGGGAAATTGAAGCGAAATTAATGGGAAATAAGTTGGAATCAAAGGGAAATAAAGGGAAATAACAGAGAAATAAAAGAGAAATTGAAGGAAAATTAATGGAAAATAAAAGGGAAATTGAAGGGAAAATAATGGGAAATAAGTGGGAAATTAAAGGGAAATAAAGGTAAATAACAGGGAAATAAAAGGGAAATAAACACAATCAAAGTGCCTGCTCTGGGTCTGAGCCTGGGGCTGGGCACAGCCAGAGTCACTGACCCAAGACTTTGCTGCTGGAAGGATTCTGCAAATGCCAGGTGGGTGTTCATAAATCAGCCAGTGGCACACATTTCTCTCCTGGAGTCAGCAGAGCTGTGGCTCTGTAAATCACTGTGTACAGAGCCTTTATTGAGGCCAGTAAATCTCAAAGCTCTCACCTCTATTTTTTATTTTTTATTTCCCTTCTTTTCTCTTTAATTATTAAAGGCCACACCGAGGAGGAAAACGGCTCAAAGGCTTTGTAAAGTCCACGGGTTTGGGGGAGTTTCTGGAGGGTTTGGAGAGTGGGAGACAGATGGGAGAGGTGGCTCAGGCCTCCTGTGTGTGTGAGTGAATTTTTTCCTCTTTGAAGCTGAACTTTTTGATTTACAAAAATAGCCTGTCTCGATTTTCAAATCGAGAAGATTCCACCGCAAACGTGGGGGAACTGCTGCCGCTGCTATTCATCTTCTGCCTCAAAAATACCATTTTCGATTCCCAGTCAGGAATAAAAGAAATCAAGGATTGATTAGGAGGGGACCCTAAAATTTTGCTGTTGGGAAATTCACAGAACGTGCTGCATAAAACAAAGGAAACTCGGGGGGTTTTTTTGTTCTTTCATGGGGCCTCTTTTCAAATTGGAATGAATGAGATGATGATAAGGAGATAAGAAGAGGATATTGAAAGAACAGTGGAAATTGTTTTAGAAATAGATCTCGGGGGGAAGGCAGTTAGAGAAATTAAGCCAATTAGGCTGGATATGGGCTGGTTTTCCCTTTCCTGAAGAAACTCTCCGAGGTGATAATGAAGGCCCGGACAGATGTAAGGATTTGCATTCCTGACTGCAGAGCCCGGAGTTTTAATTAGTCCCGGGGTCTTTCAGCAGGGCCACATTGACAGCCAAGGGTGTGCTGACCTTCCCTTCCCTTCCCTTCCCTTCCCTTCCCTTCCCTTCCCTTCCCTTCCCTTCCCTTCCCTTCCCTTCCCTTCCCTTCCCTTCCCTTCCCTTCCCTTCCCTTCCCTTCCCTTCCCTTCCCTTCCCTTCCCTTCCCTTCCCTTCCCTTCCCTTCCCTTCCCTTCCCTTCCCTTCCCTTCCCTTCCCTTCCCTTCCCTTCCCTTCCCTTCCCTTCCCTTCCCTTCCCTTCCCTTCCCTTCCCTTGCTGGGAGAGGTGATTCCACTCAGGAATTCCTTCCTGGGCACCCTTGGGGTGAGGCACAGGGAGCTGGGGGTGGACAGAGGGACAAAGGGACAGAAATTTTGGGGTCTGCTGTGGTGGGAATCTTCCTCCTGTTTGGTGGGACAGAGGGACAAAGGGACAGAAATTTTGGGGTCTGGTGGAGTGGGATTCTTCCTCCTGTTTGCTCAGCTTGGCACAAAAACCCTCTGGGACATCCCAAGTGCTGCAGAAAGCGCCCCCTGCCCTCCCCTGTGCTCTGCCCACAGGCAAACACTGATTCCTCCATTCCCTCTCCTCCCTTTCTACCACTTCCCTGTTATCTCCAGCTCCTTTTAAGAAAGCTGCCGTGAGACTTCTTCTCAAGGAAATCTGAGGGAAGCAAAGGCACCTTTAAAGTGCTGATGATTTCAACACCTTGTCTTGCACTGCTCAGAGCACATTCCCCAAGAGCTCTTTGAAATACCAACACTCATCAAGGAAAAGTGAAATTTCCTGCCTGTGCTCCATCCCTGGCTGGTGGCTGAGCTGTGTCTGCCACCACGGCACCTCCCCTGGCACTGTCTGTGGGGAAAAACCTGAACCCCCGGGAGAGAACAGAGATTTTCTGCTCCCAGGGCACTGCTGGAGCTCTGTGGGGATGGAAGTCAGGTTGGGTTTGAGTCTCAGAGCAGCAGGGAAGCTCCAAATGCCTTTGTGAAGGTTGATCTTTGAAGGGTTGGCTGAGAGCAGAGTGAGATCCACGAAAGCTCCCAGTGTCTGATTAAAACACTGAGGAGAAACTCAGAGAACAAGGAACTTCCAGCCAAGTGTGATGAAAGAGGGGGAAAAAACCATTTTTAAGTGATTTAGTTTAACAAGGGAGTGCAGGTGAGGGTCTGGAGCTTCCCAGCTGGGGATTTGCTTTGATTTGGGAATGGAGCTGGTTCTCCAGATGGAAATTAACTTAGTGCAGCTCCTCGTCACCCTCAGCATCCCTCCAGCTCCATCCCCAGGGCCCAGGGCACAGGAGGAGCTGCAGACAGTGCTCGTCTGCCTCCCGAACTTTCTGAGGGAGAAATCTTTCCTGTTGGGGAAGATGAATCAGGGAAACCTTATAAATATGATTGCTTAGCAAAAGATTCTGAAAATATGAAACCTATAATCGAAATAGAAATGGAAGCTTACTTCGAGTTGTAGGATACCGAGTCTTAGTTATATATAACCTGAAGACAACAGCCTGGGCAGCTGAAGGAGGATCCCTTTTGATTGAACAAGACCCTTCTGCTGCCTGAGGGATCCAAAGGTCAATGTAGCAAAACAGAGAAGTCTAAAGAGGAGTTTTTAGAGTTTAAAATATAACACATGGTAATTAGTAGTTCTTACAGGCTGTGTGTAGATTCTATAGGATTTTGTGTCTTGTATTGGTTGGTCACTGTAAATTAGAATATTCATCACAAAAGGAGATATAATGGATTGTAACAAAGACCTCGCTCTCTTTCCCCTGCTCTTTTCCCTGCTCTTTTCCCTGCTCTCACCTCTGCTCTCTTCCCCCCGCACTCTGACCCTGCCCCTTGCTCCCTCGCTCCCCTCTTCTTAGCCCGTACCTTCTTGTTCTTGCTCTCTCTCCCTCTCTCTTTGGGCTTCCCTCCAGCCCAGGCTGGTGGCTGAAGGCCAGGCCCTTTCTACCCACGACCCTTGCAATAAACCCACATATTCTAGAATATCTCAGGTCTGCAGAGTTCCTTGTCCCTGTAAGCCACAGATGCTCCTACACTTTCCCACCTCGAGGAGAAATTCCCTCCAGGAGCCGCACATAGATCTGTGTGTGTTCAGAATAACCCGGGCTGCCCAGAACACCGTTAACCCCCGGGGCTCATTGATGCACAACCATTATTTGCAGCTCTTTGAGATGGGAGTATCAGCCTCATCCCCTTTGGAACCACGGCTGGGCTGGAGTAAATCAGCTGGGCTCGCCCTGCCAAGTCACACCCGGGTAAAAGCCACAGGAACGAGAGCAGAGTCCAGCCCAGACCTGGCAGTAAATGAACTGCAGCAGCAAAAGCCACTTTAATGGATGTGTAGTGCAGCTTAATGGATATGTACAGCTCTTGTTTTATTGCCGGGCTTTAGGAGAGTAGCAAGCCTTTAATTGACTTTGATAGAAGAGGGTCTCCTTAGCGCTGCAGTCGAGGGCAAAACCAATCATTAATATAATTAAGGCGTTTACTTCCAGCATGTGTTTGTTCTTTCTTCCTGTAACTCCTGCCTGGCGAACTCCTGGCTGCAGGATGACCTTGGGCTGCTCCTCACTTCGCTCTGGGAAGGAGGGGGATGTTTCTCCCCTGCTGTGCACAACGAGCCCAGGGTGCTGCAGCCTCGGGGGCTTTGTGCTTTTACCCGCACACAGTCAGCACCCAGGGGTGCTCTGGGGGTCAGGACAAGGTGCTGCCCTGCCCTGGGTGCCACACGAGCCCCTGGCACCTGAATAGAGCATCCCTCACCTGTCAGGCCCTGAGCTGGACTGGGAGCTGCTTTCTGTCCCAAACCTGTCCCCACTCTCTGCTTCCCTTCCTGTGTCCTCACAGGGAGCTGCGGGGATGGGGCGGGGCAGGGGCTGCCAAGGAACAAAACCCAGGGCTCCTTCTCCTTCTGCAGAAAACCCAGGGCTCCTTCTCCTTCTGCAGAAAACCCAGGGCTCCTTTTCCTTCTGCAGAAAACCCAGGGCTCCTTCTCCTTCTGCAGAAAACCCAGGGTTCCTTCTCCTTCTGCAGTAAATCCTGGGCTCCTTCTCCTTCTGCAGAAAACCCAGGGTTCCTTCTCCTTCTGCAGTAAATCCTGGGCTCCTTCTCCTCCTCAGAAACCAAGAGCTGCTTCTCCACCTGCAGAAACTCCAGGGCTCCTTGTCCTGCAGAACACTCAGGGCTCCCTTTCCTGCAGGAAACCCAGGATTCCTTCTCCTGCAGAAAATCCAGGTCTCCTTTTCCTCTTCAGAAAACCCAGGGCTCCTTCTCCTCCTCAGAAAAGCCAGGGCTCCTCCTGCAGAGCCCCAGGGCCTCTTCTCCTCCTGAGAAAGCCCAGGGCTCCTTGTTGTGCAGAAACCCCAGGGCTCCTTGTCCTCCTGCAGAGCCCCAGGGCCTCTTCTCCTCCTGAGAAAGCCCAGGGCTCCTTGTCCTCCTGCAGAGCCCGGGGCTGAGGAGGTTGGATTCTCTCACCTCCGTGGGTGAGTGGGCACAAGGAACATCCCACCCCCTCATTCCAGGCTGGGAGTTCCTGCCTGGGGGGGATCCATCCCACTCTGGAGTCAGGGAATGCTGTCCCCAGCCTTTGCCAGGATTCAGGATTCAGGCTGGGAAAAGCCACCTCCTTGCTGTCCCCTCCCACACCTGGTGCTGGGACAGGAGGTGACACAGCCCAGCTGAACAGGGAGAGGTGGCTCCTGTCCCTCCCGGATCTCTCAAGGCACGTTCCCAGGAGCAGACGACACCACACGGTGACAACTCCCTTCCCCAGATGGCTCCTGTCACTGAGGATGTGATCTCCCAGCAGACAAACCCTTCTGCTTCAAAACCCCCCAATTCCCGTTCCTTTGGCTTCCTCTCCCACCAAAAAATGAAATAAAACCGAGTGCATAAACGCAGGGCAATTAGCACTCAATTAATTCCTCTCCCGTCGCCCAAAACACTCTGTTTGACCTTATTCGCAGTAACTTGATCTTCAGCTCTTTAATTTTTCAGCTGACCTTTCGGGCTGCAGAGATGCTGCTGCTGCTTCTCCCCGGCACCCCAGAGCCAACCTGTGCATCCAGCGGCCCCAGGCTCATTTATCATTCCATTTCAGGTGGCAGCAGAGCCATTATTCAAATGACTGGCCGCACACGCAATCAATCTTTAATGAAACAATAATTGCACCTTCCCCTCCGCCACGTCTCTGCCTTTTTCTTCCAGGTATCTTGTATATTAATTATTGAAAACAAGGGTGTTTTACCAGCAATAAGTTGTGTTTCATCAATCAAGAGGATTTTAACTGGGAGATTTATGACCTTTGGTTTGGCGGAGGAGCAGGAAAACAGCAGCTCCTGTTGCTCTTGGTCTCACCTTGTGATTCCTGGGGGTTTTTGCCACTTGTCCAGGAGCAGAAGTCTGGGATCGAGGGCCTGCTGGGCAATAAAGAGGTGACAAATGTACATGGGGAAGTGTCTCTGTGCAAAAGGCCCCTGCTCTGGAAGAGGTGATGAAATAAAGGAAAATCCTTTTGTAAAGAATTCAGATTTTCATTATTCCCCAAACTGGAGAGGGTTAATTCAGACACTCGGGACTAAACCAGGAGTTCTGCCGTGAGGTTCCTCATTGCTTTTGTTCACATAAAATCCCCAAAGCCCGCTGGGTTGGTGCTCATTTGCAAGGTGAGAAGGCTCAGGGAGTCAGGCGCAGGTGAGGAAGGAGGTTTAGTGCTGGGAGCATTTGGAATATGGAGGACAAAAAATAAAATAAAATAATAGGCTGAGGGAGGTTTAGGCTTTAAAAAATTAATTAGAATAATAGGGTTGAAGTTGGTATTTTTTAATGAACATGAACAATTTCTGTGAATTTATAGACTTCTCTGTCTAGAGAAGATTCATGAGAAGAAATTGCAGTGGCTGTAGCACTGTTTGGTTTGGGGGTGAATTTGGGGGTAAATTGCTCTGTGTTGGAGCAACATTTTCCCCAGTGGCAGCAGGGAGTGTGACAAGGGCTGCTCCAGGTCCTGGTGGAGCCCAGAAATATCTCCAGAGCCCTGCTCCTTCTGCAGCAACCAGGGAGTCAACGCTGAGAAAGTTGTACTTACGAGCCTCTATTTTCTCAGCACAGCATTATTTTATTTATATTTGTATTTCTCACCTTGTTCACCACCTTCAGCAGCGATTTTAACGGGGGGATTTGTTGGGTGCTTTGTTTTCCTTTTATTATTTTATTTCTTCCCAACATCCCCACCAGCCCCGCTGGAGGAGGGGGGACCCTGAGCTGTTGGCAGCTCCATCCCAGCGGAGGATGGGGAGGAAAAATGAACCTTTCTATTTATGCAACAACTCTAATGACGGTGGGGAAAGGTAAATATGTGAACACAGAGCCTCTGTTTGCCTCTGCTGTGACAGGGCGGCGTCTGGGGGAGCGATGGCTCCTCTTGTTGAGTTTCCCTCCCGTCGTTATTGACTTTTCTGCTTCCCCAATGGGATGGAGAAAGTGATGGATAAAGCAGCCCCTGGAGCAGAGAAAGCATCGTGCAAGGGCTTTGTGTGTGGTTTGGGGGGTGTTTTTATTGGTTTTTTTTTTTTGTTGTTGTTGTTGTTGTGTGGGGGTTTTTTTTGGTTTGGTTTGGTTTGGGGTTTTTGGGTTTTTTTTGTTGGGATTTTTTGGTTGGTTGGTTGGTTGGTTGGTTGGTTTTTTGGGGATTTCTCTTTTGTTTGGTTGGGGTTTTATTTGGGGTTTTTTTCCCAAAAAAAATTGTTTTTGTGCAATTCCTGCCACCCTTGGCTCGAGGTTTCCCTTTGTGTTCCATCTCCAGGGTAAAGCAGGAATTGAGGGGCAGCCTCAGCAGGGAGGGTGGAATTCCCATTTCCCACCTCCTCAAACCCCCAGTTTGGAGCAAAGAGTTCATCTCCTCTCCTCTCCTTTCCTCCCCACCTTTGTATCTGCTCAGGTTGATTAAACTGAGGATTTTTTCTTATTCTCCCTGAATTTGGAGAGGGGACACATCCCAGGCTGGGCCACCCCCATTCCGAGGTGTTTTCAGCCCTGCCCCAGCCTCGAGTGTGAGGAATTACCTCTGGAACAAAGCTCCAGGTGGGAAGGGGAAAAAAAAATCAACCATTCTGCTGGCACAGGATTAGTTAGTGCAAGGCTAAATCCCACTAATTTAAAAGCCTGGATTGCAGGGTGATAAATGGCCCAGCTTCCTGTATTGTTTGATAATGAATTGTTTGAATCTTGTTGTATTAAGAGGTGGAAAAAACAGCGAGGTACAAGAGGAATGCCCTTTCCCTTCTGTGCACACTGAACTCCATTTGTTGGGAAAGGATTTACCGTTTCCATCATAATTTAATTCTAAAACATATCACTTAATTAAAGGGATTTATTAAAATCCTCTGGCAGTGCCTTTTTATGATTAGCCCAGGACTCAGACCCTGAATGTCAGGGAGAAAATTCATCAATTGATTTGTTGAACTGCACAGGTCTCACCCCCCCCTCCCTGCTCTGCCTGAGTCAGGGTGGAAGAAAGAAATCCATAGTCAAAAGCCTAAAAATCTCCAGGATGGATTGGTTTGCTGATTACATCCGTTTTTTTCCTTTCCCCTCCCCCTCTCCCTGGGCCTGGCTTCTCGAGGCTCTGTTAATGAGCAGATTAATATTGATGCTGGAGCTGGAGCTGTCAGCTCAGCTGTACAGCCCTCCAGGAGCTCAGATGTTCCCTGGTGTTTCCCCTCACAGCCTCTGGGTTTGGCCCACAGGACCCCCTTCTCCTGAATTCTCTGATTTTCACCCTTTCTCCTGAATTCCCCTGATTTTCACCCTTTCTCCTGAATTCTCTGATTTTCACCCTTTCTCCTGAATTCCTGATTTTCGGCTCCCATTCTCCTGAATTCCCCTGATTTTAGCTCCCACAGGACCCCTTTCCTCTGAATTCTCTAATTTTCAGCAGCCATGAAACCCTTTCTCCTGGATTCCCCTGATTTTCAGCTCCCACAGGACCCCTTTCTCCTGAATTCTCTTATTTTCAGCTCCCAAAGGATCCATTTTTCCTGAATTCCCCTGATTTTCAGCTCCCATGAGACCCTTTCTCCTGAATTTCCCTGATTTTCAGCTCCCATTCTCCTGAATTCCCGAATTTCAGCTCCCATAGGACCCCTCTCTCCTGAATTCCCATGATTTTCACCCTTTTTCCTGAATTCCCATGATTTTCAGCTCCCATGAAAACCCCACTGGGGAGAGGCTTCCCATTCTCCAAGGAATTCCTGCTGGGATGAAAGTGGTCCCTGCCCTCCCTTCAGTGGGACCCTGGGCTCTGCATCAATAAATCAGGATTCTCCTGCAGAACTGACACTGACTGCTCTGTGAAATGCCCCCAAAACCAGGGAACTTCTGGGCTTTTATGGGATAAAGGCTCTGCTTCCTGCTGGTGCAGCTGAAGGAAAAAGGCTTGGGAACGTCTCTGGGTTGCCTAAAGGTCTGAAATATTTCGGGCAAAGGAGAACACACAAACTGGGATGTGAATCCAGCCTCTCCAGGTCCCAGAGTGGTCAGGGAAGGAGGAGAATTGTCCAGGTTGTGGTGGGGATTTGGGGACAGGAGGCACCTCACTGCCTCTTGTCTCCCAAAGAGTTCTTCCCCTCCTGATGGGATTTCTGATAAAACACAGCGAGAGCCTCTCCTCTCTAAGCCCATAAATCCTCCCCTAACCCGAAAGGAGCACCTGGGGAATCTTATTATTAAAAAAACCACCTTATGAATGAGTTCCCAGCCCCTCAGCTCCAGAAAACCTGGAGCCTTTCAAGGCTGGCTCTGTGCAGTGGGGAATCTCAGCTCCCCGAGCCCAGGGCTGGGGCTGAATACAAATCAGCTCTGAAGGGCTCCAGCTCTGCTGTCAGCCTTAAACGCAGTAAATCTCAGGCTGGAGATGTCTATTAGCCTCGTTTATTAGAGTTGGGAGAGAAAGGGAAGAAGGAAAAGCTCTCAGAAATTGTGTTTTTAGGACTCTCGCCGTGCCTGAGAACCCAAAATGATAAAATGCTGCTTTGGGAGGCACCTTTGGGCTGAGGTTTTAATAGGAATAATCCAAAACCAGCAGATGATTCCTTTTCTTTCTTACTTACTTTCTCCTTTCCTTTCCTTTCCTTTCCTTTCCTTTCCTTTCCTTTCCTTTCCTTTCCTTTCCTTTCCTTTCCTTTCCTTTCCTTTCCTTTCCTTTCCTTTCCTTTCCTTTCCTTTCCTTTCCTTTCCTTTCCTTTCCTTTCCTTTCCTTTCCTTTCCTTTCCTTTCCTTTCCTTTCCTTTCCTTTCCTTTCCTTTCCTTTCCTTTCCTTTCCTTTCCTTTCCTTTCCTTTCCTTTCCTTTCCTTTCCTTTCCTTTCCTTTCCTTTCCTTTCCTTTCCTTATTACTGATGCTCCAGTCAGACCCACACAGGTGTTAAAGGCCTGGGGTTTTGGGTAGAGCAAACCAAGGCTCTAAAAGTGTTTGTAAAGATATTTTTGATCATTTTAATGAGCTTTTTTTGCCCCTAAACATCTCCTGCAAGCAGGAGAGGGTCACCAACCCCACGTTTGTCCTGCATCCTGCCCTGGCTGATGGTGCACACCAAACCCTGTGGTGCTCACAACCCCAGTTCCTGCTCAAACCCACCCAAAAAGGAGGGCTCATCTTCTGAGCTGCAAAGAGGAGGATAAAAAAGCCCCTTTCCCTGATGTTTCCCCTCACAACCTCTGGGTTTGGTCCCCCCCTTTCTCCTGGGGTGGCTGAATTTCCCTGGTTTTTCAGCTCCCAGGAAAATCTCACCCAGCTGAGCAGGGCTGGGGGAACACCCACAGCTCCCACAGCTTTGGGAGCTCAAGAAAACTGTTTATTATGGATTTTTTTTTCTCCCAAATGGGCCCCTCAGAGGTGTTTTTCCCAAAGTTTTCCACTCTCCCACCTTCCCTCTGGAGCAGAGGGAGAAGGTTGCCAGTGCAGCACTTCATTTACAACATAAAATGAGAGTAAAATCCTGTCCTCAGGCTTGTGAAGTCCTGTCAGAGACTGAATTGAAATACAGAGACTGAATTGAAATACAGAGCCCCAAGTCCCTCTTTTCTTTTTTTTTAGTATTTAATTAAGGTCTTTCATTCATCATTTACATCCCCCCATCCTCAGTAATTTATGAAGAAAGAGGGAAATCAAGTTTCTGGCAAAGATGCTGATAAGTGTTTTCTGAAGGCAACAGATTCTTCTGACAGCTCCATCTCTGTTGAAGATTTCCTTAACCCATTTTTTTTTTTTTAATGACACAGCCACTTTTTATTTGCTTTTTACTAAAGGGAGTCCTGCCAAGTTTATTAGAAATAAAGGATGTTCTGCACCCCATTGTGCCAAAGTCTCCCTGCTGCTCCTGACTCTGGTGCCCAGTTCTTTGAGGGGGACAGAGAGATGGGTTTTGTTAAATTTTTGGCCAAAAATAAAAGAAAACCAGTGAGGAAGAGACAAGTGTGGAGTCCCTGTGGTGGCTCTGGAGTCTTTCAAGCCTGGCTGTGGCAGTGCTGGTGTGCACCAAGCTTTGGGTTCCATAAGGATTCCTGTCCTGGGTTACAGTGTAGGATGTGCACACAGTATTTATTCCATCCCCATCCCCATGAGCTGTTGGAACCAGGTGGGGCAGTGTTTTCCCAGGCCCCTCCTTTGGGCTCTTCTGCTCATGGCCCATCAATGCCTTGCCCAGGACTCACAGGGAACTCCCTCCAGGAGCTCTCTCTGTTTAATGGGCCATCAAGGAGCCACTGCACGACTCCTCATCCCATTGGGAGATGCTCCCAATGCCCAGGGGGAGGAGCCAAGCATTCCCACCTGGAGAGAATCTGGGATTTGGGACAGGACAAGCAGCCCTGAGCCACTGGATTCCCAGAGGAGCAGAGCTCCCAGACCTTTCTGTGGGATCACTGCTTCAGGAAGAGCCCCTCACCTGGACTGCTCCCCCCACCCTGCTCAGGGTGTGTTCTGACTCTGGCAGTGCTCCTTTGTGTTATTGCATTGATTTTATTTTATTTTTATTTACTTTTTTTTCCTTTCTTCTTATTAAATTGTATCTCTGACTTGGAGTCTCTCACTTGTTTTGCTTTCAAACCATGACAATTCCTTCTAAAAAGGGATTTATAACTCTGCTCCCACCTCTCCTCTGGTCACCAGAACCAATTATCTCCATGCAGATAATTTAAAAAGGCACCCCCAGGAAGGGTGGGGAAAAGGGAAGGAACCAGCTCAGGTGCAGCCAGGCCTGCCCACTCCCCTGTTTTACCCCTTGAACCTCCACACACTCGGGGAGAATCATCTTTGGAAGGTGATGAATCGCATCCCCTCCCCTTTGTTTGTCTTCCCGGGAGAGAATCCGAGCGTTTGTGCGGCTGTGAGAGCGAGGGGGAGGCTCTGAGCCCTTCTCAGGGTGTCACATCCCTCCAGGCTCAGCTTTGACAAACCCTCCATCCCCACCCGCCTGGATCCCTTTTCCTTTACAAAATCTCATCCCCATCGCTCCTGATCCTCTCTGCTGTTTGTCTCCCCTGCCCTGCCTTCCCCAGAGAGGACCCTGGTGCTGGCTGGGGAAAATCCAGGGGTATCCATCACTGTCAGAAAACTGGGATATCCATCACAGTCAGAAGATCCAGGGGTATCCATCACCATCAGCAGGGAGGTGCTGGGGTTTTCACAACTCCCTATACACGTTTTTGGGCACCCTCCTTGAAAGTGAACCTCGTTTTTCACGCTCCTGCTTTTCCACAGCCTCAGATCCGGGTCCGTGATGTGCCCCGGCCTCCCCAGAGCTGCAGCACGGCCATGGTGTCTCTGAGCTGCCTCCCTGCTGCTCTCATCCCTCCCAACAATCCACTACTGAATCCTCCCTGCTCTCATCCCTCCCAACAATCCATTAGTGGAGGAATTAAATCTGAAGTGTGTATGTGACCGTCCTCCCGATTTGCAGGGGCTTGGCAGGAATAAATAGAAGCTCCTACTCCGGGCTTGTGGGTAGTGTGGCCATCATCCCAACCTGCCCTGACAGCTCTTATCAATTATTTGAGCCTCTATCAAGGAGAAGAAGCTCTGTGCCCTGATGGCAGGTGTGCTGGTGCCCAGCCTGAGGGCTCAGAGCCACAATCCTGCGTCCCCTGTGCCAGCTCTGCTGAATTCTCTCCTCTGTGTCACCAGCAGAATTCCTTATCCAGCCCCGCTCCAGGAGTTCTCCACAGTCACCACAGCTGTGCCTTGTTGGTGGTGGCAGGATAAAGGGGATGAGGGAGGAGGGGACAGTTCTCTCCCCTGGGCACGGGGAACAGAAGATGCTCTTCCCTCCCTCTCCCTGTTTAACCTCCTGCTGCTTTTGGCTCTGCCCAGGCTCCCGTTGTGCAGCTGGGGAGGAGAGAACAGGGGGAGGAGATGGGGGAGGCTGCCGCATCCTTGGGCAGTAATAACTTATTTATTTCCAGATTTGAAAGGTGTGTTGGCTCCGTGGTGGGTCTGAACACACGTGGGGTGGTGAGGGCTGGAGAGGAGGAAAAAACCTGCATTTTCTGGCTGGGTTTGGGAAACACAGTTAAAATGGTGAAAGGGGGATGTTTAGAACAAGAAAACAAGGCTGGAAATACAAACTTCTGGTTCTGCAGCGTTGCTGCAAAGCCCAGCTCAAATTGAGAGAGAATTAAGCCAAATTTATGACTTTTGGGAGGCTCTGCTCAGCCCAGCTGGGCTGGAGCTGCAGCTCCCCTGCCCCAGGTTGAAGGTCTCAAGAGAACCCATGGAAAAAAAAATAAATAAAAAAAGAAGAAGAAAAAAGCCATTTGTGTTATTTATGATGAGCTGCATGGATTCAGTAGCCGGGCTGTGAGACTCAAGTTCCCCTCTATCTCTGCAGATTGTCCTCCAGGGCTGGGCTGGGGGAAGCACAGCAGCTTTTATGGCTGCTTGGCTGAATGTACCTGTTCAGGAGATGAATAAAAGGCCACTTTTCTCCACTGCTGTCAGCCAGGCTCCTTTTACCAGCGAGTTTTTTTGCTCATTTTTGTCCTGACACTTAATAAGAGCTTTAGCAGGCAGAAACCTTGTCGTGCATTTGCTGAAATAAGCTCCTGCTCAGTAAAGCCTGAGTGTTAAGGCAGCACTTAAACCAAGACAGAGGTTTACGTGAATTTTGGAGCAAAATGCTCCAAGATCCCCAGCCAGGCTCTGTCTCACAATAAAGCACTGCAATTCCCTGCTTTGGAGAGGTGGTTACATCTCACTTTGTGTAATTCAGTTTCCCTGCAGTTGTGCCATAAAATGTTCCCCCTGTTGTTAATGGGCTCCACAATTTACCCACCTGAAATGGGCTCATTTTGGGGGGATGAAACAGTGGATTTTGTTCTTGTTGCTTGTTTTGTGCTTTGATTTTCGGTGTCCTTGGGGCATCCTTTGAGCTCTCAGTGATCACAGCCAGGCCCTGCTGGGAGGGACAGGGGGTGAGCCAGGGCAGGGAGGGCTCTGAGCATCCCCTGGCACTGGGATTTGCTCCCAGCAGTGATGGATGGAGGGAAAATGCTGGGAAAAGGGCAGCAGGAGAATTTGCCTTCCCTCAGTGCCTCGTCGAGGTGAACTCACTGCTCCTTTACCTGGGGCAGGAGTGGTTTTACCCTGGGAAAGGTGGGAGCTGAACCTCAGGGTGTCTCAGGGAGGAAGGAGCTGTGGTGTGGAGCTCCTGGAGCAGGTCCAGCAGAGCCTGAAGATGATTTAGGGCCTGGAGCATCTCTGACAAAGAAAGGCTGAGGGATTTGGGACTGTTCAGCCTCTAGAGGGGACTCATCCCTGCCTGCCCCTGCCTGCAGAGCTCGCTGGGTTTAATTGAGCTCAGGCTCTCATTGGTTCCCTTTTTCCATTTTTTTTTTTTTTTTTTTTTTGGTACCTCATTACCCAGCAAGTCATTTTAATTAACACCATCTAATATGGGTTGAGATGTGTTTTGCAAATGTCAGCACTCTTTTTTTATTTATTTTTTTTTCTTCCCTCCTTTCCCCCCGCAGGCTGAATGCAGAAAGTTCCGAGTTCCAGAAACGATTCCAGTTGATTTAGCAGTGGTAAAGCAAGTCGTTAGCAAAGTGCTTTATGGAGCCATAAAGGTCCCTCCTGAGCCCTTTATGGGGTTCTTGGGGAAACTCTCTTTGTCACAGGGGGTTTTCCACTGCACTGCTCCTCGTCAGGTGAGGAAATGGGCCAGAGAAGGTTTGGGATTTGTGTTGGGGAAATCCTCCCCAAAACAGAGGCAAGGCTGATCCTGGTGCTCCATGGCCCCATGTCCTGGTGCTCCATGGCCCCATACCCTGGTGCTCCATGGCCCCACACCCTGGTGCTCCATGGCCCCGTATCCTGGTGCTCCATGGCCCCACACCCTGGTGCTCCATGGCCCCATACCCTGGTGCTCCATGGCCCCACACCCTGGTGCTCCATGGCCCCACACCCTGGTGCTCCATGGCCCCATGCCCTGGTGCTGCATGGCCCCACGTCCTGGTGCTCCATGGCCCCGTATCCTGGTGCTCCATGGCCCCACACCCTGGTGCTCCATGGCCCCGTATCCTGGTGCTCCATGGCCCCGTATCCTGGTGCTCCATGGCCCCACGTCCTGGTGCTGCATGGCCCCATGTCCTGGTGCTCCATGGCCCCACACCCTGGTGCTCCATGGCCCCACATCCTGGTGCTCCATGGCCCCATGTCCTGGTGCTCCATGGCCCCACACCCTGGTGCTCCATGGCCCCGTATCCAGTGCTCCATGGCCCCATGTCCTGGTGCTCCATGGCCCCACACCCTGGTGCTCCATGGCCCCATGTCCTGGTGCTCCATGGCCCCATGTCCTGGTGCTCCATGGCCCCATACCCTGGTGCTCCATGGCCCCATACCCTGGTGCTCCATGGCCCCATATCCTGGTGCTCCATGGCCCCACACCCTGGTGCTCCATGGCCCCTTGTCCTGGTGCTCCATGGCCCCATATCCTGGTGCTCCATGGCCCCATACCCTGGTGCTCCATGGCCCCGTATCCTGGTGCTCCATGGCCCCATGTCCTGCTCAGCCCAGGGTAGGAAACCCTCATTCCAGGGTAGGAAACTCCTGTGAGCACAGGGACCCCTCGAGTGTGAGATCAGTCCCTGACAGGAGCGAGGCCAGCTCTTCTCAACCCCACTGGGAATCTGATAAATCTGGCAAAGTCACTGGCAAAGCTCTTGGTGATCCCAGTTCCGTCTGACAAAGCTCCAGGAGCAACCTGAGCCAGTCTTACCACGAAATCCTCTCTGCTGAGCTGCACCAGTGCAGGGCACTGACACTTGTACACTACAACAACACAGGCTTGGAATTAAGAGGGCTGAAAAATATTTTTTTTATTATTTTTGGAACGTGTTTCTTTTATATCCTTTTTTACACAGACTAATTTAATTAGGAACAAAAAGACAAACGTCTTCAATTACGTTAGTCAAACTAAAAAGACATCAAAAAGAAATCCCTCCTAAAAAAAAAAAAACAAACAAACATAGTACAGTGATAAAAGCACTTCTCTTGTTTACAAAAAATTCTCTAGAAAAAAATTCTCAAAAAAACCCAAACATCTCAAACACAAAGCCAAAATTACAGGACAGCACCAGTTTGGAGGGACAGGAGGCATTTGCTGCTTGTCACCCATGGGCTCAGCCCTCAGAGGGTGAACATCAGGGACAAACCAGCCTGAAATCCTGATCAACCCCTCAAAACCCACACCAGTGTTGCCTGGAGTGATGGGAAGGTGTTTGAATGCTAAAAATTTAGATTTAAGATTTTAGTGTCTAGTAATACGTGTGAGTCAAGGTGGAGGATTTGGAGCATTGTCTGAGTCCTTCCTCTTCACCTTCTTCCTTCTTCTTCATGGGTTTAGGTGGTTTGGGTGAAGAAGGTCCACATTGCAGGCCTTGGGAGGTCATTATTGGGTCAAAAATATAAATAATACAGGTGTCACCTCGTTATTGGGTAATTAGCACTTAAATAACCTTGGGAAGAGTTAGAAGCTCTCCATTTTACCTCTGTTCTCTGACCTGCTGGTTAGTGCTCACACCTTGTGAGTCTGTAAATACTGTAAATAGATAAGAAATAATAAACATCCAAGCCCAAACTCAATCCTTCATTTCCCGTGTCTTCATCCTGATCTTGGCAGAGTAAGAAAAGGAGACAAAACCATCACAGGATTTTGGGTGTTGTCTGAAACTTTCTTCTTTCTTCTTCTTCATGCGTTTGGGTGGTTTTCTGTAATTGGGTGAAGAAGGTCCACACTGCAGGTCTTGGGTGGTCATTATTGGGTCAAAAACATAAATAAAACAGGTGTCACTTCGTTATTGGGTAATTATCTCTTAAATAACTTTGGGAAGAGTTAGAAGCTCTCCATTTCACCTCATTTCTCTAATTTGCTACTTAGTGCTCACACCTTGTGAGTCTGTAAATATTGTAAATAGATAAAAATAAACATCCAAGCCCAAACTCGATTCCTCATTTCCCGTATTTTTATCCTCATCCTGGCAGAGGAAGAAAAGGAGCCAAAACCATCAGTGGAAAAGGGGATCCGGCGAGTTCCAGCTGTCTGTGCACAGGGATGGGTGAACAGCCTCTCCTCCTGTCCCTGGCAATGCTGCACCTCCCTTTCTCCTGGTGTTCACAGGGGGAAAGGAAAATCATAACATGGAATATCTCCATCAGAAAGCTGCTCTGAAATGGGCCAGGTGCTCCCAGAAGTGCAGATAAAACCCTGCCAGGGGCCCAGAGCTCCTGAAGCAGTGCCCAGGGAGAGGCTGGCTCCTCGGGGTTTATTTAGGTCACTTTTGGAGCCAGTGTAGTGAATGATTTGCTGCTTCCAAATCCCTCCCAGAGCTGCCAGATCCAGGCTGATAAAGAGCAGTCAAGCTCCGTGGATAAAGTCCCCATTCATAAATCAGTAAAGGATCCTCCTCCTGACAGGGGTTTGCTGTGCCAGCCCACGGAGGGGTTTGCTGTGACATCTCTCCTGTTTAACGTGTGCACAGCTATGATTTCCAGCCTATTTTCCTGGGATTTCCAGAATCCTGGGCCTTTCAGCATCCTGAAATCCAGCAGGTGCTGCACTCAGTATTGTTGCCTCTCATCACCCAGAGGTGTGAAATTATCTGTCATATTTAATATTCATTCAGCAGAAAAGGTTTAATGCAGGCTTAAAGCACAAGGACTAGGATTTTCTTGATGTGTTTTGGAGTTTTGGGGTTTTTTTCCCCCTCTCTTTTGCCTTTGTACAACTTCCTTGGTTTCAGTTCAAGCTTCTTTAGGAGCAGACTCTTCCCCAGCACGGGTGAGGATTGAGGCTCAGGGTTTGCAGGATTCCTCCTTCCCCTCCAAGCTCATCCTGCACCATCATTTTGGATTCGTGGCTTGTAAATATTCCCTCCAAGGGAAGTGGTGGCTAAACATTCCCCTGTGCTGCTGGGGGTTATAGTTAAATTGGGAGGGTGCTGTGCCCACAGCCTTGAGCTTTCACCTCTAATTCTCATTTTTTAAAAGTGAGAATGATGAAATATGTCTCTCATTCATCTCTGACCTCCCTTTCATGGAATGGCAGAATTATTTGGGTTGGAAAAGATTTAAAACTCATCCCCTCCCACCCCCTGCCATGGGCAGGGACCTTCCACTATCCCAGGCTGCTTCAAGCCCCATCCAACCTGGCCTGGGACACTTCCAGGGATCACAGCCACAGCTGCTCTGGGCACCTGTGCCAGGGCCTCGTCACCATCACAGGGAACAATTCCTTCCCAATATCCCATCTATCCCTGCCCTCTGGCACTTTAAACCCTTTGACTGTTCCTGCCCCAGTTCTACAGCTCCAGGCCAGAGCATTGCAGTTGATATTTTAATGGGCTCTGGCTCTGATTCATCTAGAACTCATCAATCCCTGACCAAAGGTTTCCTGAGCATGAGCCAAGCTCAGTTCGGGAGTAGATAAACCCTGGGAGTGATGAGGAGGAAATCTCAGAGATGTTTCCCATCCCAAAGGGTGCCTGCCCAAGGCTCCCAATCCTACTCATCCCCCCCAAGGAGAAAAGGAGAAGAGCATCCACAATTCTTCTCTTTTTTTCCCCCTCCAGCCCAGCACCAGCTGCTGGGGGTTAAACCACAGCACTCTGTGAGAGCAGACAATGAGATAAAAGGGAAATCTGAGCAACTTTCTCCCAGCCTCAGCACTCTGAGAGTCGTGAGGGAGAATGTGCAAATGAGATTGATTTGGTTTTTTACAGGGGACTTGGATGATTTAATTCACTCCCCAGCCTTGCTGGAGCTCTCCCATAAAGCTGTGCTGAAAGCTCTGCTCGTGGGGAGGTCAGAGCAGGGAATTTTCACTATTTCCTCACCATCCACAGCATTCCTGGGGCTGCATCCCTCCCTCCCTCATCTGCAGCATTCCTGCTTTCCTGGCAATCCTGGTGATGCCTTGGGGAGGTTGAGCTGGAACAGAGACTGGACAGAGCTGGAGAATAAAGGAGAGATTTATTGAAAGGCCTTTAGGATACACCTTGGGCAGGACAAGACCCTGGCCAGGGCTGCACCCAAGGTGGACCAAAAATGGCCAAAAAATGGACACAAAATGGACACAAAATGATCAAATGGTCACAAGGTCTCACACTTTTATAGGTTTTGGTCCATTTGCACATTGGGGTTGAATTGTCCAATCCCAGCTCCAGGCTGTGAGGTCCCATCCTTCTCGTCCCTCCCTCCAGCCCAGCCTTGTTTGTGCTTTTGGGGCTGAAAGTTGTCCTTGGTGTGCAGCAGGAAAAGGATTTGTTTTGTGTCCCTGCTGTGTGCAGAGCTGAGTGACACTGACTGTGAGCTCAGAGCTGCACCCCTGGGCACCACAGAACCTGAAATACATGAAAGATAAAACTCAAGACATCAGTGGGAAACAGCAGAGCAGCAAAGGGCCCTGACTTGATGCTTTCCTGACTCTGCAGGCTCCTGTTTCCCCCCAAACCCTGGTGTGTGGGAAGCTGGTGTGAGGTTGCCACGATCCCAGGGACTTGTTGACACTATCTCTGGCTCCGTGGGGGTTTTTGTGCTTTTTGGAAAGAACAGTTTTTCTCCCTTGTGCAAATCCCAACCTTGACTCATCCTGCAAGACTTCCTCCTGTTTTTTCCATCTGCTGCTGCTCAGGTAGTTGGAATCGGCCCTGCTGCTTCCCTTTTTCCTCCCCCCATTCCTGGTGCTCAGGAATACTCAGAATCAGGCAAGGGAAAACTTGTAATTATGGGGGAAAAAAATCAAATTTCACAAATTCTCCTTGGATTCCACTCCCTTTCCTTCTTTTCTTTGTTCCTGAGCCATTAGCTGTGGCACTGCTCATGTTTTTCCACTCTAAAGGCCAACATGAAAAGCTTTTATTTTTTTTGAAGTGAAACGTGTGATTCCCAGGTAACAGCCCAGCCTTGAAGCTGTGGGTTTAAGAAAAACACTGAATACCTCATAAATCACGATTAAAACCCTGCCAGGGATCAAAGCAGCTTGGGCAGATTATTTAACCTTGAAGAAAGGGAAGTTTGGGAAATGTATTGAGGAAAAATTCCAGGTGGGAGAGAGGAATGGCTGGCAGGAGATGGGACTGATTCCATGTGCCCAGGGCAGGGAATAAAATCCCTTTGCCTCCTTTATTTTAGTGTTGGGATGGTTTTTTACTCTGTGTATGCGAGATGAGGGGTAACACTGGATTTACTGCTACTACTACTAAACTATTTATATACTACTACTACTACTACTAATAATAATAATAATAACAACAACAATAATAGTAATAATAATAAAAATAATAAAAAATAGGATTGGCAGTTCTCCAAAGCAAAATGGAGTCCAAACCTCTGGTTGAAAAATTCAGGAGCCCCCAAGGCTGAGTTTTGGGGTCTCCCAACCCCACTGAGCTGCTCTCCATCCTAAATAAACCTGTGAGGAGCTGGTGAGGGCTGTGCTGCTCCTGTCCCCATCAGCAGCAAATTCCCAGGAGCTGCTTCTTCCCCAGTTCCCTGTCAGACCCCTGGGCCTGGCTGATGAGCAGAGGCAGCAGGAGCTCAGCAAACTGGGAAAACTCCTCCTGGCAAAGCCTGATGTCTCTGGGTCACCTTGTTCACACGTTCAGCCTCAGAACCTGTTGGGTTTTTGCCATAAAAACCCAGGAAAATACAAAAGAGGGGCCAGTCCCCGAGGCCTGGGCTTGATTTAACACTCGTGGCTGCAAATATCCCAACTCTGGCCGGGGCTGCTTTTAATTGAAATGACAAAATAGGGCAACCACAGGGATGAATTACTGAAGGAAAAATGTTATATTTGCCTGCAGCCTGTTTAATTAAGAAAGGCAATGCATCAGGCCTGAAGGGTCCTGTCCCCTGTGCCAAGGCAGGAGGGGCAGGGCTGTGTCACCCTCTGTCACCCTCTGTCACCGAGGCCACTCTGCCAGGGACAGAATCCCCTCCAGCGCCTCCACTTGGCCTCGTCTGCTGCAGCTTTTCCCCTCGCTGCCCTTTTCTCTGGATAAACTCCTGCCTTCCCCCAGGCCCGGCCACCTGAGATGCTGCAAAAGGAGAAGGGGCAGCAGGCAGTGATCCCTCTGTCCTGCTCCTGGCCTTGCTGTCCTTATCACTCACCTGCTGGGTTATCTAAGATCTAAGGGACAGGACAGGTTGTCATTTTGGTGCTAGAGGTCTCCTGGATCTGCATTTGAAGGAGCTGAGGGTTGTTGGCTTTTCTTCCTGCACTGGGCCAGCACAAAGCAGCTCTCAGCAAGCAGCAGGAGGATTGAAAAGCAGATTTTTTTCATCCTGTTTGAATTTGACTTCTCCATCACCTCCAAGCTGGCAGGAGCATTTCCAGCCCCAAACTCATTGGGGTTTCCTAGATGCTTTTTTTCCCCCCCTGCTTGGTGGTAGAGTCCCATGGTTTCTTCCCAAGGGAATTTTCTGACTCTTGTTTTGGAGCAGGACAGTTTCTCTGAATAAACAATTCTTGACCTGCAGCTTGAAACGTCGCTTCAGCTGAACCCCAGTGCACGAGCCTGAGCTCCCCAGGGCCACCTCTCCTTTTTAAAAACACCATTTTCACATCTACCTTTAGCTCTGAACTGCCAGGATCACCCCGTTAAAGGCAGCACATCCCATTCCTGCTCCCCTGGCTCCACAGCCAGAGCTCCTGGGTGTTCCCTCAGCCCTGACACTTTTTGGTGGTTTATCTGAAGTTTTATCTCCCATGTATTTGATGTGTCTGTGGTGCCCAGGGGTGCAGCTCTGAGCTCACAGTCAGTGTCACTCAGCTCTGCACACAGCAGGGACACAAAACAAACCCTTTTCCTGCTGCACACCAAGGACAACTCTCAGGCCCAAAAGCACAAACAAGGGTGGGCTGGAGGGAGGGACAAGAAGGATGGGACCTCACAGCCTGGAGCTGGAACTGGACAATTAAACCCCAATATGCAAATGGACCAAAACTTATCAAAGTGTGAGACCTCGTGACCAGACAGCCACTTTATGACTATTTTGTGACCATTTTGGGTCTATTTTTTTAACATTTTATAACCATTTTGTGTCCATTTTGTGACTATTTTGTGACCATTTTCGACTATTTTGTGACCATTTGGCGTTCATTTTGTGACCATTTTGGGTCCACCTTGTGTGTAGCCCTGGCCAGGCTCTTGTCCTGCCCAAGGTGTACCTTAAAGGCCTTTTAATAAATCTCTGCTTTATTCTCCAGCTCTGCCCGGTCTCTGTTTCAGGTCAGCCTTCCCAAAGCATCACATTCATCATTAATTTCCATCCATGCTGGCAGCCCAGCAGCTCTCTCAAGGTGAGGGTTGGCAGGGCTCAGCTCTCTCGGGGTGTCTCGTGGCTCCTGCACCACGCTGGAGGATGAACTCATCCTCTGAGTCAGGCCAGGCGTGGCTGGTGCGGCTGCCAGCGCTCTGCAACCATGGTTACAAGGCGTGGAGGTGCTGGGATATTTGGGGCAGCCTGTAATTTTGGCATCTCCAAGAGATGAAAGGGGCGATCTGCTGGGAAATGCTCTCCTTCCTTGAGGTGTTTGGGAGAGGGAAGGTGTTGGGGTTTGTGGTGACAAAAATCTGCAAGTGGCGCCTTCACGCTCAGCGTAATTTGATTTTTTAATTCATTTATCACCTTTAAACAAAGAAGAAATACCCAAGAGAGGATTTTTCCTGCTGAATATGGGCTGTGGTGGGGAATGACACCCAAATGACCCACTTGGAGCCTTACTGGGTTCATCATCATCATCATCCACATCAAACCCATCCCTGAGTGACACAAAACCCCACTTGGCACAGAGGGCGAGGGAAGCTGCTCCTGGAGGTGCCTGGAGCTGGGAATTCTGTGCCACCAGTTGATTCAGCCACGCTGAGCCAGGTCGATAAAGGAGCCAGGCTCCAAAAATGGAATTAAATAATTATTCTCACTTTCTTTGACTCCGGGAAGATCCTATTAGAGCAAAGAGCCTGGATTACTGGCTGGCTGACATTTTCCTCTGAGCCTGTCTCCAGATTGGATTTAGCTCTTTTATCTCCTAATCCCCAGAGCTTTTTAATGTAGGAAGTAATGGCATCCAAAGGCAAATTTAATTTTGACAAGTAATCTGACTTCCTCTCCTTTTCTGGAGCGGGCTGTTAATCCTGTTTGCTGTCTGAAGCTGCATTATGTGGATGTATTTCAAATCCTCACCGCTCCGAGATCTTTCAGAGAGGGAGAAAAATAAGGGGAACTGCAAAGCTGGGAGCAAGGAGCAGTTCCTTATCAAACATTTCAAACATTTCAAATTGCTGCTGCTTTTATTAACCCCTGCAGCGCCCTTCAGCTGGGCTCTGTGCTTCCTTCTTTTGGCTCCATTGAAAGGGTTGGAATCACTCGGGGAGTGGGAATTGCAGGTTTTCTCCAGCTCTGCTGTTTGTGTTGTTGGGTTGGGGGTGGCCCATGAGTGCAGAGGGCTGTGACCCCTCAGGGGATGTCCCCCTGCCACCAAAACACCCCAGGATCCTTCTTTGGGCATCATCCAATGCCAAAACATCCCCAAACCCAATTCCCAGGCAGAGGAGGGGCAAAGGAGTTTCAAAGCCACTGATGTCAGCAGAGAAAACAGATTTTTTTTTGCTGTTATTCCATTTCTCAGGTGCCAGAGGAGCAGCAAGCAATTGAACTGATCATTGGGTAATTCCAACATTCCCACACCTCACAAATTCACACCACCCCACAACTATTTGAAAATCTCAGCCTTAAATAGGGTCTTGTCCTCCTGAAAAAAACTTTTTTTTATTGCCTGGGCCTGTCCATAATGTCCCTGTCCCTCTGCAGGCCTCAGCTGATTCCAGCACAGAAACACCAAAACCCAAACGTGCAGCTGGAAAATGAGATGAAATCTGTCTCCTTCCCACCTGCTTTAAACAAAAACACCTCAGCAAAAGCAGGGACTGAGAGTAAATGCAGAGTTTTGTAAATGTCAGCCTCAGAAACAAGGGGGAGAACTCGGGAGCCTGGCAGGGATGGGGAGGGATTGGTTTTCTACAGTGAGGTCAGGAACAAATGGGGTTTGCTGTGGGGTTTTTGGTGATGGAGAAAATCAGGAGAGTCAAATCACGGCCCAGGTGCCAGCACATTCCATCAGGCCTCAGAGCAGAGAGCAAGTGTACAACAGCTTCAGTTAGCAAGGGCTGGAGCAGTAAAACCACTGCCTTTTGCAGCTCCTGAGGGAATTTTCTCCCCTCTTTCCTAAGTCACCGATCCATCTTGTTCAGGTCCTGCCGCGGGAAATGGATGGTGGTGTAAAGGATTAGCAGCGCTCCAGGGAGGCAGGAGCCAGGGAAGGACACTTGGGCAGGACTTTTGTTTCCACCTGAGCTCTCTGGATTCAACGGAGCTTTCCCAACCTCTTATTTTTTCCTATGGAAAACCCCACCTTGGCCACCTCAAAGGGCATAAAGTGAAGGGCTCCTGCTGTGGAGCTGAGTGGAAGAGAAAATGAGAAGCTGCTGCCCTGGTGCAGCTGTAACCACCCCAAACTTGATGGCCAGGCCAAAATCTCCATCATGGACCAGGAATTTGGGGTCTATCATTGCTCTGTTGCTCTTTGGTCATTCCCAAAGAAAAGGGAAAAGCAGGAGCTGCACCCACAAAGATGCTCTGCCCTGGAGCTGAGGGAATCACAGCCAGATCCTGAGATTTCTGAGCCAAAATCAGAATCAAGGCACTAAAATCCCTCATTTATCAGCTCCCACCTTGGCTCCTCCAGCACCAGCTCTGCTCCTAGAGCCAGCAAAAAAAAGGGAATCCACTGGGATGCCTCCAGCAGCTGTGCCTGGTGCACAGGGCTCTGCACATCGGGGTTGGTGACAACCATGAGCCCTGGAAATGTGTCTCATCAGGAGATAAGGAGCAGCTGAGCCCAAACACCATGTAAGCCTCATTTCTCTCACAAGGCAGATTGCTCAGGCGTGAAATATCTCCACAATTCCCCCCTGGATGAGTGACTCCAGCCCTGACCCAGCACTAGGCAGCAAACACGGCTCCTCAGGAAATGATCTGAGCAGTCCAGAGCAGGCAGGGAGGAGAGGAGGGAAAACACTGGTTTTCCAGTGTCGCTGGGTGAGATTAATGGGGTTTTTCACCCTTGTTTTGGATCCACAGCCCCGTGGTGGGTGTGACATTTCCCTCCAGCTCACGTGTGGAGCCTGGGGATGATTCACCTCAGTCCCAAATCCCTTTTGTCACAATCAACCCAGCCCCCAGATTTTAGGACTGTTTCTCCAAAGCTTTTCCAAGTGTTCTTCAGTGCAGGACCAAACTCTTTCCCTGTGTTCATCCCTGATGGTCCCTCTCTGTGAGTGTTGGGAGTGACAGAGCTGGGGAGCACCAAAAAACCACAATAAACACAAAAAAATCAGTGCTTTTCTTTTTGATTACAGCATTTCAAACCTGCAACAGTCCAATCCAGTGTTAGAAATAACATATTTGTTTATTTGTTATTTCAAAGCCACTGATGTCAGCAGAGAAAACAGATTTTTTTGTTGTTATTCCATTTCTCAGGTGCCAGAGGAGCAGCAATCAATTGAACTGATCATTGGGTATTTCCAGCATTCCCACACCTCACCCCTCACAAATTCACACCACCCCACGTTTATTTAAAAATCTCAGTTGTAAATGGGGTCTCATCCTCCTTGTTTATCTGTAATAGATGAGGGTCATTGTAAACTGTTTATTTTCTGTCTTTGTTTGCTTTATCAAAACACAGAGCTCCTAAAACACCTCTGACTGTGGTATCCATGGACATCATGAGGGTGTTCCCCTTCCCTGGGAGGGTGGGGAGGCCCTGGCTGCCCAGGGAATCTTTGGCTGCCCCTGGCAGTGTCCCAGGCCAGGCTGGAGCACCCTGGGCCAGTGGAAGGTGTCCCTGCCCATGGCAGGGGTAGAATGAGGTGTTTTTAAGGTCCCTTCCAAGCCAAACCATTCCATGATTGCATTAATTCAGTAAAGATGAAAATGGTAACTGGGGTGACAATCCTGCCTTACACCCCCTGGTTTGTATTTTCAGGACAGGGTGTGAAGCTGGGTCAGGATTTCAATCCATGGGCAGTAAATAGAGATTTCAGCTGGACAGGTCAGTGCCAAGCATCTACAGAGGACAAGCTGAGAGAACCAAGGGTCCTGGAGGAAATGGATAAGAAATACAAATATTTTACAATGGCAGGAGTGAAAAGCAGAGAATAACCCCCCAAATCATTCCTGATCCAGGAACTGTTTCCCATCAGTGCATGAGCAGTGGGGGCCTGTCCCAGGGCAGGACAGGAGGTTCCTGGGCAGGGGTTGATTCCTGCCCTGGTTGGGATATCTGACACTTCCCCAGCTGTGAAATAACCTCTGTAGTGGCCCAGAACCAGCCAGCCCCAATGCCTGCCAGGGAAAAGAGCTTATCCAGGGCTGGAATGGCAAAGGCAGGAATCCTTCAGTGCAGGGCTGTGAAAAGGAGAGGCCGCTGCCTTTGGGGACAGATGGAGAGGAAAGGGAGACAGCAGGAAAAACCCACAGCTCCAGCCAAGCCATATGTCCAGTTACCCAGCCTCCTCCCCCTGAGATCAAGGCAATAACAGCACGTTCTTTGGAGCTGAGAAACCTCCTCCCAGGGCTGGGATTTCATCCTGTGCACTCTGCAGGGTGAGTGGCACACTGAGACACGTGTGACAGACAGCAGAGCCTGTCCCCATCCTCCCAGCCCTGCAGGGAGCACTCACAGCAACCTGCCTCTCTCTCTCTCTCTCTCTCTCTCTCTCTCTCTCTCTCTCTCTCCTTTAATCACTCGAGACTCAGGTGGTTTGGAGTCTCTTGCCTGTCACCCTGATCCTTTAGCCCTCTGATGATTGTTTACATATTTCTACTGGAGATTCTCACGCATGGAACATAAACAAGTGGATTGTTTCCTCATCTCTCTCTGTGACACATTGCTGGTTTGACCACTGGGGTCAGAGGAGTGTTCCTCTCATCTCCCAGTCCTTGATCAAATTCCAAATCCTATTTAAACTCCAAATTGTAGGAGCATCTGTGGACGTTGGGGACAAGGAACTTTGCAGAGCTGAGATATTCTAGAAACACGTGGGTTTATTACAAGGGTGGTGGGTAAAGAGGGCTTTGCCTTCAGCCACCAGCCTGGGCTGGAGGGAACCTCAAAAGAGAAAAGGGAGAGAGAGAGAGGGTAGAAGAGAGCTCAGGGGTAGAAACGGGGTAAGAGTAGGGAGAAGAGAGCAAGCAAGAGAATAGGGGAAAAGAGGGTGGAAAGAGAGCAAGGACCTTGTTACAATCCATTCTATCTCTTTTTGTGTTGAATATTCTAATTTACAGTGACCAACCCGTGCAGGATACAAAACCTACAAACTTTGCATGCAGCCTATAAGAACTACTACATTACCATATAATTTTATATTCTAAACTCTAAAGACTACTTTTCTTATGTACTTGTTCCCTGATGCTTTGGCAGGGTGGAAAGGCAACATTCCTGACTCCTTTTGTTTTCCTGTCCTTCAACCCATCTCCAGCTCATCACCGTTTTCCTGTTTCCCATGCCTCATCTCAAAGCTGGCTTTCATTTCTATTTCACTCACAGGTTTTACATCTGCAGTATTTCTTACCAGGCAATCATATCCATAAGTCCTTCCTGTCCCAACTTTCCCAACACCAAATCATAATAAACTGTCCTTCTTCTTCTTTTCCTCACTCCAGCCTGATGGTGAGTGTGGTTATTTCGTGCCGTGGAACAGCAACACTTTCCCTCTGGAAAGCCCCGAGCCAGACACAAGAATAAAGCAGAGTTGTCACTGTTAGGGACACGAAAGAACCACACACTCACCGTCAGGTTGAAGTGAGGAAAGAAGAAGAAGGAAGTTTATTATGATTTGGGGTTTAAATAGGATTTGGAATTTGGTCAAGGATTGGTAGATGAGAGGAACACCTCGCTGAGCTCAGTGGTCCATTCAGAAGTCCATCACAGAGAGGGATGAGAAAACAATCTACTTGTTGATGTTCCATATGTGAGAAACTCCAGCTCAAGGATGTAAACAACCAGAAGGCTAAAGGATCAAAGCAACACAGAGTCTTCAAGTTCACTTTTCTCAAGGTTCCTTGCTTTGTTTATTATTTATCTCACAATTTTCTCTGTGCCCAGCCAAGGTCTGTCCAGCAGCTCGGGCAGTGGGGACTCCTCTGGTGGGATGTCACTGCCCTTCATACCAAATATTACATGTCCCTTGTCTACAATTACACACCAACACCTATCGCCTGTACTGAACAGGGCATCTCTACTCTGACCCAATCTCCCTGAACTACTTTGTGCCACCGTCACAGCAGAAGATGGAGATGAAGGAGAACAAGAAGAACCCAGGGCACCTCCCAAAATTCTCCATCTTGCTCTCATTCACTTTCATTATAAAAACCCAAAACGACAGAATTTTCCACCCTGCGATAAACTAAAGTACTGTTTTCACACCTTTGTGGCTTGCAATTCCTGTCTCAGTGTTGGAAGCCTTTGGGCTGAAACCACAGAGTCTTCCTGGGCTCTGTGCCAGGGTCTCCAACCCCCCAGCACAGACCCCACAACTCCTGTCCAGGTCTCAAACCCTCCTGCTCATGTCCCAGACATCTCTGCCGAGGTCTGGGACCCTCCAGGGTGACCAAAGGGATGCCCTGGACTCCCACACTCTCTACCTTCTCCTCACCTGTGATGGTTTGGGTTTGCTGACCCCAGTCACGGCACCACTGATGTGGTGGTCTCTGAGTTTTGCCTCTTTTTGTTGTTAGTAGAAAATGAACAGTTTGTAGTAGGAGAAAGGGTTGGTTTTAGAAATTAATTTGTGTTGGTTTTTTTTTTCTTTTTCTTTGCTTCTGTTAGTGTATGTTAATAAAATCTATCTGTTTCTTAATTCTGAGCTGAGCCTGCTTTTGCCTTTTCCTCCCAAAATCTCATCTCTCCCAGTCAGCAAACAAATTCAGCACATTTAAAACCACCACATCACCTCTTCTATTTTTTTATTTTTTTTTTTTTAATGACTAAAAATATCCCCATTTGCCTTCTGTGAGTGCCTCCAAAGGCAGGCTGAGCCCGGGCTCTTCCAAATTTCCCCGGGAATCTCTCGGGAGCAGCGAGAGCCTCTGAAGAAGCAATATTTGGATGGGAAACTTATGTCCTCCAAGCTGGCGAGTCCCAGCACTGACACACACACACACACATTTCCTCCGAGCTGCAAAGCTCTCTGGAGAAAGGGAAACTCCCCCCTGCCTTCTCCTCCTGCTCCCCCCTCGCTGTTATTTAACAACTGGCCATGATTTACACGGTTCATTAATGTGGCACTAACACTGCCACAGCCATCCCCAAACAAGCCGGGAGGTTCAAATTTGACCTGGGCCCTCTGCTCGCTGCAGATGCCCCAGAGGATTTGAAAAACAGTGATTTGAAGTGATTGCATCGGGTAAGGACATTACTCAGTGCAAACACAACTGGATGTGAGCGTTTAATTTTTAAAAAACACGGCTCTTGCGGTGCCTTTGAGGCAGTGAAAACAACAGTTTAGCTCCCTTGGTGGCCTTGGCTCTTTATGCCCCCCGAGGACAGGGAAGGGAACCAGCCCTGTGTCAGACTGGAGAGGTTTTGGCAGGTGGCTTGGCTGGGGCTGCTCTGAAATGACCTCCAGGGCCTCTCAGGTCCCACCCTGGGGACTGGCACCTGGGGAAGGCTGGCAGCAGAAATTTGGGGTGACCCTGGGCTGCTCCCCCTGCGCAGGCAGTGCAGAGAAGCTGTGATGCTGCCATGAACATTTCCACCAGCAGGAAATCAGGGATGAACCATACAGGGAATTATTTGTCCCCCTCAGGTTGGTTTTTTTCTTGCTCCATTTGGGTTATTGGGGAAAGATATCAGGCCCAGGGATGAACCATGCAGGGAATTATTTTTCCCCCTCAGGTCAGATTTTTCTTGCTCCATTTGGGTTATTGGGGAAAAAAATCAGGCCCAGGGATAATTCCATAGAGAGAATTATTTGTCCCCCTCAGGTTGGATTATTTTACTCAATTTGGGTCATTGGGGAAAGAAATCAGGCCCAGGGGTGAACCATACAGGGAATTATTTGTCCCCCTCAGGTTGGATTTTTCTTGCTCCATTTGGGTCACTGGGGAGTGAGGGCAAGAGAAAAAGGAGAAGGTTTAAAGCAATGATTGCACAATAAACAGCAGCAGTTCCCAGCTGAAGGTCACAGGTTGGCTTTGATGAGGGACATCACCTTCCCCTTCCTGCCCCTTTCCAGGCAAGGAAAATTCAGGGAGCTGGAGCACCAAACCCACCAGTCCTGGGACAGCAGGAGGGGAGGGAGGGATGCCCAGGGAGGCTCAGGAATGGGATGGAGTGAAAGAAATCCTGTACAGACAGCAGGAACAGGAGCCAGGATTGCTGGACACACAAGGGAACAGTGAGAACATTCCCAAATTCTCCTAAAGATTCCCTGACACACCTTGGGTGTCTCTGAGGAAACATCTCCTTCTGCAAAGTTTATTCAAGAGACTCTCAAAAGCACCAGGACAGGGACAGATCCTTTGGGGACATAAACAGCTCTGCTTCAATCTATTCAGGCATTTTCTTTGCCTTTTTCACCCCAAACAAGAGCTGGACGCCAACAATTTGAATCCCCCAAAATCCAGAATCAGTTTCTTTGCATCCTACAGCCACTCCCACATTAATCCTTCTCACACCCCCTCAATCCTTCAGTGATCACACAGCTCTCCCCATCTGGGCATCTCCCCATTATTTCCACACAAACCTCATCACTCCAGTTTGTGTTTCTGGCTCCCCAGGCTGCAGGAACCATGGCTGGCTGCTTTGGCAGGCAGGACTTTCCTGGGGAAGGAGGACAAGGAGCCACCTCTCCTCTGTGCCAGCCCCAACCCCAGGAACCCTGGCACCATCCCAACTGGAGAGGGATTTTGAGGTTATTTCCTAAAAAAAAAAAAAAAAAAAAAAAAAAACAAAAAAAAAACAAAAAACAAACCAAAAAACTTTGGGGTTGGATTTAAAGACCCAAGTGAAAGGCTCCAGTCTTTGAGCACCTAAAGGTGCAGCCTGGTTGTGCACACCAAGGGATTTTCCAGGCTTGGGATGGCAAAAGGCTTCTCTGAGGAAACTCCTTCATGAGGAAATGAGCTGGGAGGAGTGGAGCCAGCTGTCCCTGCTCCCCCTTGTAACCCCCGGAGCTGTCAGCAGCCCTGGGAGGATGTGAGCAGGAGGAGAAAGGCAGATCCTGCTGGGTGTCCACAGGGAATGAGCTCGGGATTATCCCCAGCAGCTTTTGGCTGGCTCTGAAAGGCAGCCCTGAGCCCACTGCAAAGGGCTGCAGACACAGGAACGCTCCTCCCAACACCCCAGTGGACCTATTAATTGCAATATTGGATCTTCCTCCTCTTCCAGCAGGTTCCCAGCAGCGGGCACGGGGCCAGCTTGGCTGTGGGGTTGTTTATTTTCCAGCTAATGGAGCAGCAGGAGCAGTTCCAGAGAAGGGAAGTGGGAATGTCAGGAAAGCTCTGTCCAGTTCCCACAGATAATTTGTGACAGGCACCTGGTAGACAGTCGTTAGTGCTGTAATTAATCCAGCTCCGTGGCTGGATCATGGAAAACCTCAGCAGCAGGAAAGCCCTAAAAGCACATTTGCCCCGTGGATTATCCCTGGCAGCTGCCTGGATGGGAAGATGGCACTTGGAAAGAGGGGGCACAACAAAACACACAAAAATTCAGGGCTGGAGGTGACATCGGTGTGTGGTGTCCCTGAGTTCAGAGCGTGACAGCCCAAATGGAGCCACCAGCGTTTGTCACCAGCCCCCATCAAGCTGTGAGCAGCTCATCCCTGGCTGGTGACACAGAGCGACACAGAGTGACACAGAGTGACACAGAGCCAGGCTCTGGCACACAGAGAGAGCAGGAGCTGCCAAAATCCCACCACTCACACCTGCAGCCACAGCCCTGCCCCTGCTCTGGGAGGAAAAACGACCAAAATCTGTAGGGGTAAAAAAAAATGGGGCAGGAATAGGCCAAGACTGAACTAAAATGGATCTTAAAATCCACAGATTTTGCCATTTCCTGTAGCTTGGATGGGGTTTCAGCAGGTGCCACCTTGGTGGGGTCTGCAGGGCAGCCCTCGCCTTGCACCGACTCCTCCCTTCCATCTCCTCGCCTCCCTCTTATTTTTAAATATGCAAATGCATCAGAGGAGCCTTTCAAACCCCTGACTGCAAATAGATCTGAAGGGCTTTTGAGCTTCTGCGAGGCTCCTCATCCTAACCAAATAACAGCCACAAATCCATGGATGTCCTGCATCCCCTGGATCTGGGTCAGCCCAGCCCTGGCTCCAGCAGCTCCTTTGCCCCCCCAGCATCACCTGCCAGGGTTGTGGGGAATCCTCTGGGCTGCAGAGCAGGGAGGTTCCCCTTTCTATCCCTGTCCAGGATGGGATCAGCCCCGTTTCAGGAGAGGTTTTGAGGAGGAAAAGGTTGGGATGATGAGCAGAGGGAAGGCGAGGTTTTCACTTGACAACACCGAGCGTGAGTCATAATTCCTCCCCTCCCCAAAAAATGGAACAAATAACAACTCCACGCCAGCTGGGAAGCACAGGGGTTCTGAAAATCTCTGATTGGCTCTGATTGAAGCATTCAACAGCACAGGGACTGCTGGAAAATCCTGAATGAAGGCGCTGAGGCCCGGATTTGGCTGAGCACACTGAGCTGAGCCTTAGGGGCACCCAGCACCATAGGGGGACAAACCCACAGCAGCAGAACTGCCTGGAGGAAACCCCAAAAACCAAGTGGTTCCTGTTATTCCTGATATTTCATTTTTCCCTGCATTTACCACCTCAGCCAGCTTTTGTTCACCGATCCTGTGGCTGTTTTGCACTTTGCTGTAGATGCTGGGAAATCGAGGCTCAGGGGGAATTTGTGCCTTGGGAAGGTCCCTGTGCTCAGCCTTGCCCACCCCTCCCCTCCCTGCCTCAAATTCCCTATTTATGGCACTCTGTTTAGCACTAGAAACCTTAAAAAGTGCTAAATGCTTCCAAGGTTTCAGCTCAGATTTGATCCCCGGGGTGACCTGTGGTGTACAGTTAAATAAGGCTGGGTTATGTATGCTGCACCCTAAATCTAAAGGTCAAGGGTTTGGTGGCCATAAATATTCAAACCTCACAGGCTGGGTCTTTTCAACCCCCTCTTAAATATTTATGACGGTGCTTCCATGGCTGCAGGAGAATGTTATAATAGTATTAAGAGGGAAAAGGAGAAAAAAAAAAAATAAAAAGTAGAGCTCTTCTCCATCTAAAAGCTCAGCATGAGCCATTTTCATATATTATGCATCTCTAAGTGCTGTTTATGGCCGGTTTTTGGCACTGGATCCCGGCAGAGTTCATGAATCTGGGGCTGGGCAGGGCTCGGGGTGTTGGCACCAGCTGAGCTCCTGCAGGGTTCCCTCTTGCTCTGCCACAAACCCACAAAAACCTTCCCTAAACTTTGCCCCAAGCCCTGGAGATCAGTGGAGTGAGGATGTCCCTTAAACAAGGACCAAGCCCCAGTTTGTGGCAGCTGTGGGGTGGCTGTGCCTCTGCTCTGGGGATTTTTGGCTCTGAAGCATCAGGGGAGGGCAGAGCCCCGTCAGCACCAGCTGCAGGAATTCTGCTCCAGCCCAGCTGTGCCCTGGCACAGCTCTGCTGACCCCTGGAAATGGGCTGGGTGGAGGCAAACCCGGGGTTAAAGAACAAATCCCGGGATTTGGGATTGCCCGGGAGCTGCAGCACCATCACTGGTGTCCGTGGGATGAGCTGGGAGGCAGAGGATGAGCCAGCAGGGAGGTCAGCAAAGCTGAAATCCCTCCTAGACTTTAATCAGCTCCTAATTAAAACTGAGATGGGCTTTCGTCCTTGGGTAGAGCAGAATTCAGCCTGAGTTTTGGTGCTCCCTACCCTTATCTCTCTCATTTCCAGGGGAAAGTGCTGGGTCAGCTCAATTTCCCCAGACTCATGAACTTGTATTGTAAATTAATCTCCCACACAAAGTCATTTGAGGAGGGAAGAAAACTGGATTTTTTCCCCTATTCCATTGAAATGGATTGAAAAATTCCATTTTTCAGACCCTGGAGCTCTGAAAAAAAAAAAAAATAGGAGAATGATGGCCAAGTAAATGGACACCCAGCATCCATGGGCATCCATCCAGAGTGGGATGTCACAGGCTTCATTTCCTTAGGAAATCAGGTTGCAAATTAAGGCTAATCAGAGTTAAAAAACACTGCAGTTCCCCCAGCCCAAACGGTGCTTGATGTGCTCAGTATTTTACATCCTCAACAGCAAAGCAGCATCTGCTCCATAAAATGAAATGTGTGTGTCACCATATGCAGGCAGCATAATGTGGGCTCAAATTAAATAAAAACATGTCGGGGTATATGGTCCAATCTGCAATCTGGGCCCTGGGAATGGCTGAGATTTACTCCAAGGCTCTCAGCAGGTGCTGAAAAGCTGAACCCAAACCAGGGCAGACTTGGGGTTTCATCAGCAGGAGCTGCTCTCTGCTCTTTCCTCCCTTTGAGCCAACGGCACTTCTGGAAATTCAGCAATTATTGGTCATGTTTCACATTTTTTTAATATTTTCTTCTCTTTTTGATCTGTGGCCTTTTGCACCTTTCCACTGCTTGAAGAATCTCTGAGGTGGCAGTAAATCCCCCTTTCCACCCCAGAGCTGCCCTCCAGAACCACAGTGGGAACTCGGAGAGCAGGGCAGGCACTCAGCCTCTTACCTGAGCACCGCAGACAAAGAGCTGAACTCTGCCAAACCACTCGAGTCTCACCCTTCCCACCTCTTTTTTTCCCCACTGAAATCTCTCCCAAGCAAGGGAGATGCTATTTTAGAAGAGATCAGGCAGCTGAGCTGGCTGATCTTGGTCACATCCCTGACATCCCTGGGTGACCTGGGCTCTCTCAGGCTCTGCCGTCAGTTCTGATCCTCCTTGACCCCATTTGTTGATACAAAAATCCCCTCCAGGTGCCCAAAACACGGGGAATTCGCTGGGCTGCAGAGTTTGTTATGGTGATGATGATCCTTGTGCTCCTTCAGGGCTGCTGGGAAGCTGCAAACCCTTTAAAAGCAGCTAATGTGGAATTCGTTTGCTTTCCAAGGCACAAAAAAACCCCCACCAACTTTAAAGTGCCAGGCAGAGGAGGGGATGTTTGCAAAGGAACTGCCTCAGACAGTTCAGCTCTGCCTTGGTGTGGGGTTTTATCTCCTTTGCTCAGCTCCTTGAATTATTTGGATAATGGAAAAGCCCAGGAAAAAGCAGCGTTTTGCTCTTCAGAAGCAGCAAAAAACCAAAATTTCCAGCTGTGAGGCTCAGAGTGAAGAGTTTGATGAGGGGAGAAAAGCACGAGTGTGTCAGAGAGCAAAGGAAAACACAGCAGCGCTGATGGAACTGGCTGTAAAACCACCTGGAAATCTGAGATACACCCGGGAAGAGCTGGGAAGTCACTGGGATAAAAGGAAGGATCTGTTTGCACCAGGAAAAAGAGAATTCCAGGTAAATGACAGGGGTGTGACAGACCTGTCCCTGCCCGGGCACTGCTGCTGGGAGAAGGGGGTGGCCAAGGCTTTGTGTGGCAAAGGGAAAGGATTTGGCAGCTCCCAAAAATCCTTGGCTGCAGTGCCAGGGCTGGGTGTCACCAAGGTTGGCTGTCACCAGGACTGGATGCCACCAAATCTGGATGTCACCAAGGCTGGATGTTACCAAAGCTGGATGCCACTAAATCCAGGGGTCACCAAGGCTGGGTGTCACCAAGACTGGATGCCACCAAAGCTGGATGTAACCAAAGCTGGGTGTCACCAAGGCTGAGTGTCACCAAGGCTGGATGTCACCAAAGCTGGATGCCACCAAATCTGGATGTCACCAAGGTTGGGTGTCACCAGGGCTGGGTGTCACCAATGCTGGATGTCACCAAAGCTGGGTGTCACCAGGGCTGGATGTCACCAAAGCTGGGTGTCACCAAAGCTGGGTGTCATCAAGGCTGGGTGTCACCAAGGCTCGACTATCCTCAAGGCTGGATGTCACCAAATCTGGGTGCCACCAAAGCTGGATGTGACCAAAGCTGTGTGTCACCAAATCTGGGTGTCACCACGGCTGGATGTCACCAAAGCTGGGTGCCACCAAATCTGGATTGTCACCAAGACTGGATGTCACCAAGGCTGGGTGTCACCAACACTGGATGTCACCAGGGCTGTCACACCCCCCCATCCTCCTCCCCTGCTCTGTCCCAGTGCAGCAAACAGAGCCCACTCCTCACCAAACCAGCCTGGCTGGGGTTGGGGTTTCTCCCTCTTTAGTTCTGCTGTTTCCCGTTCCCCTCCTGCCCCTCCCCATCCCCGTGTCATTCCCGTTACCATTCCTGGTGCACACTCCTGGATCCTGACCTGCCCTCCCTGAAGCTTTTGTGGATGAACTGAAGTCTGGCAGTGTCTGCTCCTCAGCCCACTCCCGAGCAGGGAGGTGAACAGCTGCAAAGAATGAGAGATGTTGGCTTTAAAATAAAACCCTTCCCGTGTTTTCAGATCTGTGTCTGAACCTTCCTTCTCACCCCCATCCCCTCTGGCCTTTGGGGGCAGTTTGAATTCCCAGTGCTGAGGGATTGGGTGAAAATGCAGGGAAGTGGCTTTGTCTGACTCCAAACCAAGAAATCAAGTCCTAAGGGAAGATGATAAATCCAGGGAATTCACCTGAAATCAGCTGGAATTGCTGATTTTCAGGGTACGGCTGGATCCTGAGGCAGCTTTGCCTCGGGTCCTTCCTTGCTAACAACTCTCTTTGGGAGCTGGGGGAGTTGTCACCTTCCTGCCTCGGCTAATCCAGGACTGTTCCGTGTTCTCTGCATGGCCAGAGGCTGTCCTGGGGTGGTGAAGGTGAGCAGGGACAACCCCAGGAGGGCTCTGGCGGTGAAAACAGCCCCCAGGAGCAGAGAGAGAGCTCAGCACAGGGAGATCTGCCATTTCTGTGCTCATTTCTGAGCCTGCCTGCACAGAACGGGCTGCTGGGGAGGATCACACAGCTCTGAATCCCTCTGGGATGCATTTCCCAGTCCCTCAGGATCAGATTGATTGCCAAACCATTCCCGTGTGTGGGATGAGAGCTCCCAGGGGCACAAATCCTCCTGTCACACAGCCTGAAGCCCCACGACAGAGATCCTCCTGTCTGACACCCCTGACACATCTCTGACAGAGGAATCGATGGTTTGGGTCTGTTTGGAACATCAGTTCAGCTCTGGGCAGCCCTTGAAGGAATTCCATCAAAATATCAGGCGAGGCAGAGGTCCCGGGAGGAGACAAAATCCATCTGGGCTCACTGATGGTGCAGGAGTGATGAGCAGGGGAGGCTCTGCAGGTGCCTTTTCTTTCCAGCACAGAGGAGGGGCTGCCTGCTGTCCCTGCCACTCCTGCTGTCCCTGCCATCCCCTGCTGTCCCCTGCCATCCCCTGATGTGCCCTGCCATCCCCTGCTGTCCCTGCCATCCCCTGCCGTCCCCTAATGTCCCCTGCCATCCCCTGCTGTCCCTGCCATCCCCTAATGTCCCCTGCCATCCCCTGCCGTCCCTGCCATCCCCTGCTGTCCCCTGCCATCCCCTGATGTCCTCTGCCCTTCCCTGCCATCCCCTGGTGTCCCCTGACATTTCCTGGTGTCCCCTGCCCTTCCCTGCTGTCTCCTCCCATCCCCTGATGTCCCTTGTCCTTCTCTGCCATCCCTTGCAGAGGGATGTCCCCTGCCCTCCCCGATGTCCCCTGCTCTCCCCAATGTCCCCTGCCACCCCTGATGTCCCCTGCCATCCCCTGCCCCCCCCTGCAGTCCATCCCTGGCAGCTGTTCAGAGGACAGCAGGATCTGCAGAGCCAAGCCCTGGCCTCCATCTCCTCCCATCCATCAAGAAGAGGAAGCAGATGTGGTTTTGTCTCCTCTGCTCCATCACACAGCCGGAGTTCCAGGGAACAGAACCTCTGCTCTCCTCTCTGGAGGAGCAGGGAGCAGCTCTTGGCTGTGGTTTCACTGGTGCCCAGGGCACGGTGCCTTCAGCTGAATTATTTCACAGCCTGATTATCTTCCCCTGAGCGGAAAAAGAAGAAGAAACCAGGCCCTATTTCTACTCCAAACTGTGGACTCTTGCTTTGCCTTTTTTTTTTTTTTTTTTTTTTTTTTAAGAAGATAAAAGAGTCTTCATGTACAGAAAGCTTCCCTGGGGCAGCCTCCTCCCAGCCCTCCCTTTTCCTGGGGAAAAAGCTGGAGCCTCTTCAGCCTCACTCCACGGGCAGAGGTGCTCCAGACCTTGAACTCCTTCCAAATTTCGAGGAGGTGTTTTTCAAAGTCTGAGCAAAGACACTGTGGGAATCAAAAGATCTGAGCTGCGTTTCCCATTGGGTGATTTTTATTTTATTTTATTTTCCCTTTTTTATTTCTGGTGGTTTCTGTGATTTCTGTCCTGGGAGTGGAGCTCCCAGAGAGCAGGACCATGCAGGGCCTCCTCCTCTGGAGCTCCAGTTCAATCAGGAGGCTGATTTTAATATTATTTAAATATTGGTATTTGGTTGATATTAATTCAGAAATACTTTTCTGAAATTAATATCAACAGAATACCAATATTTTGATATTTTTGAAATACTGTTGATATTAATTCAGAAATACTTTTCTGAAATTAATACTTTACAGAAATACTGTTGATATTAACTCAGAACTACTTTTCTGATATTAATTCAGAACCACTTCAAAAGAGGAAGGAATTAAACCAATTGCAGGGCTGATGCTTTTGCCCACATACAAACCATGAAGGTCAATAAAACTGGATGTGTATAAAACCAAAGGATAGGGGGAAAAAAATATTTGGTGTCCTGAAAAAAGGCCATTTCAGAGCCTTGTCTGTGTAAAACAAGCTGAGGTTTCTTCTCTGAACTATGAACCAAACTGAAATCACCCTCCATGGGTGCAGCAACTTTCCAGGTGAAGCTGAGCTGGTTTGTTGAATATTTTTTGTGTGTGGAAGCAGCTCTCATTGCTGGCTCTGCCTCTCCCCAATCCATTTTAAGCCCTGGGAGCTCCAGCTGCACCTGGAGCCTCCTGAGCTGCACCAAGGCCCTGCTGCCTGTGCCTTGTGGTGCCCAGGGAGGATGAGGAGCTGCTCAGGGGGGTTTGGAAGGAGCTTTAAACAGTGAAAAAAACCCACAGAGCCACGTGGAACTCGCTTCTCCTCCTCTTCCCTCTGAACTTGGGGGTTATTTTTTGCCCTGCTGTGATCCCTGCCAGGGGGAAGGTGGTGCCTGTGGGGATCAAACACCTCCCGGGGCACCAGGGGAGGAGGTGTTCAAACCCTGGAGCTCCACTGGTGCTCTCGGCCTCCTCCTCGTGCTGCTCTCCATAAAGTCAAGAGGAGTTTAATGCTTTTTTTTAGCTTTTATGAGCTCTAAAGCACTGACTTTAAAGGCAGGAGCTGAGGGAAGTATCTCAGGAGGGATCTCTGTGGGATATTCCAGATATCCCAGCCGCTCCCTGGGCTGCCTTTTCCAAGCTCACCTGAAAGGGATGGGATGATTCCCTGTCTGGAGCTGCTAAAACCCTCCTAAAAGGGCTGGGACAACTTTCCCTTCAATATCTGCTGATAGAAACACACAGAAAGCTCTTTTTTTCCCCAGTTTGTTCTCAGCTTTTTGTCCCCACAGAGGCTCAGCCACAGCACTGCAAATTTCCTGCTGAATTCAGAAAATTCCATTCCAATGCAGGAATTCTGATCCCAGAAGTGGGAAAGCATCAGCTCATATCCCCACACAGATCCCATGTCCTGCTCCATTTCCAAAGGCTCCAGGTAAAGAAACTCTGGAGCAATCAAGGGGGGGATAACCCTAATTGTGGACCAGGAATTTCTGCCGTGGTGTTAAATAATCACCAAGAGATGATCCCTGGAGCAAGGGGCGGGTGATGCTTTTCACCTGCAGCGCCACACACTAAAATATTCCAAATATTTATGAGGTCCTGGAAGAACCTGGGGTTGGGAGAGCATTTAGGGGGTGCCTGAGAGAGAGAAATGAGGGGCAGGAGCTGACGGGGTGGGGTGGGCACTGCAGGTCAGAAGGTGACAAAAGGATCTTCACATCCTCCTGCTGCCTCCTGGAATTCCTGGGGAGCCGAGCCTGGCACAGGAAGGAGCTCGGAGCCTTCCCGGGGGGGCTGGTTTGGGGTTTGGGGTTTTTAGGGGGATCAGATCCCTGAGCATCCCCCCCTTGCCCCGAGGGATGCCCAGAGATCAGGGCCGCGCAGGGAGGGGCTCAGGGTGGGAATTTAGGATGGGGTTCAGGATGGGAATTAAGGAGGGGGTTAATGAGGGGAATTAAGGAGGGGGTTCAGGATGGGAATTAAGGAGGGGGTTAATGAGGGGAATTAAGGAGGGGGTTCAGGATGGGAATTGAGGAGGGGGTTCAGGATGGGAATTGAGGAGGGGGTTCAGGATGGGAATTGAGGAGGGGGCTCAGGGTGGGAATTTAGGATGGGGTTAAGGGTGGGAATTAAGGAGGGGCTCAGGATGGGAATTGAGGAGGGGGTTCAGGATGGGAATTAAGGAGGGGGCTCAGGATGGGTTTAACCCCCTCCTCCCCGCAGGGTCCCCGCAGCCTCACTCTCGCTCCCGCGGCTGCTTTTCCCCCTCTCCCTCAGCCGTGTTTAGTTAAATTTCCCCCGCCTTACTTGATGTCACATCCTGTTCCACAGCCATCCCCTGCTAGTAGCCAGCCCTACCAATTCCTTTCTTTTTTTTTTTCCTTTTTTTTTTTTTTCTTTTTTTTTTTTTTTTTTTTTTTTAATCCCTGTCCTCTCCCCATCACCCCCCTTTTCCAGGCAAACTTTTGGCAATAGCGGAGAGATAATCGCTGCGTGCTCCGCTGAATTTCTCTTCGCAAATGTCTTTGGAGCAGGGGAGCCATTAAAAAAAAAAAAAAAAAAAAAAAAATTAAATAAATTACCAGACAGCCAGCACCGAGAGCAGAGGAGAGAAACTGGGATCCCAATAAATATGCAAAGTGAAGGCTCTGCTGAGCAGATTTCTGGCATCGCTTCCCGAGGGTGCTGAGAGCCACCCGCAAAACCAGCCTGGGGTTTATTTTTTGTTGTTGTTTGATTATTTTTAATTTTTTTTAAATCGCGTTTTGTTGTCCATCTTTTTTTAATTTTTTTTTAAAATATAAATTCAAATCTTACAAAGAATAAAGGAGCGAGGAGGCAGCTCGGCTCGGGGACGGCGCAGGGAGCTCGCCCGGCGGTGATCTGTATGCGAGCTGCCTAGAGCGGGGCTGCGAGAGAATGCGACCGGCAAGCAAGCTGCTGACCCTCTGCTTCCTCATCCTCATGGGCACAGAACTCACCCAAGTAGGTCCAGCTCTTCCTTTTCCCCATTCCCCAATCCTCCCGCGCTCTCTCCCGTTTTTCTCCCCAACGCCATTTTCTGCTAAACCTCGAGAGCAGCGAGGGGAGAACAGAGGGAGATGCTGCACCTGCCCCTTTTCCCCCCCGGGCATCACCTGTGCCCTGCCCGCCGCACCTGGCACAGGTGATGGGGATGGTGGGGATGGGCTGGGCTGGGCTGGGGGCACACAGGGGTGGGCACACAAGGGGTGCCCCATGCTGAGGTGATGGGGGCATCTCCCTGCTGGAGTTGTGGGCTTGAGGAGGGGTCACGGGGAATTTGGGGACCCCCCTGTGCGGGGTTCGGGCTCGGCCAAGTTGGGCAATGCCGGGGATGGTGTGAGGGGCTGTCCCGGGTGGGGACAGGGACAGGGACAGGGGGAGAGCTGGCCCTCCCTGTCACCCCGCCGGCTCCTGGGTGGGGGTAGCTCTGCTGGCTTTAGGTGACATTTAAATGTCCCTTGGTGTTCCCATCTGTGACAGCCTGCTGGGAGACAGGGGCAGGTTATTTATGCCCACTCCACCTGCTTTTGTTTAAATTATTTTTTTTTCCTGGATTTTCATGCTTTTCCTTCCTATCCCAGCCCCTGGGCTGAGTGAGCTGTGGGGTTGTGGGGTGAGGAAAAGAGGCACCCAAATCCCTCCTGCAAGTGGAAATGAAACTCCATTTGACTTCCAGAGGCAAGCAGGGTGATTGCCTTTTGGGGTGTTTTTTTGGGGGGGTTTTGTTGGTTTTTGTTTTTTTTTTCACCAGTCGCTGAAGAAAGGAAGAAAAAAAAGTAATTGCAAGAGGATGCTCTAGATTGTGGGGTTAATTGTGGCGCTGCCTGGAAGCACCAAAAAAAAAAAAAAAAAAAAAAAAAAAAAAAAAAAAAAAAGGAAGAAAAAGCAGCTATAAATAGGAAGGGAATGGAGGCTTCTTAGTGTAGGAGCAATTAGCAGCTGGGCTCTCATCCTGGATGCTCCATGGAGATCATTCCTCCCTTTCTCCCAGTGACAAAGCCCTCCCTGTCCCTGTCACTGTCCCCACTGCTGAAGTTTGAGCCGCCGGAGCCTTTTTTGGCTTTGCCCCCTCTGAGCATTTCCCCTGCCCCTCCAGCAAGGAGAGCTGCCTAAACCACCCAGAATCTGTGGCAGGGGAGGGGAGGGAGCAGACAAAGCCAGGGTGTGTGTGTGAGGATGAGGAGGGAGGGGAGCAGACAGACCCAGGGTGTGTGTGTGAGGATGAGGAGGGTGGGGAGCAGACAGACCCAGGGTGTGTGTGTGAGGATGAGGAGGGAGGGGAGCAGACAGACCCAGGGTGTGTGTGTGAGGATGAGGAGGGTGGGGAGCAGACAGACCCAGGGTGTGTGTGTGAGGATGAGGAGGGTGGGGAGCAGACAGACCCAGGGGGTGTGTGTGAGGATGAGGAGGGAGGGGAGCAGACAGACCCAGGGTGTGTGTGTGAGAATGAGGAGGGAGGGGAGCAGCAGCAGGAGCCCATTGTGTGTGAGCAGGGGAGGCCATGCGCATGCGCCGCGCCGGACAAAGAGCCACGACCGCCAGGACACGGCTGGGGATGGTCACTGTGACAGGGAGGGATGTCATTTGTCACCCCAGCTGCCCCAGGGGTCACAGCCACAGCCTGGGCAGAGGGGTGTTGTCACCCCCTGATCGGCCTTGTCAGCATCGCTCTGCTCCGGGGGGTTTCCATGGGAAAAGCATGGGAAAAGGATGGAAAAAGCAAGGGAAAAGGATGGGAATAGCATGGGAAAAGCCAGGCTGCTGCCCTGCCTGCCTGCTCTCCCCTCTCCTCACCCCCTCAGTGACTGCAGCACCTCAACTTTGGCAGCAGACTCCAGCCCGGGGTGGGCACAGGGAGCCCAAAGCCGCCCTGGGCTGGGGCTGGGGCTGGTCCCGGGCACTGTGCCCTGCCCTTGGGGCCGGTGGGAGCTCTGAGCCCCCGCTAAAGCCTGGCTTAGCCCAGCCCAGCCCTGCCGGGGGTGGCTCAGCCCTGCAGTGCCCACCGGGGCAGGTGGCCGTGTCCCTGGGGCTCTGCCGGCGCTGCGGAGCCCTCCCGGAGTTCAGTGCCAGGTGCATCCCCAAATCCCCTCCCAGCCCCGGCACCGCCCAGTCTGTGCCTGCCCTGCCTCTCCCCGGCCCTACAGACACCCCACAGCCGGGGGGGAGGTTTGGGGCACGGAGGGGCTGATTTCAGCTTTCCCCGCTGATGCGGGAGGTGCTGCTGTCCCCTCCAGTCCCTGGCTGCAGTGACGGGCCAGCTCACAGGGAGGGAGGGATGGGCAGAGCTGGCTCTTAAACGGGCTTGGAAGGGTTTCTGAAGGGAAGGGAGGTGTCTGCGAGGTGTGGGGGCTGCAGCACCCTGGGGTGTCCCCCCGGGGGGCAGGAAGGGTGCTGGGGTGATGCTGCACAGGGTTCTGGGGTGGTGCTGCACAGGGTGCTGGGTGATGCTGTACAGGGTGCTGGGTGATGCTGTACAGGGGTGATGCTGCACAGGGTGCTGGGTGATGCTGTACAGGGGTGATGCTGCACAGGGTGCTGGGTGATGCTGTACAGGAGTGATGCTGCACAGGGTGCTAGGTGATGCTGTACAGGAGTGATGCTGCACAGGGTGCTGGGTGATGCTGTACAGGAGTGATGCTGCACAGGGTGCTGGGTGATGCTGCACAGGGTGCTGGGTGATGCTGTACAGGGTGCTGGGGTGGTGCTGTACAGGGTGCTGGGGTGATGCTGTACAGGGTGCTGGGGTGGTGCTGCACAGGGTGCTGGGTGATGCTGCACAGGGTGCTGGGTGATGCTGCACAGGGTGCTGGGGTGATGCTGCACAGGGTGCTGGGTGATGCTGCACAGGGTGCTGGGTGATGCTGCACAGGGTGCTGGGGTGATGCTGCACAGGGTGCTGGGTGATGCTGTACAGGGGTGATGCTGCACAGGGTGCTGGGTGATGCTGCACAGGCTGAGGGCTGCACCCCTGCCTTGCTGGGGGCTTGGAGACCTGCCTGAGGTGGATGGAGTTTTCCCCTAAATCCCACCCGGTTCTTTGTCCTGTCCCTCGATCCCCGCGTGGGCTTGGGGGGAGTGGCAGGAGCCCACAGCCAGCCCTGCACGAGGCTCTGGGCTTTCCTCTCTCTCTGAGCTGCTTTTTGTGCCTTGCCAGGGTCACAATCCAGCCCTGAAATGCCCCATTTTTGGCTGGGTGCTGGGATGGGGAGGCAGAGGTGCTCTGGGCACCCTGGGGTGCAGCTCTGGGCCCTCCTGGGCAAAGTGTGGGGTTCCTGTCCTTGTCCTCCTCTTGGGGACACCCAGGACAGCTCTCCTGGTGTCCCTGCAGGAGCAGAGCCAAGTTCTGCTCTCCAAGGATCTGCCAGGGGGACAAATCTCAATCCTGCTGTGGGACAGGCAGGACTATCAGCAGAGGGGGGCTGGGATGCTCTGTCTGTGTGTCTGTGTGTCTGTCTGTCTGACCTGTCCTTTGGTCCTTTGCTGGGATATTTCACTGAAAACCTCCTGCTATCCCTCAAAGTTGCTCCCACATCCCCCACCTCAGTAATGATGGGAACCACACAGGAAGCAACACCTTGCTGGAGCAGGCAGATAGGAAACGTTTAGGGCTTCTGCAAGAGGAGAAAAAAAATAATAAAAAAATTAATTATATTAATTATATTAACTTTCCCGTTGATTTTCCTAAAAGAACCTCAGGTTTGGGGGAAGGGAGAGCCCTGGCAGGGCTCAGCAATGCCCAGCCCAGCTCCCTTCTGCCCATGGAGAAGTTCCCAGTGCCCAGTTTGGTGCCCAGGCTCTTCCTCCCCCTGCCAGGGGAGCCACGTGGAGAAGGGTGAGGATTAAGCTGCAAATCTGCAGCCTGGAACAGGAGGCAGCTGTCTCATAAACCAATTTGTGCCTCGTCTGGCTAACTCCAGCTCGAACCAATAAAAAAAAAAAAGAGAGAGGTAATTTCCAGCCCTGGGTCGTATTTATTGCTCGAGTTATCAGTCCTTGTAATCAGTATTAGCATCATACGTAATACAAAGCTAATTACTATCAGAGGGAATTAAAGAGAGGAGCTGGCAGTGGGGGAAGCTCCTGGAGCTGAGAGGGGGAAATGTGGCCTTTGCTCTGCTCTGCTGGAGCTGGGGACAAAAGGGGACAAGGCTGGGACACCCCAGGAGTGGGATTTGGGGCTTTTTGGGATACCTGAGAGGATGGCCCAGGCAGGCTGGGGAAGGTGGATTGGAGAAGCAGAGACACAGAGATGTGCCCTGGCACCAGCAAATCCCAAATGTGGGGAGAGAGCAGCTGGAAATCCTGATTTTCCTGCTTTTGGAGGCTGGAGCTGTTGGTTGTTACAGCTCTGCTGGAGCTGAGCCCTGCTGCCAGTCAGACTGACTTCACCTGGAGCCCTGACCCCTTTTCCCTGCTCAGGGACCCTTTATCTCTGCTCAGGGACCCCTTTTCTGTGCTCATGGACCTCTTTTCCCTGCCCATGGATCCTTTTTCTCTGCTCAGGGACCCTTTTCCCATGCTCAGGGATCCTTTCTCCCCACTCATGGACCCTTTTTCCTTGCTCAGGAGCCCCTTTTCCCTGCTCAGGACCCTTTTTCTCTGCTAAGGGACCCCTTTTTCTCTTCTCAGGATCCTTTTTCCCCTGCTTAGGGACCCCTTTTCCCTGCTCAGGGACCATTTTTGTCTTCTCTGGACCCTTTTTCTCTACTCAGGGACCCTTTTTCTGTGCTCCTGGACCCCTTTTTCCCTTCTCAGGGACCCTTTTTCCCTTCTCAGGGCCCCTTTTTCCCTGCTCAGGACCCCAGTCCTGTTCCCAGCCCATGCTGGAAGGACACCAGGGGTACAATATCAGGATTCATCCCCAGGCCAGGAGCAGAGCTGTGTTTGTTAGAAAGCAGCACAGGGAGCAATTCTTCCCTGGGAAAGTCACTCTGGGGCTGGAGGTGTGTGCCTGACCCAGGGAAACGTGCCAAAAAAATCCTCCTCCCCAACCAGAGCACTCAAAACCAGGAACCTGGGGAGCCTGGGCTGCGTTTAAGGGGTTCTGGTCTGGCCCAGAGGCTCTGACAGCTCTTGGCACTGCTGGGACATCCTGGGCTCAGTGACAAGGGCGGCTGTGGCTAAACACAGGTTTAGACTCGTGAAGGGGAGGTTTCCTTGCAGAGTTCTCTCTCCTGAAGGAAAGGAGAGGATTCAGTGTTTTTCATGCAGTTGCAGGGAGTGTCCAGAGCTGGGAGTTCATTGTCTTGCAGCTTGGGCTGCCTGAGCCCAAAATGTGGCTGTCCCTGGAGTCACCTCAATTTTCACACAGAGCTGGTGTCCTGGTCACTCTTTGGGGTATTAAATTGACACTTTCTTTCCTTCCTTCACTTTTATTTGGGCAAAGGGTTTGTCCCCTCGGGAGGGTGTGGCTGCCCCCCAGGTGAATTTTGGATACCTCAAAACAAGGGAAGGGAAGGGAAGGGAAGGGAAGGGAAGGGAAGGGAAGGGAAGGGAAGGGAAGGGAAGGGAAGGGAAGGGAAGGGAAGGGAAGGGAAGGAAAGGAAAGGAAAGGAAAGGAAAGGAAAGGAAAGGAAAGGAAAGGAAAGGAAAGGAAAGGAAAGGAAAGGAAAGGAAAGGAAAGGAAAGGAAAGGAAAGGAAAGGAAGAGAATTGTTGAGAGAGGGATGAGAATTGTTGAGAGAGGGATGAGAAACCTCCTCCTCCTGCCCAGAGCAGAGTCCAGGCCTGTCTCTGTGGCTCTGAGGTGCTGGGCAGAGGGCACAGGGTGGGCTCAGAGCCCTGGGCTGGCATCTCTGTGTCCTCAGCAGCCACAGGAGCCATGTGGTGCCAGGGGGCACAGCCCCCCAGCCCGGTTTTTAGGGTTTTTGGGGGTTCTCTCCTGCCCACAGCTCTCCTACCCCACCTTGGGGCAGGGGTGCATCACAGGGGCAGCCTGGCCTGGGTCAGGGATCCAGGAGGGGTGGAAGGAGTCACTGGAGGCAGCAAAGGGATGGATCAGAGCCCCTCCATCAGCTGCAGGAGGGAGGAAAATCTCAGTCCAGGCTTTCCACAAGGCTCCCTGAAATTCCACAGCCAAGCCCTTCCAGAGAGGACAGACCCCAGAGCGTCCAGCCCATCCCACAGAATTCCAGGAGGGAGAGGAGGAGCTGGAAGGAGCAGGATTGGGGCTCATCCCACACCCCAACCCTCAGAATTCCCCAGTCCTGCCCTGCCAGGCCAGGAGCTGCCAGCTGGGAAAGGAGGTTTGAGCCCAGGTGGGATCCAGGGCAAGGCACAGGAGGGATTTTTGTCCCACTGAATCCAGAATAAAAGCGCAGGAGAGGTTCTTACCCCCATTTAAATACTGAAGTATCCTCAGGACTGATTCCTGTGTGTGTGTCTGGGGCAGAGAAATGCGAGGGATAAACTTCATGGACAAATTCCCTTCCCAAAGTGTCCCCTGAGGTGTCCCCGAGGCAGCAGCGAGGTTTGGGGCGGTGAAAATCCATGTTTGGAGCAGCTAAATCTGGTACTGAATAGGAATTCTCTGCCCTGGGCATCATCCCCAGCAAAAACTTGGTAACGAGAGGAATTTGGGCACCTCTTCTGGAAGCAGCCAGGAGAGGGAGACAGTGACCGCCGTGTCCCCGCTGCCACCCGGGGATTGTCCCCCTGCACACCCTGACCCTGTCCGGGCACAGAGCCCGCTCTGCCTCAGCCCTTCCCGCCACTGGAGGAGTTTTCCACCCGGGAGCTGTTCCGGAAGACCCCGTTCTGTGGTTTTATCTCCCGTTGCTGTTTTTTCTCTGCTTGGAATGGATGAATGACAAAAAAAAAAAAAAAAAAAAAAAAAAAAAAAAAAAAAAAAAAAAAAGAGAAAAAAACAAAAAAAAAGAAAAAAAAAAAAGAAAAAAGAGAAAAAAGAGAAAAAATCAAAGAACAAAAGAGAAAAAGGAGAAAAAAAGGAAAAAAAGGAAAAAAACCCCAAATAAAAAAGAGATAAAGAGCAAAAAAAAAAAAAAAGGAGAAAAAAACCACAAAGAAACCCCCCCAAAAAAACCCAAACAAAACAAAACAAACAAAAAAAAAAAAAAAAGAAAAAACAAAACAAAAAAGGAAGAAAAAAGAAAAAAAATAAAACAAACAAACAAACAAACCCAAAAAGGATCTTTTGTTCCTTGTGCAATTGGCTCACTGCTGACAGCAGGAGGGGAATAGACAGGGCAGTCCTGGAATTCCTCTTTATTTTATTTTTGGGAGCACCCCCTGCTCTGATGGGACACAGTGACAGCAGAAGGGTTTTCTTTTGCAAAACCTCCAAAGTGACCAGAAGGGTGAGCTCCAGCAGTCCAGGGAGTCCTGCAGGTGTGGTGGTGGAAAATTTGCTTTTTAAGGACCAGGAGGAAGGTGAACTGCACCAGTCCAGGGGTTCCTGCAGATGTGGCGGTGGAAAACTCACTTTTTAAGGAGCAGCATCCAGCTGTGCTCTGGAAAGCCCCATCAGGGAATGCCAAAAGCTCAGACAGGGCCACCTGAGTTTTTTCCCTACTGGTTTCTCTCTTGTGCTCCAGCCTGAGGAAAGGCAGGTCTCCCTTTGCCTTTCATTGGAAAATTCGTTGGATTTTTGGTCAGGGTTTTTTTGTTTGGGGTTTCTTTTTGTTTTGGTTTGGTTTTGGTGGTTTGTTGTTTTGTTTGTTTGTTTTGTGGTTGTGGGGTGTATTTTGGTTTGAGGTGGTGTTTTTTTGGCCATGCTGGGCTTTTAAAGCCAGGCAGATGATGAGGGTGAGGCAGAGTTTCTGTGTCAGGCACCAAGTGACAAAAGTCATTGTCCTGCTGGGTCCACCTCATCACACACCAGCAGCCACCAGCTCCTCCCTCTGCACAGCCCTACAAAAGGGAAACAGCAGCTCCTGGGAGCCTCTTTGTCCATCTGCTTTGGGGCACCTGGAGTGGGTTCAGCTTCCTTGGGGAAGAGTTGTGACCCAAGAATTAATTAATGCATGGAGAAGTCTCTGAAAAGGTCTGGAACAACATTTTGATGTCCCTTCCTTAACTCCATTAATCTTGGCAGCAATGAAAAAAACCAAATAAAACCCCCCATAAGTGCTGCTTTTGATTCTTTCATAAACACTGAAAGCAGGAGAAAGAAAGAAAAACCCCCAGGATTTCTCTTTCCCCCCATTATTCCAGGTACAGCTCCTCTTTCAACTGACATGAAGGGTTTTTTTCCAGGGAAACAGAACAGTTCTGCCTCCCTCCCCCTGCTCAAACCCCGGGAAATGATTCCCAGTAATGGGAATCCTTAGTAGGGATCTGTGGCTCCTCTTTCTGTGCTCTGCTCACCCTGTTTGGAGGAGCTTTAATCATGGCAGAGCATTGCAAGGGGATATGAATGGAACCAGCTGCAGGCACAGCTGGGAAATGAGGTTTGAGCCCAGGTGGGATCCAGGGCAAGGCACAGGAGTGATTTTTGTCCCATTGAATCCAGAATAAAAGCGCAGGAGAGGTTCTTACCCCCATTTAAATACTGAAGTATCCTCAGGACTGAATCCTGTGTGTGTGTGTCTGGGGCAGAGAAATGCGAGGGATAAACTTCATGGGCAAATTCCGCTCCCAAAGGAAGGTTGGGATGATTTAAGTGCAGTACTCAAGGGTTTGATATGATGGGAAATCAGAGGAGCAATCAAGGCCTGGGCTGCCACAGTGCTGAGCACAGCAGAAGATCCCTGGGAGAACAGGGATTCCTGCTAAAAGGTGGAAGACAGCCAAGCTTTGGGGTTTTTTTTTGCCTGGGGAAGCTGTTCCTGCACCCCCAGCCTGAGGCAGCTGCTGATCCCACCCTGCCCCCCCAGCAGCAGGGATGGGAAGGGATGCAGATGCCTTTCTCCTTTAGTTTCCCAATTTTTTCTGGGCTGGGAGAAGCTGATTCCATGGGGTGGAGGCAGTTTGTGTATCCCCAAAGCAGGGCAGGGTGGGGTTCAGAGGGCAGCAGGGTTTCCTTGTTATTGCAGCAGCTGCCTCAGCTGGAGTGGAGCTGGGAAGGGGGACATGGATGGGAGGTGCTGGGAAGGGATCCCAGCTGCTGCAGCCTGGCACAGAGCAGCTGGCAGTGCCCTGCTGTGCCTCGGGTTTGTCACAGGGACAGGATCAGGCCTGGCACCAGCACTGCTGCTCAAACTCATCTCCAGTCCTCCACCTGCTGGAACTGCTGAATGTGGAAATGCTTCATTTCTGAGAGCTCCCTGCAGGAACAGCTCCACTGGGCTGTGCTGGGCCTGTCCCAGCCCTGTCTCATCCCTGTCCCATCCCTGTCCCAGTCCTGTCCCATCCCTGTCCCATCTCTGTCCCAGCCCTGTCCCTCTCCCATTCCTGTCCCAGCCCGGCCCCTGTCCCGTCCCTGTCCCAGCCCTGTCCCTGTCCTAGCCCTGTCCCAGTTGTGTCCCAGCCCTGTCCCAGCCCTGCTCCCTCTGCCCCACCCGGCTGTGCTGGGTTAATCCCACACCAATAGCCCCATCCCCAGCCAGGGACAAGGTCCTGGTGAGGTGGGACAGGCCAGCTCAGCAGGGATGGCATTTTGGGGCTTCCTGGGTCGAGGTTTTGGGGCAGCAAAACCTCCACCCCAAGAATCCACCCCATGGGAACAGCAGCTCTGGGGGGGCCAGACTCCCGTGGAAATGTGGTGGCTCCCAGGGCCAGGTTACGGGACAGCTGAGGCTCTTCCTGCATTAATGTCAAGGCTGGGGCAGTGCCACAGGGCAGGGGATGTCACTGCTGTCCCTGCAGAGGGACGGGGGGGTCATTGCTGTGTCAGCTCCAAGGTCCTCTCAGGGAAGGATGTGGAGGGACTGTGGAGTTCTGCTGATCGGAGATTTTGGTTCTGAAGTCACTGGGGCAGCTCTGCAAATGGCCTGGGGACACCTGAGAGGTGCCCAAGGCCAGGGGACATCCCGGGCTGGCAGCAGGGACAGGCCGTGTGCCCTCTGCCCCCTCGGCAGGGAATGGGTGGGAGCAGGACGGGGCGGGCAGGGAGGTTCGGCTCATCCCTGGGGCTGAGGAGGCGCTGCGGTGGCGGGACGTGCCGAGGTGACAGTGGGGGCTGTGGGGATGCTGTGACAGCCCGCCCGGACCCGGCCACCACAGGGGACCCGCGGGGCTCCCCAAACCCGCGGCTCTGTGCGGGTCACCCCGGGCTGAACTGCGCCGGCTCCCCTTGGTCCTGGCCCGGCTCTGCTGTGTCCCCGCGGTGTCCCCGCTGTGTCCCCGCTGTGTCCCCGCTCTGTCCCCGCGACCACCGAGCGACCCCGGCCCGCAGCGCCGCCCGCAGCCGCCAGAGGGCGCCCCAGCGCCGCAGCGGGGGAGCCGCGACCCCCAAAATCCCCCCCCGCTCCCCAAAATCCCTTCCACAGCCTCTCCAAAATCCCCTCCTGCTCCCTAAAATCTCCTCCTGCTTCCCCAAAATCCCCTCCACCTCCTCCCCAAAATCCCTTCCTCCTGCTCCCCAAACCCCTTTCCACCTCCTCCCCCATCTTCTCACTCTCCTCATTCCTGTCCCCCACTCAATTTATCTCCTCAATTCTTCTTCCCTCTCCCCAAACCTTTTCCTCCCCTCCCCACGCCTGTTTGCCTCTGCTCAGTCTCTCCTCTTCTCCCCAATTCTTTCCCTTCTCCCCAGACCTTTTCTCCCTAATTCTTTTACCTCTCCCCAAACCTCTTCTCCAGAAACCTTTTCTCCCCATTTTCCCCCCTCTCTGCAAATCTTTTCTCCACAATTCTTCTCCCCAAATATTTTCTGCCCATAATTTTTTTTCTTTTCTTTCCTTTGCTCCCCTTTCCCCAAATCATTTCTCCCGATTTTTTTTCTCCTTCCCACCACTTCCCTGTCCCTAAATCTTTCCTCCCCATAATTTTTCTCCTCTTCTTCCCTTCTCTCCTCCTTCCCCAGACCTTTTACCCCCAGATCCTTCACCCCCAAACCTTCCACCTGCAAACCTTTTCTCCCCACACCTCTCCCTCCCTCCCTCCCTCCCTCCCTCCCTCCCTCCATCCCTCCATCCCTCCATCCCTCCATCCATCCATCCATCCATCCATCCCTCCATCCATCCATCCATCCATCCATCCATCCATCCATCCATCCATCCATCCATCCATCCATCCATCCATCCCTCCATCCATCCATCCATCCATCCATCCATCCATCCATCCATCCCTCCCTCCATCCCTCCACTCCCCTTTCCCCGAGCCTCCCCTCCCACTCTCTTCTCCCCAAACCTTTCCTCCCCTCTCCCCAGCCCTCCCTCCCCCGCTGCACTGTCAGTCCCCTCCCTCTCTCCCCCGCTCGCCCACCGCAGTGTCCGCGGCTGGTTTGGGCTGTGCCCGCCCCTCCCGCTCGGGTCCCGCCCCGGTTCCGCCTCCTGCAGCCGCTGGCTCCGGCTGGGGCGCGCCCGGCGGCGGCGGGCGCAGGGAGCCAGCCCGGCTCGGCTCCGGCTGCGGGCACAGCGGGGACACACAGCGCCCAGGGAGAGGAGGAGGAAGGAAGGAAGGAGGACGATGGGCCGGCGGCGAGCGGCGGCGGCGGAGGGGCGGCTGGCGCAGCCCGAAGGCAGCGGCATGGAGCCCGGCGCCGGTGCAGAATGAAGGGTGCCTGCCGCCCCCCCCCGCAGACATGTCTGTGCCTTTACTCAAGATTGGAGTCGTCCTCAGCACCATGGCCATGATCACCAACTGGATGTCGCAGACGCTGCCCTCCCTCGTGGGGCTCAACACCACCAAACTCACGGCGGCCACGGGCGGCACCTTGGACCGCAGCACGGGAGTAAGTGCGGGGGGACACGGGGAGGGCTGCCCGGAGCGGCCCGGAGCGTCCTGGAGCATCCGGGAGCATCCAGGAGCGTCCCGGAGCATTCCCGCATCCCGGAGCATCCCCGGAGCATCCCCGGAGTGTCCCCGCATCCCGGAGCGTCCCTGCGGCTGCTCCCCGCCGCCGCCCAGTCCCTCCCCGCCCCGGTGTCCCCCGGGCTGTCCCATCCCATCTCTCCTCGCCCGGGCTGTCCCCTGGCGGGCAGGGTGGGGCAGCGTCCCCTCGGCACAGAGTCCCCGCCGCGCTGCGGGAGCGGGGATGGGGCGCTGGGGGACAGGGGGTGATTTATTAAAAAACTATGGACATTGATCTAATACCAATATCCAACTATGACGGACAAAGACTCTCTAACAGTTTAAAGTTAGAAAGTGTATGTTTATTACGACGCCGGGCAGCGTGTGGGATAGCTCCCAGAAACACACGCGCAATTTACAGATCATCACAGGGGCTTTTATCTACAGGAGTATTGAATACACAAACTACAAATGCATATTCATAGCTTTGATACCTCTCATTCTCTGCTTTGTATGGTAATTAGCCCAAAAAGCCACCAAGCATGCGTAGTTTGTTCTTTGAAATGGGTCGGTGGTCTTTTTAATGGGGTGGGGTCCCAAAATGATGAAGTAAGATTGTCTTCTTCAGCTTTGACTTTTTAATCTTTACTGTTTGTGACAGCTAAATCCTGTTTTTCCCAGGACTGTTTGATTTATGATTGTATTGTGTTCATAGGGCCTATTGATTATTCAGGATGCAGAAGCTCTAGTTTGACAGTTCTCATGATTTATCAGTTCCTTATCAGTTTCTTTAGTCTGCCTTCTGTTAGCAAAAGGGAAGTCTTAGCTACATTATCTCAGCACTATCTATTTTGACTACAGTCTTCAATGCCTCAGGGGGTGCGGGCAGGGGATGGGGGTGACGGTGCAGGGAGCGCCTCTCCTCCTCTCCTCTCCTCTCCTCTCCTCTCCTCTCCTCTCCTCTCCTCTCCTCTCCTCTCCTCTCCTCTCCTCTCCTCTCCTCTCCTCTCCTCTCCTCTCCTCTCCTCTCCCCATCATACTCACGGCTGGGGGGACCCCGGTGTCCCCCGCACGGTCCCCGCAGCCGAAGGGATGCGAACTTTCCCTGGTGGCCTCTGCAGACCCCGCGGGGAGCGGCTGCGGGTCCGGGGGCTCCGCTGCGCTCCCTCCGCGATCCGCGCCCGCCGCGATGGGGATGGGGATGGGCATGGGGATGGGGATGGGGATGGGGATGGGGATGGGGATGTGGCCGGGAATTCGCCGTGTGCGGGGCTGGACGTGCCCTGTCCCTGCTCTGCTGCGGGGCTGGGGCTGTGCCTGAGCTTCCCACTTGGGGAATGGCTGGGAGAATCATCCCAGTCCGTCTGTCTGTGTGTCTGTCTGTGTTCCCGAGCAGGGAGAGCGAGCACCTTTCCCCTGCAAGCTGCCCGCTCCTGTGCCTCCTGCCGGAGCTCCGCTACTGCAGCTCTGCTCTTCCCAGGCAATTCCGTGCGCCGCTTGTGCTGCTGACTGAATGAAGCTGGGAATTTTATTTCATTTTTTCCCACGTTGTCAGGCTTTATGAGATCCGTTTTATTTTTTTCCTCCCTCGGTTGTTTTAGCCAGGGAATCCAATTTTTGTGCGTCTGTCAGCGTGGGCATTTGCAGGGTGATCTGTTCTGTGGCAAAGCCGTGCAAAGATTGCTTTGGGGACACGGTGACAAAGTGCTCCGAGCCTGGGCTGGGATTGAATGATGGTGAGAGCAAAGGCGAATGAAGAGCGGGGAGGTTTGGGGGGCACAGGGGAACGAGCCGTGTTTGAGGCAGGGCTCCCTCCCTGGCGTGTCCTGCAGGCTCAGGCGCTGCTGGAATCCCCTCCCCGCTGGAATTCTGCACAGGGCTGCGCTCCGGGCTCTCCCTGCCCGCAGTGGAGGGAGCTGGGTGTGTGGGGATGCTCCTGGTCCCCGGGGAATCCGGCAGGGAAAAGGGGGAAGGAGACTCGCCGTGTGGTGCGCTGAGCACAGTGACCTGCCGCCGGCTCCGGGAGGGCTCTGCAGAGCACAGAGCGGTGCTCAGCCCTGGGCAGGGCGCTGTGCCCGCCCTGGGGGCTCGGCCACGTCCCTGTCGCGGTGTTAGGGACAAGCCAAGCGCTGTCCCCTCAGCAGGGCAGGGGGCCCCCAGCGCTGTCCTGCTCCTGCAATTCTCACTGTTGGTGCCTTTCCGTGTCTCCACTCTTTCCCACTTGCGCTGCCTTCGTGTTTTCAGCTCTTGCTCTCCTTTTTCAGACCCTCCTTTCATTCGTCCCCGATCCATATTTTTGCATTCCAAGTGCAATGTTGCCAGCTGGGCCCTCGGAGGAGCCTCCAGCACAGCTCCACGTCCCCCCTGCCCTCCTTCCCCTTCACCCCCACAGCCCCTGTTTAATTAACCCACCTCTCCCTGTGTTAATTAGGTGTTGCCTACCAACCCAGAGGAAAGCTGGCAGGTGTACAGCTCTGCCCAGGACAGCGAGGGCCGGTGTATATGCACAGTGGTGGCACCTCAGCAGACGATGTGCTCGCGCGACGCCAGGACAAAGCAGCTGAGACAACTCCTAGAAAAGGTAAAAAAGTGCTCGGCCCCTTCTGGCCAAAGTGTGGTTTGGTGGGGTAAAAAACCTTGAGCTGAGCTTTGGTTTTGAGGGAGAACCCCTTGGGAGGGCTTTGCCGTGCTGTAGTTTGTGTGTAGTGGGGAATGATCAGCTGCAGGCAGGAGGAGAAATCTCTTCAGTGTTTCCTGAGAGGAAAGCCTGGCCTAAGGTCCAGGGAAAACTGCTGAGATCAAAGCACCAATATTGAACTGTATCTCAAAAAAAAAAAAATTAAAAAAAAAATCCCCTTTTTTCATTCTGTTGGCACAAGCAGTTTCAAAGCAGACTCAGCAACAGGAGAGGAGAGAGAATTAAAAGCCCAAAGCCAAGCTCTCCTGGGCAAGGTGGTATTAAAAAGGTCAAGTAAAACCCTGCGCAGCTGTCTCCAGCAGGTAGCACAGAGATGACACCCAGTGGTTTTCTTCCTAACGTTGACATCCCCTTGATTAGTTTTTAATAGTCTGCTGTCCAAAAAGATCAAAGAATCTCATTAGGGAAACATCCCCAATAACAAGAAATTTTCCAGATAATAGATTTCAGTGAAGTAATGCTGTTTCATGTGAAATTGTGCTCTTCTCTTGCAAATCTGAGCTGGCTCCTGTGCTGGATGTATAATTAAACCCCAGCCCCTAATGCTGGATTGGCCTGTGCCGTGCATGACAAAAGAATTTTCCTCCTGCTGCTTTGGGGGGAAGCTGCTGTATTAATTCCCTCTAACAATATTAAACTTCCACTTAACTGATTTCCCCATGTGCTGAGGACAATAAAAAGCCAGCCAGGAAACGTTCAGCCCCTAAAACAATTCTTTGGGTTGTCAGAGGCTGCTAAAAATAATCCCAACTGGAGCTTTTCTCTCTGGCAGCCATAACGCCCTGGGTTTGCTCCTGAGGGGCAGCAGGATTTCTGAGCAGCTCAGAAAGTGTTCCCAGAACTCTTCATCCACTCTGAACAACCAGGGTTTGACCCAATGCCCTCTGCTGATGGGCAGGAGTTGGGAATGGGAGACCTGGGATAACACCAGGAGGGTGGAAGTGCTCAGTGGGGTTTTTTGGGGTGGTTTTTTTTTTTTTTTTTAATGCAGCTCTCCGGCTGCCAATGGATAAAAAGTGAGGGAGGAGCAGGATTTCTGGGCATGTGTTGTGGGAGATGTTACCTGCCTGCAAATCTGGCTGCATCTCACTCCCACGCTAACTTATATGAAAAAAAACCCCAAAATAAGGCATAGGCTCTTAGTGCCAGACATCTGATCCTGATGGAGGCTGAACTGATAATCCCTGGAGGTGCAAACAACTGCAGAGCAGAGCCCCCAGCTTCCCAGGAAGGATTTCAATCCTGAAAACTCCTTCCCTCGGCTGGCATTCTAACCCCAGCTTTGTGATGGAGGGAAATTGCAGCTCCTGGTTCCTCCCTGGCAGCAGAGGGACGTGTCAGGGAGGTAATTGTGTGTTTGGATTTTCCAAGGAGCAGGCGTGGAATTCACCTATGGAAATGATGAGGTGTTGGCAAGGCATCAGCTGCATTTGTGTGTACACAAAGCAATTACAGCCTCTTCAGGGGAAATCAATCTCCAGGAGGAATCTTTGGGAGTTTTTGAGGTTCAGAGCTGCCATCCATCCCTGCCCAGCTCATGGGGATGAGGATCTGTGTAGGAACTGCAGTTCCTGTGGCTGGGGATGAGTGCTGGGAGTCCTGACAGGTTAAAGAGGGGAGGGGAGGGCTGCTCAGGCTGCACAGAGTGTTCAGCCCGTGGTTTGACACTCGAGGTGTCTGAGCTCATCCTTGGCTGGGGTACACGGAGTCCTTCCAGCCTTACATGTGTGCTGAGCCCAGAGCTTGGACTGCACCCAAACCAAGGCATCACCTCAGCCCTGCTCGTCATCGGATCGTGTTTGATCTCCAAACAGATTTTTATTTATTTCTTCATTCATTTATTTGTTCTGGCCCCGTTATCGGGGACGACTTCCTCCTCTGATGGTGAAACCATTCCTGGTTTCCTGCCAATCCTTCCTCTCAGCCAGAGCTGATTTCCAGATTGAACAGTTCCTTCTGTCCCTCTGATGGTCACTCCAGGTGTGGACAGGGGGACAGTGACATCTCAGCCATCACTGCCTCCTCCTCCTCATCAGATGAACTTTTCATATCCTGAACCATCAGCTGAGTCCATTTCTCTGCTGATTTTTTCCCCCAGACCTTGAAAATCTCCCTCAAGATTCCTCTTGCTGTTGCTCCCTTGGTTTGTGCAGCCCCCAAGGCTAAAGGTTCACCCCAGAGCTGGGCTCAGAACAGCCCTTTTGGAGCCAGAAAAGGCTGACCCACAGAGAAGCTTGAGCAGGGCTTAAACCATGGATCTGACCTTATAAACCCCCCTGAGGTCATCAGGCCAGTATTGACTCCCCGTTGCTCTGCTTTAATTGTGAATCAGCTCGTCAAACAGGATGACAAGAGCAGCACTGGAAGCTTCATTTGTATTAATTTCCTATTTCAGCTGCTAAAAATAACTCCTTTTCCCCCAGACAGCCACAGGTACCTGTCTCACATTATCTTGGTGAAAATGAGGTTTCGGGCTGAGGCAGAGGAGGCAAGAAGCGTTTTCAGGCGATGTTTGAGGACTGCAGCTGATGGATGGAGCTGAGGGAATTGAAGAGGCACTAGCCTTGGGCCCGAGTTCATTAGAGCACTTCTGTACATGCTTCAGCCCCAGCTCCAACAGGCTCATTGAAACCTAATCATGTGCCAAAGTACTTTGCTTTGGATCAAGGGCATAATATGCTAATGAGGGGAAACAAGCAGCTCCTCCAGCAGCTGCTGGAGCACTCGGGGCTGTCAGGGATCTCAGACTCGCTCCTGCAAATCTGGCCCGGATCTCGCCTGGTGGAAAACAACACGGGCAACAAACCCCCACCGTGGGCTTGTAAAAGCCACCCCAGAATAGCACAGCTGCTAATTTTAGTCATCTCTGTGCAGAGGCACATGAGGAGGTTATTTTCCTTCCAGGGCTGTTTGAGGGCAGCAGCCTGGGCGAGATGCTCTGAGAGCAGAATGTGCCTCTCCCTCCCCACCAGCAGAGAAAGAGCCTAAGGAGCCCCCCAAAATCATCCTCAGCACGCACAGATATTGGTCTGTCATCACAAAAAAGCTCTTTTCTGATTATTTGCAGCTGGAGTTAGGCACTAGAGGAATAAATGGGATTAATTTTGCATGAGCCCTACGAGTCATCCCTCCCTCTGCTCCTTGGAGCAATTCTCTGCTCCACTCGAAGGATAACTGGAATAAAAGTAGTTTGGCAGCCCAGCCATGCTTGTCTAAGGCTTCCCTTCTCCTGCCTCAGGGCACAGAGAGGTCTTCAAACTCCTCCACATCCAGCCCAGGTGAATTAACACCCACTGAGAGCTCCATTCCCTGCGGGAGGAACAGCTTAATGGGAGCTGACCAGGCTTGGGCTGAGCTCAGGTTTGCTCTTTTCTCCTCCAAACCTTGTGCTGCACTTCCCTGCTCCTCACACCTCCCTGAGCAGCTCCTGGAGGGGATCAGGGTGATGCTGGTTCATCTCTGACGCTCAGAGACTGCAAATAGCTTCACCTTTGCTGAGGAACACTCTGGCCCTTGGAGCAGTTGTACAGAACGCTCCAAAGCCTGCTGGCCTTTGCCGTCCAGGTCATCCATCCATTTTTAACAATAGTTTCGGTGCCATCCTGCAGGAGCAGCAGGCACTGGGATGGTTTTTCCAAGCTGGAGCTGCCACGGTTGGCATTTGCCTGGTGCAGGTGTCCTGCTGTGCCCTGGCTCTGCCACTCCAGGTAAGTCCCAGTCCCCACAGTGGTGATGAAATAGAGACTGGACAGAGCTAGAGAATAAAGCAGGTTTTTATTGAAAGGCCTCTAGGATCCACCTTGGGCAGGACAGGAGCCTGGCCAGGGCTACACCCAAAGTGGACCCAAAATGGTCACAAAATGTCTGACCAGTGAAGATGTTACATTTTTATAAGTTTTGGTCCATTTACATATTGGGGTTTAATTGTCCAATTCCAGCTCCAGGCTGTGAGGTCCCATCCTTCTTGTCCCTCCCTCCAGCCACCCTTATTTGTGCTTTTGGGGCTGAGAGTTGTCCTTGGTGTGCAGCAGGAAAAGGGTTTGTTTTGTGTCCCTGCTGTGTGCAGAGCTGAGTGACACTGACTGTGAGCTCAGAGCTGCACCCCTGGCCACCACAGACACATGAAATACATGGGAGATAAAACTTCAGGCATCACTAGGATTTGCCAGAGGAAATGTGGCATTTGCTCCACTCCTTCCTTGGGGACACAGCCAGGAGGGGAGGTGGCACCTGGGGATCGGATCCGGGGACAGGGCTGGCTCCCGCTGGGGTTTGGCTCAGCCACCCTCAGCTGAGCAGGCTGAGAGCTGCTCCAGGCTAGCTGTGGAGCGAGGCCCTGACGCAGCAGCAGCAGCAGCAGCAGGCTGGGAGCCTGATTCACTTTCCCCACGGACGTCATCGCGGCGGTGGCAGGAGCAGCGCCCGTGGGCTGAGCCCCGTCACGTCCCCGCCGTGGGACAGACACGTCCGGCCCCGCCGCAGAGCCCCCAGACAGGGCTCACTGCTAAAGAGGAGCTGACGTCAGAGCCCCGCTCTTCCCCCACTTCTCCCCAGCCTGGAAAACAGGAGGGAATATCTTAATAAATCAGATGGCAGCCAACCTTCAAAAATCAGGTCAGCCTCGCTGGCATTTCCCTCCCCTCCTCACACCTCCAGCTCGTTTTCTCACTGTGAGCCCAGCCAAAGCTCCTTGCATCATTCCCCTGGCGAGGCCAGATGGGCTGGGAGCAGGAGGAGCAGGAATGCAGCACAGCTCGGCTCTGGGAGCTGAACCTCCCGAGTAGGAGGGCACCAGTGGGGTACCAACCGTGCCCCGGTGCTTCCCGGCCTCAGGATGCCCTCCCTGCTGCTGGAGTCCTTGTGGAAGGTGCTGTGTGAGCAGGCTGGGTGGATAATGAAGTTCTGCTGGCAGGGAGTGAGGTTTGGGCTCACGAGAAGGTGGAAATGCCTGGGCAGAAGCTTTTCCTCCCGGCCAGGTGTGCTGCTGTCAGCTCTGAGCTATCCCTGTGCCACAGCAGGTGCCTGTCACAGAGGCCAGCCTGGGTAATGCATTCTAACCTCACCTCCACCCCTCATTTCCATGTCAGGTTGCTGAATTCTTCTCTGCAGCCCAGCAGAAAAAAAAAAAAATCGTTTACAAAACCATTTTTGCAGTGTTTTAGAGCACGGGGTGGTAATCGGGGAGCTGCTGTTGATGAAGCAGTAAATAATGCATGGGCTGATTGCCCTTTTAGCTGTGCTGAGTGTGTGGAAAAGGTCAGCCTTGGGATGCAAGGGGGGCTGCCTCGCTGCTGGCAGCACCTTCTTAATGAGCCCCTTCTCGTCTGACAGGTGCAAAACATGTCCCAGTCGATAGAGGTGTTGGACAGGAGGACTCAGAGAGACCTACAGTACGTGGAGAAGATGGAAAACCAGATGAGGGGACTGGAATCCAAATTTAAGCAAGTGGAAGAAAGCCACAAGCAGCACCTGGCAAGGCAGTTTAAGGTAGGTGTGATTTCCCAACTGCTACGGGAGCTTTTGGCCAGGGAATTGTTGGGATGGGCACGGCACCGTGGCCCTGGTTGCCATCAGGGCACCAGCTCTGGGCTCCTTCCTGTCCAAAGCACAGCCAGATCCAGGTTATGGCCTCAAATCCTCAGCCCTGCATCTTGTCATAGAGTAAAAGCACAAATCTGTGTGTTCCCATCTCTGCCTGGGTGCCCTAAATAGGGCAGTGCAGGGTGAACCCATCAGGGGGGTCTGCAGGGTGACACCCGAGCTCTGGGTGAGCTCTGGGTGAGCTCTGGGTGAGGTGGGTTCCCACCCAGCTTCCCCATTCCATGCCCAGCACCCATTTCTTGGGGCAAACCCAGGGACTGGGGCTCTCTTTCCTCTCCTGCAGCACGTGGCAAACCACAGCGGGCAGTCACCAAACCACATCTCCCCTGGGGGTGGCTGGAGAAAGGAGCTCATCAATCAAACATTACCTTCCCTTGAAAAAAAAAAAACCCAAAATGCAATTATTACAGCTGTCCTCATGCTGGCAAGCTGCACATCCCCAGGATTTTGTCCAGTTTTGGGTGTTGGCAGCAGAGGCAGCACCTTGTGATGGGTTTTGTGTGGTGGGCAGAGGGGCAGTGGAGCTGCAGCCTCTGGAATGCAGCTGGCACTGGGAGCAGTGGCCAAACCCTCAGGAAGGTGCTTGAGGACGGATGAAATTGCCAAAAAGGTGTTCTGAGCAATACTGGAATTCTAAATTTCAGCCGTGCTGTGGGTTAATAGATACAAAAAAAATCAAAGGGAAAAGATTTCTGGTGGAATTTGGGGACTTTTCTGATCAGCCACCCAGCTGATTCCCACCCTCGTTTGCAGGCAGCTGGCTGGTATTTTAAAGCAGATTTTTTTTTAATGCTAAATACCGAAATACCACAATTATCTCATAAAAAACTGGGAAGATGGTTCCTAAAACTTTTCACCAACTCCACCTCCTCCGCTCCCCATCTCCAGTTACTGCAGGACCCTAAATTTAGCTCTGCAGTCTGGATGGAAAGACTTGAGCATAAGTTTCTTTTATTTAATTATTTCTTTATTTCACTTATTATTGGGTTTTTCCCACACCCCCCCCACTCACCATTCTGATGAGCTCAACCCTCCCCATTGCCTGCCAGGGAACTTTAAATGAAATAAAATTAAAACATTCCCCACATGCAAAGCACAGGAGGGAAAAAAAAAGCTGGTGGCTGAATTAGGAGGGGATGGATGGGCAGGAGGCTGAGGAGGAATCCCTGATCCCGTTCAGCCCCAAAAAAGCTCCAGGACACAGGCAGATGTCACAGCCCTGGGTGCTGGGAGCTTGGCCACTGTAAATTGAGCAGCACCAGGGATTTTGGGTGTTCTAACACGCTTCATTAACGGGTAGGTGCATGCATATTAATGTCTGTACTCATTAGCTGCTGGAGCAAAGCATCTGCAACAAAATGCTGCATTCTGAGCCTTTAAATGAGAGAGAAAAAAAAAAAAAAAGAAAAAAAGAAAAAAAGTCATTTCTGCACAATCAGTCTGATAATGAATTTTATTTTTCTCGTTTGAAACCAGTGAGGAATTTTTGTCTAATTTGCTGCCAAAGCAGCATTTGAAAGAACAGCCACAGCATTTTGTTCCTGCTAATGCCAGCATTAAACTGTGAGTGCTTTGCAGCTCTTGTGTTGGGTTTTTTTTCTCTCTTTAGTGCCGTAAGAGTATTTGTCTATGAATGGCTATCTATATATAAGGCAGGTTAGTGAGCTAGATCCTCAACAGTATTTCATTTTCTTGCTTACAGGGCTAACTAAAAAGCAAGTTTTTTCAATGCTGCAGTGACTGAAGAAGCAGTTCACTCCCATGTAACCATGAAAAGAGGGCCACAGAGCATTTTGCACCATGCATTGATTTTTCTTTTTGTTTTTTTTTTTATTATTTTCCAAATTAGCACCATATCTCACTAAGGAACCTTGAACCACACAACCGAGATCTTCCTTTGCATGCAATTGTAGATGCATTTCATGAATAGTTTGAAACCCTTGTCAATGCATATATATCTTATTTTCTTTTATTTTTCTTTTTGGAAAGAAAAAAAGAAAAAAAAAAACAACAACAACAACTCTTTGTGTATGTGATCTGAAGCATGTAACCCTAAGATGTTGCATTCTAAAAATGACAAATAAAGGCCTTTCCCAAATATTTTGGTGTTCTGCAGCCTGTTTAATATGTTCTTGCCAAGACATCATTTGGACCAAAAAAAAAAAAAAAAAAAAAAAATTGATCTAATTTTAATGCTAATAATTGTGGGATATGTGAACATTTCGCTCCCATAGGAAGCACCCAGGTCAAGGCAGAGTGTTGCAGATTTTTGCACGCATAGCACTGAACCGAGCTTATTTTAACCTTGCAGGCAATAAAAGCGAAAATGGAGGAACTTAGGCCTTTGATACCAGTGTTGGAAGAGTACAAAGCCGATGCCAAATTGGTATTGCAGTTTAAAGAGGAGGTCCAGAATCTGACGTCAGTTCTAAACGAACTCCAGGAGGAGATTGGCGCCTATGACTACGAAGAGCTTCAGAACAGAGTGTCAAATCTTGAAGAAAGGCTTCGTGCATGCATGCAAAAATTAGGTAGGCTCAGAACCCGCCATGGTGGGCCTGGCCCCGGCGCCGCCGGTCACTCCTCCCGGCCGGAGGCAGAGATGCCCCGCTGGACATCTGGTGCCGTGCTCCATCCACACAGCCAGGGGCGATCCTGCCAAGGGTTCTGTCCCCGGGAGCGCTCCTCTTGGCAGTAGTCCTGCCCAGGATTGCTGACAGGAGCGACGCTGCCGGTGGTGGGAGCGCTTCAGGATCCCTCCCCACCTCTGCAGGGCAGAGCGGGCGTGTGGCCGGCGCTTGCATAAGTGGGCAGCTCACGCTTATGCAAAGCCAACACTTTTGCACCCCCCCTTTTTTTGCTTCTGCATCCCTGGACCTGGCCCGTCAGCCAAAGGGCTCTGCTCGTGGTGGGGGGTGTGGGGCTGTGCCTCGGTTTCCCTCGGTTTCTTTTTTATTTTTATTTTTATTTTGTTGTTGTTGCATCTTGCCGATCCCCCCGGAGCAGAGCATGACGGTGCGCGGCGTGGTCCTGCACCTGTGCGGGGTGTCGATCCTCCCTGCCCCGTCCCCTGAGGGAGCAGGGGAGCCATTTCCATCAGGCTGCTGCTAAAACCACCAGGGATTCATCTCTGACCTCATCCAGAGGGTTGGAATTGACTGGAACTCGTGGGGCTGATGTGGGGAGGCTCAGCTGTCGCCAAACCCAACATGCGACCCCAAAGCCAGGGGGAAGGAGGAGGGCCCTGCCTTCCACAGCTCCAAGGACTCTCTGCACCATTTGTTGGGCCAGCTCTGGCTTGATTTAATTTCTCCTTCCATTATTGACTTTCTTGCCACGCCATTTAGATAATCCAAACACATTAACTGCTCTGCAGTCTATTTTGGTAGCACATACGAAATTACACTCTCAGGTAACTTCATGGAAGATCAGATCTCTTCTGAGCACTTTATATCCTTGGCAAGGTAACGCTTTGTTTCTCTCTTGGCCCCGCTGCTGGGGTTGCTTTTGCTTGTTTCCAGATGCCTCCACCCTGTGAGCAGCCACCTCCCCTCCATTCCCTCTGCATTTCCATCCTCTGGTCCCTTGGACATCCCTTGTAGGCTCCATCTCACTCAGAGAGTAAAATTCCCATTTAAATGTGGGTGCTCAGAGTATTTGAACAAGTTGGGCACCAAGGTGCCCTTGGGACAGGTAAAACCTCCCTGGCCAGGAGAGATCAGAGTTTGATTTCTCATGAATTAATGAGTGCTGGTGGCCCAGGTTTGGTTTGAGAGCAGGACAGGCTGGGGCTCTCTGTCCCTTTCTGTTGTCCCTCCCTTCCCTCACCCTGTGATGGTCACAGGGAGGGCAGCAGGGTTGGCATGGAGGGAAATTCTGGAGGCAAATTCATGGAGGGGAATTCTGACCTTGCCCTCACCCTCTTGAACTTCCCCCTGAAAATCTGATGGGGACAGGAATGAACAGGGCTGGGATCACTTGGTCCCTGATTCCTGGAGCTTTAGCAGGTGCAGGGGGAAGATAAGGAAGGATGAACAGATAAGAAAAGAAGATAAGAAAGGCGAACAGGCCCAGCAGGGTGGGGCAGACCAAGGGCACACAGAGACCTCCTGGCAGCCCCACATCCCCAGCAAGGGCAGCTCTGCCCTGGGAATGGAGCCCCTCATCCCTCCCCTGCTGAAGGCAGAGAATGTGCCCGAGGAGGGGTCCCCTTGCTGCACCCAGAGCCTTCAGCCCATCCCTGGAGGATGAGGATGAGCTGTGGGTCACAGGGAGAGGGGGCAGCAGCAGGAGCAGGGATTTCAGACTCTAAACTCAGGGACAATTCTTTAAACAAAGCCATCCTGGCCCCCACAGCCTCTCTCCAGCCATGGAAGCTGGGACACTCCTCCCACTGACCCTGGGCAGGCTTTAAGGAGTAGCTCCCAAACCATTCAGGGCTCAAAAAAAAAAAAAAAAATAGGATTTGGTCTTGGGCCATTAACCCTTTCTGCTCATTCCATCCCCTCATGCTCAGGTCCAGCTGGGAGCAGTAGCCCAGGTAAGAATGAGGCAGGTTGGGATGCTGAGCTCTTGCAGGTAACCTTGTCTAGAAATTTCTGGGTGTTTTTTTTTTAATCTTTTCGAGTCTTTAGCTGAGTTTTTTGACTTCTTCCTACCCTTGCTCTCTCTCTCTGGGGTCAGGGCAGCTCTTTTGCAGCAGCCCTGGGTGCTCACAGAGATGGATTCTGTGCCTCCCAAAGGTTCATCCCAGAGGATTTGCTGCTCGCTCAGGAGGGTGATTTATTTGGTCACTTAAAAGCAACAGCACGGATTGAATTTCCAATGCTGTTTATCTCTCCGGCGTGTAAACCACTGGAAATGGTTGTTAATTGAGTTAAATTCAGATAACAGCCTTACAAATGCTGTGCTGCCACACAAAGCGGCCCTGATTGCTGCGGATTTCACTTTTCTGCTCAGTTGGGCTCGCTGATGTCTCAAGGAGAAGGTTTTAGCTGGGATTTGCTGCTCCCTTGGACTGTGAGCACCCCAAACAGGGTCAGGGAGCTGCTGCAACCAGCACAGGCCAAAGGGAAGGGAGGGATGTGCCACATTCCCAGCCAATTCACCTCTCCAGGAAGCTCTGAGCCCTGACAGCCTTTCCCTGAGCCAAGGTCCTGTTTTGCATTTCGGGTTTCCTAAGCATTATTGATGGATCAATAGTGAAAACACTTCCTGACCCCGGCATGCGTGTGGAGGGGGAAAAAAAGAAATCAATGATGGCAGCTTCAATCTGTGTTTCTGTTTACACTCCCAAAGATCCCTATTTATACAGGGATTTCAGCCTTTCCCATTAATTTTCCTAAGAGGAAGCGTAGGACTTGTCACTCCTTGGATCAAGGGGGAATTTAAATCAGGCAGGACAAGATTTCCTTGGGGAAAAATCCTGGGTACGGGGATGGAGCCCCATCCCTGATGGTTTTGGGACGTTCCCAACCGGGCAAGAGAGGCAAGATCCATCCAGGCTCAGCTCAGCTGCCACAGCCCCATCCCTGCTGTGAAGGGCTGGGATTGGCGTGGGGGGATCAATCCTTGGTTTCTGGGAAGCAGGAGCAGGGAAAGATCCCGGCTGTAGCAGCAGAGCCCAGAAGGAGCTGGTGGCTGTGCGTTGGTGGAGGAGCTGCTGGGAGCTGCCAAGCAGGACTTGGTGGGCAGGATCCGAGATCTGGAGCGGAGGTGTTGGATCCTGGGAGGAGGGGAGCACCCGGCCCTGCTGGAAAATTCCTGCTGCAGCTGAAGGAAGGGGCTGTGGGGGGATGTATTTCATGGCAGGGGGCAGGTGGATGGAGAGACCCTCAGAAGAGGTTGATTTGTGTCCAGGGAAAAGCACCTGAACAGTGCTGGGCAAAGAGGAGTGACAGCAGCTCCTAAAATCTGTGAGGCCCTAAAATCTTCTCCTGACAGTTTTCCCCTGTCCTGCCCCCCTGGGCGAGCTTTTATGGGCACATTTGTAAGTGTCACACATTTCCCCTGTCCTGGCCTCCTGGGTGAGCACCAGGATGTGTTTTTCTGTGGCACAGTTGTCCCTGAGTGACCTGGAATGGCCAGAGCATCCCGTACTCCTGCCATCCCAATAGGAACGGGGGTTTGCAAAAGGCTCAGCTGCTGATATGCCAAGTGTGGATCCTCAGGTGGGTGAGGATCCCACGGCTGGAGTTGTCCATGTCTGGATGGCAAAGACAGCTCAGGATCCTAAAGAATCCGTGTTAAATTCCCCCCAGCAGCTGAGCCTGGGCTGGGTTTACACCAGGAGAGAGAACACGCTGCCCTGTGTGAGAACAACCCCCTTGCATTGCTGAGTGTGCCTCTAGCTAAACGTGTAGGAGATGTTGCAAACAACACTGGTTTACCCTTATCAGCTGCTGCTGCCTGGTTTTTTTTAACTGTTTTTCTTCAATCAATGAGCTTTTATACCATTCTCCTCTCCAGGGAAAAGGGAGGAAGAGATAAAGTGACAGCAATGTGGGGCTGTGATAATGGAAGGCAGAGCTGAGCAGATCTGGGATTAGGGGAAGGCTGGACCCCTGCAAGACACTAAAATTTGTTATTTTAACCCATTGCATCTCTTTTCCAGCACTTTGCTGTCCCCCTGAGCTGAGAGGTTTGGAGTGCAGCAAGGCAGGAGGGTGAATTCCTGTGTCTCAGGAAAGCTCTGTTTTTTGGTGGCATCTCCCTTTATCTGCCTGGTCTGGAGGCTGTGGGAGCACTGATGGTGCCCTTGGTCATGTCCTGCACGTCAGGAAAATCTCATTCTCTTTCCTGCCCTGGGCCAAGGGGATCCCTTTGGCCACAGCTCAGAGCTGAGGCAGGTGGATGTGTCTGACCAGGCATTCAAATGCAGGTGAGAACAGGCCAAGGAGAGAGGCAGCTGAGAGGGATTGCAGAGTTCTGGAAATGCTCGGGCTGTCAAATCCATGATTCTATGAAGGTCAGGTTGGACAGAGCTCTGAGCAACCTGATCTGGCTGGAGACATCCCTGCTCATTGCAGGGGGGCTGGACTGAACGACCTTTGATGGTCCCTAATAACAAACCATCCTATGATTTTCCGTGGTGATTTGGAGCAGGGTGACCTTGTCCTGAGCTGCCAGAGCTCTGCCTGTGCTCCAGCAGCACCTGCAGGGGCTCCCACCTGCAGCCCAGCCCTGGGCACTGCTGAGCAGGCACTGCTGCAGTGCAGCACCCAGAGCAGCTCCTGCACCCCAGCACTGCCACCCTCCCCTTCCCCAGCCTGCCAGATCCCCCCACATCAAAAAGGAGAACTCAGGAAACACCTCCTGAGCTCCAGGTGGTGGCTGTCCCCCGTTGGCTCTGCCCTGGATGTGTCTGGGTTTTAAATGAGCTCTCCCTGCCTGACAGGACATCCCCCACCAGCCCCAAATCCCTCCCGAGGCGCCTTCACCTCCTCACCTGTCACTCCTCTCTGCACACACGTTAAAGTGTTGGTGGGGCAGGGAACCAGAGCAGCAGCTTGGCTGAAACTTGGGGACATTGTTGGGAAAAGGAACTTGGATGTGGCTGAGCCTTCTGTGCTGAGGCTGCAGCATCCCATGTCCATGGAGGGGCTGGGGATGGAGCCAGGGCTGGGAAATGAGCTGGAGCTGCTTCCCCTCGTGTTTAGGGCTTGGAAATCCAGCAAGGGGCTGAAGTGGCTCCCTGAATTGAGCAGGTTTGGAGCCCCAGCTGGCTCACAGCCCTGTGCCCGTGCCCATCCCTGTGCTGGTGAGCCTGAGCTGGGCAGGATTCCCGGGGCAGCTCCTGAGGGATCCTGGGGATGCTCCCACCTTCACCCTGCTGCGTTTGGGTTCCTGTCCCAGAAAGGCTGGAGGATCTATCAGCGTCTCCTGAGTGTGAAACACGAGAGGGAACGGGGAAAGCGGCCGGCAAATGATCTTGGCAGGGAGGAGATTCACATCGTGTGCCATTTTCCACCTTCCTCTTTTTTCTCCTCTGCATAACCCGTAACAAACGCGCGTTTCCAGCAGGGCTGGAATAGCCACGGCCGCCTTTTTATCTTGGCTGCAGCCGCTGGATCAGAGCAGCCCTTCAGCTCCTTCCTGCACCTGCCTGCTGCTCCCATTCTCAATGCTGTGCCATCCGCAGCTCGGGGCTCCAGCAGAGCTCCTTTTCTCGGGGACAGCCGTGAGGACAATTGTCATCAGAGGCGTGAAACAAACAAAAAGCATCCGACACTTGTTCCTGCCCCAATTCCCCGTAATTAAAGCGACCCAGGGCAGGGAGGGGCGGCTGGGACTGGTGCGGCGGTGCTCACCGGCCTTCCCCTCTTTTCCAGCCTGCGGGAAGCTGACGGGAATAAGTGACCCGATCACAATTAAAACCTCGGGCTCCCGCTTTGGGTCGTGGATGACGGATCCTCTGGCTCCCGAGGGAGAAAACAAGGTAAGAGTGTGACAGCATCATTCCTGTGTCCCGGCAGCGCGGCTGAGGACAGAGAATATTCCTCACAGCTCAGACTGAGCCCTGGGAAAGCTGGGGAATGTCCCCATTTATCCCACAGGGCTCTGCTGGCAGCGGGAGGGGGCTGAGCATCCCCAGGGAGGGAGGATGAGGAGGAGTGGAGCAGCCCCTGCACTGCTCCCTTTCCTGGGAAGGTGAAACTCCTCACAGTGAGAAGAGTCCATGGGCCCAGAATTGTCACCACAAGGTTTGGGTGGGGATTAAAACCCCAAATATTGGGTTTCTAATCTGTGTTTGGCAGCCAGGAGGGCGCTGGGGCTGAGCAGAGGGACCCGTGGTCCTGCTGCTCTTCTGCTGCCAGCACCTCTGATAATGTCATCTACCTGCCTTTGCCCTCCGTCCTCCACCTCCATTGTTGTGAGGAATTAACTGACTGCAGCCAGAGAGAGAGAGAGATTTGTTTTGCTTTGTTTTGGCCTCTCTTTTTTTTTTTTTCTTTTCCCATTCCGACCATTCAATTTTGATCCCAGGGAGGTAGGAGGCCAATAACTGGCTGAAAATCAATCCCGGCTCCCCATGACTGATGGAATGGAAAATATCTCGAGTGTTTGCCGAGGATTTGCAGGCGGCAAAACAAAACAAAAAAGGCACAAAGCTTGGCTGCCTGTAATTCCCTCCTGCATGCAGCATCCTTCAAAGGATAAAGGCACCAGCAAGGGCTGGATCAGGGCACCTATTTTGGGATCTGTGCCCTGGCATCAGCTCTGCAGCTCAGAGAGGACAAGGGATGCTCCGGAGAAGTGGGATGCTTTGAAGGTGACTTGAGTTGTCAGGCTCTTTCCCTCCAGCAGCCAACTGGTTGGCACTGGTTCCCCAATTCAGCACCTCCATATTTTACAGTTATTAAGCAAAATCTCACCTCCAGCCCCAATAAAACCCTGCTTGGAGGTGAGATGGGAAGGTTTGACCCACAGCACGTCTCGTTTTGCTCAAGAGAGGGGACAGAATTGTCCCCTTCAGGCTGTTTGCTGCTTCCCTTGGCACTAAGGCAATTTTCAGCTGAAGTGGGTGGTTCAGATGCTGAGGATCCTCTCGTGTCTTCAGAGAGTTTTGTCTCAAACTGCTATTTTTTGATATTTTTTTTAGCCATGCCTTTTTCTGTAGTATATTTTTATTGTACAAGTAGCTGCAAAACTGGAGCTGGAGCTTCCCAAGCCTCTCTGTGTGTTTAATATAGAAAACCTGCTGGGAGTTTTATTAGGAACACACCATTAAGTGAACTTCACTGGCTGCTCAGCGAAGTGGGAAAGTGAGGATGGGCAGTTTATCATCCCCAGCTCCTCTCCCCCAGCCCCAGGAGGGGTTTGGTGCTCATGTGATCATTTGTTCATGTCATGAAACCACGGAACACAGCTGGGGGAGATTTGTGAGTCCTGTGGGAGCAGCAGGTGGATGCTGAGAGCTGGGATTGCTGTGGATGGACAGGAGGAGGTTGCTCAGAGCCAGCTGCTGTGGTGGGATATCATTCATCCATCAATATCAGCTTTTCCAGAATGGAAATGCTGGGAATTTGGAATGCTGTTGGGTCCTGCAGTCCCAGCATGGCAACACAGGGCTCTGCTGGGCTTTAGAAACTGAGCACAACGCGTTTGCATGTTGAATTTTTAATACCAGATAATGAAATGGGAGCAGCCAAGAGAGAGTCGTGTTTTGGATGTTTTTCCCCCTATAATTTCCCAAACTGGTTCAGCTGAAAGTTTCATTTCCAGCTCTGAGTGTTCTCTGGTGCTTTTGCAACCACCCCAAGCCCACCAAGGTTTGGGGCTGAGGGTCAGAGCCAGTATGCCACACATTCATCCCCCACCTCTGCAGGCTTTCCAGGGAAGCTGAAATTCCCTCAGAAGTTTTTGGAGACCCCAGTTGACTTCCCAAAGGCAGCAACCAAATGTTGGGCTGCCCTTCTCAAAGACTGATGATCACACTCCAGGCACAGAGCTGTCAGATTTTTGCAAGGGGTTTGCAGAAGAAATCTGCACTATATCATCCAAATCTGCAGCCTTAAAGGCTTCCCTCTTGCTAAATTTACCTTTTCTCCTTCCTAAATTTACCTTTTCTCCTTCCTAAATATACTTTTTCTCCTTCCTAAATTTACCTTTTCTCCTTCCTAAATGGCTCTTTACAGAAAGCAAGCAGCTCTCTCATTTTCAGGCAGCAACTGCATCCAGAATGTCAGTGGCTGGCTGGATATTTCTTGTGGATATTAACTGCACAGCTTGGTCATTTGCCTCGGAATTGGTTTCATGTAACAAAAGGGTTTTTTTGGTGTTGTTTTTTTTTTTTTTTTAAGGAGTCTAGACAGTGTCCCCAGTGAACTGGCACTTAAATGATGATCTAAAATCTCTCCCCAATCTACCCAGAGCAAGATTTAGATGTCTTTGCCTCTTATATTTCAGCAGCCTCGCTTTAAGCTGTTGATGCAGCAGTGTATGATTTTTAAACCAATATGGACTTTTTGCCTGAATTTGCCTGACAATGAGTGATTGCATCCCTCGCTCCCGCATTCCAAATTAATGGAGTTGTGCACAGCAGCTGCTGTAATTTACTGAGTGCTACCGCGGGAAGCAAAAGCAGCAGCGACAGAAAATGCTGGGTTTTTTAGCCAGGGAAAAGCGGCTAATTGCCCTCGGGGAGGGAGGGTGGTGCCAGGGGAGCACTCAAGGCAAGGAGATAGCAGGTTATCCCCCAGGGAAAGCTTTGCTCTTACCGTTGATTTCTCGGCTGATTTGGGGCTCCAGAAATTTGGGTTATTTTTCTGGATGTAGGTGGCAGATGTTGGCTGGGTTCAAGGCCAGATTGGACGGGATTTGGAGCAGCCTGGTCTGGTGGAAGGTGTCCTTGGCAGGGATGAGTTTTAAGCTCCATCCCAAACCCATTTATGACAATTCCACCATCCCTGGCTGCAGGTTTCTCTCCCAGCCCAGTTCCTGAAGCGATCCCTTGCAGGAGATCTGGACATCTGTAGGACCAACCAATATGACTGAGCAGAAGCCAAATTTATTGTTTGAGCTACAGTTATAGACTCTAAGCTGTGTGTTCATGTGTTCACACATCATTTGATTGTTTCCCTCACCTTGTCCAAGTGGTGAGCACGGATCCTTCAGGACACCTAATTAGTCAGAGTCCATCATCACGCTGTGCCTCCTTTATCTAAGTTTTGCATCCTTGTAGTCACTTTCTCAGGCTCTTCTCTTATTTTAGCCCTGTTTTGCTCAGCAACCTGGATGAATTCCTGAGTGTTCTGATAACAAAACCACAGGTGGTTTGGTAGGATTGATTCCAAATGGTTTGGCTGGTTCAGGGAATGGCCTAAGTTACATGTCAAGTACAATTCAGGACGGCCAAGTAACAACACATGGAACTCTGATTTCTTCAGAGGGCATTATAGCAAAGTTTATTGAGAGACAGATTCTTTTTGCACAGTGTTTTGGTACAAGGTATAGGATTGGTCCTTAAGAGCAACACCTCTTGACCGTCTTCTTACAAGTAAAAAACAAGTTTGAAAAACACCAGGTGTCAGGGGATGGTATCTGTAAGGATTGGTTGGGTTCCTCCTCATGATTTCCCAGGCCAGACTGGGAGAGTTCTGTACTTGGCTTTCCCACAGGCTTCAAGCTTCTGCCTGGAGCCTGAGAATCCATGTTCTGACCACTGTCAGTTCCCAGTTACACAAATGTCGTGATAGGACACGAATAAAGATTCTTTATTTTTTATTCTTTATTCTTTCCTGACTCCAATCAGGAGGCAGTAGAAATCAGAAGGTTTTATTTACAATTCATTCAGCCCTTTTATAACATGCTGCTCTAAAAGTCATGTTATTGGTCCATAGGACTGACATCTCTCCCATTGGCTCAGTAACAGAAATAGCAAACAACTCCTGTTGTTATGGGGAAGGAATGTTGTTCACACAAGGTTGTTTTGGGACAAAGAAAACTGTTGAAAAGTGCCCAGGTTCCCTCACCCCTGCGGTCCAGCCCTGGCCAGCAATGGACCTCAGGGGAAAGTCTGGACAAGGACGTAGATAAAAGACAAAAAGGCGTTCTTAATCCTCATGGGACACAGTCCTACAGTTTTAATGTAGAACCTACCCTTGGAGCCCAAGAGGAGAAAAGAGACCAAGACCCCCTGTGCGGGGAGTTTTAAGCCCTAGGGAAGAGGGGGAGGAGAGGGGGCCTGTTGACCAATGGGGACTGACCCCGGGGGAGGTGAGACAGGGGGTGTCAGGTGAGGGAGATGCAAAGGTACACGGGAAGGCACAACCAATATTTTGGGTATACATATAACAAAAACACCCAGTGCAATATAACAAAGTGAACTAACTCCTCAGTGCAGTACAACAGAAAAGTTTCTCTTGAGAAGAACTAGCTCAGAAAATATCAAGCCCACACACAAACACAGGGCCACAATCCCTAACCCATCCACGTTTGTGCCCGTGCAGGTCTGGTACATGGACAGCTACCACAACAACCGCTTCGTCCGCGAGTACAAATCCATGGCGGACTTCATGAACACCGACAACTTCACCTCACACCGCCTGCCCCACCCGTGGTCGGGCACGGGCCAGGTGGTCTACAACGGCTCCATCTACTTCAACAAATACCAAAGCCACATCATCATCAGGTTCGACTTGAAGACGGAGACCATCCTCAAGACGCGCAGCCTGGACTACGCCGGCTACAACAACATGTACCACTACGCCTGGGGCGGCCACTCGGACATCGACCTGATGGTGGACGAGAACGGGCTCTGGGCCGTCTACGCCACCAACCAGAACGCCGGCAACATCGTCATCAGCAAGTTGGACCCCAACACCCTGCAGAGCCTGCAGACCTGGAACACCAGCTACCCGAAGCGCAGCGCCGGCGAGGCCTTCATCATCTGCGGCACGCTCTACGTCACCAACGGCTACTCGGGAGGCACCAAGGTGCACTACGCCTACCAGACCAACGCCTCCACCTACGAGTACATCGACATCCCCTTCCAGAACAAGTATTCCCACATCTCCATGTTGGACTACAACCCCAAGGATCGGGCTCTCTATGCCTGGAACAACGGGCACCAGATCCTGTACAACGTCACCCTCTTCCACGTCATCCGCTCTGATGAGTTGTAGCCCGGGCCTTGGTTAGAAAACTGGGTTTAGGGGAGGGGGGGAAATAAATAAATAAATGAATGAATAAATGAATAAAATAAAAGCAAAAATTATAAAAAAAAATAAATGAGAAAAAGGAGAAAAAAGGGAGAAACTAATTTTAAAAAAAAAAAGCTAATAAGGAAACATACTCTAAATAAGTAAACATATAAACAGCTGCCAAAATTAAGACCAGTGTCATGGAGGATTATTCAGCATAAATCTGACAGATCAGCATTACCTCTACATTTCTAGAAGTCTGGCCCTGTGTTATAGACTCACGAGTAACCGTGTACTTGCAGCTGGAACTGCACTCCGAGAACCACTTCAGTTTGGGGTTTTGTTTCATTTCTGTTCTGATAGCAAACCTAGAGAACATCCTCAAGCAGTAAGGCAATGACTGTTGGAAGTTCACCCTCGGGAGCCTCGCTCTCCTCCGTGTGTGGGTTGCATGGACATTCCCCCGGCGTCACGGGCAGCTGTGATGGATGTGTGGAGAGGAAAAGCAGGAGAAGCTGACCCGTGAGGAGCTCTGGCTGTCTCAACAAGACCTATCACAGGTTAGTTTTCTTTGCCTTCCATTGCAGCTACTGTCTCTCTCAACTGTGTTCCTGTCACTTAGATTAACTGTGCTGAGACCTGAAGTAGCTCATGGATCTGTGTCTTAGTAACTTATTAAACACGATGGTTTAAGTATGTATTTATGAACAAGTTGTTGTACCCATATTGTTTGAACTTATGTATTCAGCAACTATATTGTATAATGTATGTCTGTTATTTACCAGAGGTGGCAAAACTTTGTATGTCCAGTTTATGCAATGAATGTTGTAAATGCAATGACGTAGTTTGGATTTAATAAATGATGGGTTTTTTCGTTTCTAAAAAGGCAAAAAATAATAAAAAAAAAAGAAGTCAGTGTTCACCCTTATACACAGGTAACCAATTTCATGTTGATAATTACAGGAATATTCTCTTACTGTTATACTATCTACATAGCATTATGGTGGTTGGAAATCGCTTCCGTGGAGGTTCTGTGGCAGCAGATTCCCATGGGAAGCTTTGTTTATGGAAGTGTGAAGGTAATTAATTTTTTTTTTTAAGAGGAAAACTTTGTACTATCCACAGTTATCTAAGGAACAATAAAACTATTAGGAGACTTCCCTGCTCTGTTTGTTGTCTTCTCTGTGTGAGCGAGAGAGTGCAGGAGAGGGAGGACAGGAATTTTGGGGGTAAATTCTGAGCATACATTCTGAGTTTCCTTCCAGGGAATATTTCCTGATGTGTAGCTGGGGCTGGGAGGGTGGAGGGTTGGCTCTCTGCTCTGTAGGGATTCCCTTCCCATTCTCATCTGGAACAGGCACTGCTTCAAGGAGATAAAACCAGGAGGAAATCTCATAATCTGCCATCTTTATTGGAGCTGCAGGCACTGCTTTGGACCACTGAGGGCAACTGGATCCCATTCATTCTTGGATTCTTAGAGTGTTTCCCACCCTGAGTTTGTTTCAGCCTTGTGCAGGTAAAAATCTCCTTTATTTGACTTGTACTAAAGAGTGACTATCACTGCTGGGGGCTGACCCCCAGCACAATCAGCCCTCCTGGTTCTGCCAAAGCAGGGCCCTCACAGGGGTGCAGGATGCTCATCTCCCCCAGGTGTGAGATGTGGGGTCTCATCTCTCTCTGCAGTGAGATTTTGGGTCCCATCTCTCTGGTCTGTGAGATATGAAGTCCCATATTTCTCTGGTGTGAAATTTGGGGTCTCATCTCTCTCTGTGTGAGGTTTGGGGTCCCACCTCTCTGTGAGGTTTGGAGTCCCATCTCTGTGTGAGTTTTGGGGTCTCATCTCTCTCTGATGTGAAATTTGGCATCCCATCTCTCTGCTGTGAGATGTGGAGTCCCATCTCTCTCTGGTGTGAAATTTGGGGTCTCATTTCTCTCTCTCTGTGAGGTTTGGTGTCCCATCTCTCTCTGCTGTGAGATGTGGGGTCCCTTCTCTCCCCTGCACCCCCAAAAGAACAATATTCAGCAATTCCCACCCCAGCCAGCTCCAGGTGAAGGGACAGCACCTTTCCCACCCATCCAGGGAGCCCCCAGGGCTGGATCTGGAGGGCAGCTGGGCATGGTCAGAGGGCTGGCTGGGGGGGCATCAGGTCTTCATTGCCTCTTCCCCCACAGATTGGCCACGTTCAGCACCACCAGGAATGACAATTTTCCAGCCAAGTGGCCCAGTGAGGCTCAGCCTTTGGGCTCAGCAGATGGATGGTTTAGGGCCCTGGGAAGGAGCAGGGCTCACCAAGGTCAGGAAACTGAATATCAGCAATTGGTGTTTGCTGCAAGCTACACGTACAGATTTCAGCCTCTCAGCCTTCACTGCAGTTCCCTGCTGGGCTCTTCAACAGGAGGAGGGAAAAGGAAAAAAAACAAAAAAACAAAAAAACAAAAAAAAACAAAAAAAAAAAAAAAAAAAAAACAAAAAAAAAAAAAAAAAAAAAAAAAAAAAAACAAAAAAAAAAAAAACACCAAAACAGTGTAATGTGGTTTCTCAGAGCTGGATTAAACCACAAGCACTGAGCAGTCCTCTCCATGAAGATGTTCCAGGCAGTTCCACGGGGCTGAGGCTGCCCTGTGTCAGCACTGCTGCTCTCACTGAAGCCTTGGCTGGATGCAGAATGGGGACAGCTCTCTGAGGACTCATTCCTCTGCTGCACTCTGTGATTCCAGCTCTCTGGGCTGCCAGGTTTGTGGGGAACTTCACTATTTAGCAGTGGTTTTCCCTCCAAGAAGCTCAAAAAGGGGGGCTGGAGACCCAGGGTGTAATTGGCAGCTGTATTGATCCTCAGTGTGCAGGAGAAATCTGTTAAGCCAAAAAGCAGGAAGGCACCTGCAGTCATTTCTGTTTAATTAATGCATTCCTTCAGGGCAAACTCATCGAAGGGCAGCACACTGTTGTTGTGAGGGTTAGAGTTGGGTGCAGGGGTGCTGCAATCCATGGCACAGAGGATGATGATGGCACCAGGGCTGGGCTTTGCACTGGAACTGCTCCTGCCCAGCTCCTCCAGCGCTTCAGGGTGGAAAAATGGGTGGGAATCCTGGCTGTAACCCATACTGGATTGCTTTTTGGTGTGGTTCATTGTCCCAGCAGCCAGCCTTTGTCTCCTCCATCCTAGAAGGTGTTCTGATGAGGAGGTGGTTCCTCTCCAAGACTTCAGAGACACAGCAGAGAGAGATGAGACCCAAATCTCACACACAGAGAGATGGGACCCTAAATCCCACACAGAGAGAGATGAGACCCCAAACCTCACAGCAGAGAGAGATGGGACCCCAAACCTCACAGCAGAGAGAGATGGGACCCCAAACTTCACAGCAGAGAGAGAGAGGAGCCCACATCTCACAGCAGAGAGAGATGGGACCCTAAATCTCACACCAGAGAGAGATAGGACACCAAACCTCACACAGAGAGGGATGGGACCCCAAACCTCACAGAACAGAGAGATGAGGCCCCAAACCTCACAGCAGAGGGAAATGGGACCTCCCATCTTACCGCAAGACCTCTGCAGGTGTTGACAGAGTCTGCCCCAGCCAACGTGTCCAGTTTTGGGGAGAGGTTCCAAGCAGAGCACAGCCCGTGGCAGGGCACCACTGGAACCTGCCACACCAGCACCCCACAGTCAGTGTGGTCATTAGGCAGGAGTGGAGGACAAAAGAACATGCCTGCTTCAGAACATCGATCCGCAAAAATAAATCGAATTACAGAAAGGCAAAACAACGCTGTTTGCTTTGGGGCACGGCTACATTTAGATTCTAATTTTCTGAGTGCAATTCATTTTAGACAAAGGCTCCGGAGCACAAAATGTCCTTGAGCTCACCAGAGCAGGAGCAGCTCCTGTGTAACATGTACCCAAAGTTAATGAGATGAGAGAAGTGCTTTGAGGGGTGTACCTTTGTCCTATTTGCCTGTAGTGCAATATTCTATAAATGGATGCCATATGGCTGTACACTTAATGGTATGGATTAGATTGGAAGTGGATGAGCCACTCAAAGACAAGAACGTCCCAGAGGATTGCTTTCTATAGCCTGTGACTTAATTATTTGATGCACGAGGCTTGTTGGTCCAAATTTAGTCCTGGGAGTCAGTGAGCTGCTTCAGAGGAACATCTGACCAGAGTTCTGTGTGTGTGTTTATGTGTTGTATTCCTTGGGAAGCCCTGCTCCAGGGATTTGGGAGCAGAACCCAAGCTGCTCCAAGTCCCAGCTCCATAGCTGGGACAGATGTGATGGAAAGGGAATTTTTATGAATGACAAGATGAGGGGGAATGGCTTAAACTGAAATAAGGGAGATTTACATGACATATTAGGGAGGAATTTTTCCTGTGATGGTGACGAGGCCCTGGCACAGTTTGCCCAGAGAAGCTGTGCCTGGCCCTGGATCCCTGAAAGTGTCCAAGGCCAGGCTGGATGGGGCTTGGAGCAACCTGGGATAGTGGAAAGTGTCCCTGTGAAATACAGCTTTGGGCTGTGAATTCCAGCTTTGGGCTTTGAAATGCATCTTTGGGCCATGAAATGCATCTCTAGGCAGTGAAATACCACTTTGGGCAGTGAAATGCAGCTTTGGGCTGTGAAATTCTCCCCAGCCTGTCCCAGGAATGAAATGAAGCTCACTCAGCCCCTGGCCTAGAAGCCAGGCAGAAACCCAGGCTGTTGTTTAGCACCATCACAACTCTGAGAACTAAAAATCTCCCTTTTTTCCTTTGCTGTTACTTCCCTGACCTTCATTAGTTCTGCAAGCACCGAGAGCCGAGCCCATATGGAGACAGTTATCATAAAAAACTGAATCCTGGCCCCTTAATTAGCTCCTCATTATCGGAGAGCTCCATATTGAAGCATTAAGAACTTGTGAAGCAATTTGTTGAGTTTCCAATTAAAACTTTTTTTTTTTTTTGAATTGTTGAGCCTTTTAATACTTGGTGTTTACAAATTGCCTTGGACCCTCACCAACACACACATTTCCTTCACTGGGGAAATACAGCCGAGGAGCTGCTCGTTATTTATATGAAACCCCAGGTTTTAATAAAGTCATAAACCATGTCAATGAGGCTGCACTTTTCATACCTGATACAATAGAGATGACTCTGAGTGAGTGCAGAGGAGTTGGAATCATTAAGAGGGCAATTAGAGGCTGATTTCCTAATCACTCCACTTTCACAGCACTGTAAAAACAAATGTACACATCCCTCTTTGTATGAATTTACCTTGGCTGTGCTCCTGGCTGTTGACAGGCCCTGAGACCCTCTGTTCCAGCACACTGCAGCCTCAGGACCATCAGAAATAAATAAAAGCCAGCTGGGCATGGATTATACTCAGTGGATGACACAGACTGGGAGCTGGAGGAGCTGCAAACACAGGAGGGGAAATTGAGTCTCCTGTGAAGCACAGATGGGTCCATGGCCAGATTTATCGTGGTGACCAAAAATCTGAGGAGGTGAGTGACCAGTTGACAATGGCAGGGATGAGCTGTTCCTAAAATCTGCAGAGAAGAGGAGCAGCAGTGGCTCTGCTGACCTGGAGAGGGATGAAGGGATGTGCTGAAATCCTCCCAAAAGTGGTTCCCAAGCCTTTTGGAACTGATGGCCACGCTCCCATCACGTCCATGAGGGTAAAAGAGGGATGCAGCAGAACAAGCATCAACTCACCACAAACTACTCCTTCCTCCAGAAAAACAGACCCAAGAAGGAGAAATTCATGGCTGCCAGGAGTCTGTTGTGTAACCAGCAGAGGAGGAGTGGCTTTGGGGTGTGACAGCCCCAGGAGCCACAACCTGAGCTGGGCTTTTGTTCTCAGCACTTGTGATAACACAGCACTCACCTTCTCTGGGATGTTGTAAAGCCAGCAGCTGATCTGGATTGAACATGTCATTTGTATTCCCACGCTGGTTTTGGAGCAAATCTGTCAAATCAAACCCAAAAAAAAAGGAACAAAAAGAGCAGTGATTGCATGAGGAATTGCCTGGGCAGGCAGCCGTGGTCACTGATGGCTCTGTGGGTTTGGTGTCCTCAGAGAGGAGACAGAAGTGACCCTCAGGAGCAGGACTGGGACAGGGAGCAGCATCCCAGAGCAGCTGGAACCCCACAGGAGTGATCTCCATAGGTTTGTCCAGAGCCTGCTGCTTCCCTGCAGGCCCTCAGCACCCTCCCAGCTTTGGGAATGGATCAGCTCAGACAAGGGCTGAGCTTTCCCTCCCCTTCCTTCTGCCTTTTTGATCCAGCTTTTGGACAAACCCCTCACCTCGAGGAGGATTTTCCCATTTATCTCGTTATGGCACTTTCTGAGCTGCCAGAAAAGGCAGAGCAGCACATGGGCCCTTCCTCAAACACCCACTGCTGGAATTCTGGACACTGAGAATTCCAGGCTTGCTGTGCTGACAGGCATTGACTCCCAAGCAAACACTGCATTGACCTGAGGCCATGGAAAAGGCTCCCAAAATTGAGTGACAGCACTGGGATTGTGGGTGTGGAGTTTGGAGTGAAGTGTGTGATGTCACAGGGTGGAAAACTTAGAATTTAGGGGTTTAGTATGTAGTGGTGTATATGGGGAAATATGGAGGATTTAAGGTGCTGTCTAAGTCCTTCTTCTTCACCTTCTTCACCTTCTTCTTGGTTTTGGGTGTTTTTTTCTAATTGGGTGAAAAAGGTCCCCATTGCAGGCCTTGGGTGGTCAATTATTGGGTCAAAATCATAATTAATATAGGTGTAATCTTGTTATTGGGCAATTAGCACTTAAATAACTTTGGAAAGAGTTAGAGGCACCTGCATTTTCCACGTTGCTAGTTACAGCCCACAACTCATGAGACAATAATACAGATAAGAATTAATAAACATCTAAGTCCAAACAAAAACCTGCGACTCCCGTGTGTTAATCCCAGCTCTAACAAGAGGAAAAGAAGATAGGAAACACATCACAACCCACCCCAGCAGCAGAGGCCTTGGGGAGAGGGAACACAAACCTGCCATCTGTGGCAGTTCAGCATTCACCAGTCGTGCTGCACCAGGGCCCTGTCACTGCCAATGAGTGTCAGAGCTCTCCCTCCCCACCAGCATCTCCCTTTCCCACCAAATTGGCCCTGGCATCCCATAATAAAACAGACACCCTGTGGCTGCAAAGGGTCACCCCGAGGGGCTGGCACCGACCCAGGGAGCTCCCCTCTGCTCAATTAAAGTTTTATTGCAGCTCGGAGGAGGGGGAGGCTCGGTGGCTGTGCTGGGATTTTAAATGAGCAGCTGGGCAGGAATTTGCCAGGGATCCGGGCTGGGAGGAGCAGGCAGGCAGCTGTGCCCTGCTCTGGGGGCAAAATCCTGGGAAAACATGCTGGATGAGCCAGGAATGGCACAGGATCAGATGGCAGCAAACACTGCAGGGGGAAAGGACAGATGTGCCGTGGTGAGAGGGACACTGGTGGCTCTGGGAGCTTTGAGGAGTGAGGGTTGGGCGTGTCCTGCAATCCAGGGGGAGTTTTCAGGGAGAAAAGGTGGCAGGTGAGGTCCACTGTCTTCAAAAACAAATATTTGTGCTCTCAAGTAAAATTTCCTGTTGCAAACTCCACCTGAGGGGTGGCAGGAGCAGAGAAACGCTCCCAGACATTCCCCATGTCATCTTTCCTGTCATTTCTGTCATTTCCCCTAAAACACATCACAGCAGTGGCCAGAGACACTGGGATTTGCAAGGGATGGAGCCAAACAGGGCTGGGATGCTCAGGGTGGCACTGGTGATGATGATGATGATGATGATGATGATGACACCAGGCCAAGTGTCACCCCTGTCTCCTCACTGGACTCACGAGGATCATGGCTCTCCTCTGGGGATTTTAGGATTTCTTATCCCTGGGAAGGAAACCAGCCCCTGGAAACAGAGGAGGTTGTGCAGGGGGAGATCCCCAATTCCTGCTGAGCATCCCCCAATCTGCCCAGGTGCAGGTGTTTGCAGATGTTTGGGGTGGTTCTGCAGGTGTTTGGTGTGTTTGGGGTGGATTTACAGGTGTTTGGTGAGTTTGGGATGGTTCTGCAGGTGTTAAGCATGTTTGGAGTGCATTGGGATGTATTTGGGGTGGTTTTGCAGGTGTTTGGGGTGTGCTTGGGGTAGTTTTGCAGGTCTGTGCAGGTGTTTGGCGTGTTTGGGGTGGTTTTGTGGGTGTTAGCAGGTGTTTGGGGTGTGTTTGGGGTGGTTTTGCAAATGTTTGCAGCTGTTTCCTGCATTCTCAGTGCAGCCCTCACTGCCCCAGCACAGAGGAGGGTGAAGCACTACAAACCAGCAGGGCTCCATGCCCAGATCCCAATGAAAACACTTGCTTTGGAAAACTCGATAAACTAGAGAGGTTTTTGCACAGGAAGAAAAAAAAAAAAAAAAACCACGACCTGTCAGCCGTTTAAATCCCCAGCCCTCTGTTTAATTACCCTCCTTCATTACCGTGTCACCATAACGAAAGGTGTTCACATCCCCCATTCCCTCCAGCAGCCATGGGCTCAGCTCTGCCCGGCCCCAGAGGGGAACCAGGGCTAGGAGCCCCCACCCCAGGCACTCACAAAGCTGGGATAAAGAGATGGAAAATGTTTTTAAAAAATAGCAGAAATAGCCTGGGTGTAAAAATATCCCCGTGCAGCTGGAACAGATGGAGAAAACCTGCGGCGGGGCAACGGGCAAAAGGTCAGCAGGAAATTTGTCCTGGGGGTGATGGTGTCTAATGGGCTGTGTGAGGAGATGAAATGCTCTGCTGGAAGCAGAGGCTGCTGCTGGAAAGGGGCCACCAGAGCTGCACAGTGATGCTCTGATGAGGTTTAGTTAAATAATGAAGGAAGTGTGAGCGCTGGGGTTGGTTAAGGCAGGGGTTTTGTGGGTGCTCTGAGAGGTGTCAGTGGGGCTCTGACAGGCCAAGCACCCACCTCCAGCACTGCAGAAAGTCCTGGTTTGGGCTGGGTGTGGGTTCATGGACTCCTGGATTGGTTTGGGTTGGAAAGGACCATAAATCTCATCTCCTTCCACCCCAGAGACTTTTGCCTGGCCCAGGCTCACAGAATTCACAGTCACTGGGTTGGAAAAGACCTTCAAGATCGTGAAGTGCCACCCTGATTTTTCAGCCTTCTGATATTTTACATTTCTACTGGAGCTTTCTCACATATTGCAAAATAAACAAAGAGTGAGTTTGGTAAATAATACATTCCTTTCCAGGAGGGAGGGCAAATTGATAGACCTCTAGTTTGACCAGTGGGGTCAGAGAGGTGTTAACCTCATGTCCCAGTCACTGACTAAACACCAAAAGCTGTATAAGTCAAAATCCCAGAATAAACCTCCTCCTTTTTTGCCCTGATGCTGACTCGGTGAGTGTCCTTTCTGTGTCCATCTGGTGACACTGGAGTCCAACCCAGCCCCAACACCTCAACTAATCCATGGCACTGAGAGCCACATCCAATTTTTTTTAAACACATCCAGGGATGGTGACTCCACCCTCTCCCTGGGCAGGCCAGTTGCTCCAAGCCCAGCTGAAACTCCGTGAGGGCATCAAACCTTGGTGGGTCATTAATTGCCTCCTTCCCTAACAAAGGAAAAAGGACACTCTCTGAGAACAGCCCCAAAATGTCCTTGCAGGAGGAACAAGGACTGCCTGGAAGTGGAAGGGATAAAAAGTACAAAGCCAAGGAACTCGGAGCACTTCATCCCATAGCAACAAGCCCGTTCAACAGGAGGAGCATGTTCACAGCAGAGCCCTAAAAAAGGAGCTGTTAAAATAAACATTGGCATATCTCACACCTCCCTCTTCCCTGAAGGATGCTCCCTGGAAACACACGTGGACAAACGAGGGAAGGGAAGGAAAATAGGGATGAAGGGGGAGGTGAGAGGTATTCTAATTAAGTGCTGAAATTAATCTCTGTTGTCTTTCAGTATCTAATAAGTTTAATGATTTGGTGTCTCTGTTGTTCACTGATGAATCCAGAGTCTCTTACAGAGCATCTGGTCATGTTCTCCCTTTGCTTTTTATATCCTAAAGTGCTCCATTTCTGTGGAGCTTTTGCCCTACATTTCACATTTTGGGGAGGTGACAGAGGTGACAGAGGCCCCGTAACCTCTCTGTGAGCACCCTTCAAGCTTCAAGTGCCAGGGGGTTTTCCCTGCTTTATTTGTGTGGCTGTGCTATGTGGAGAGATTTAAAAAAAAAAAAAAAAAAATCCCATTTTTCTTTTATGAACTGGAATAAAACTCCTGGAGCCTTTACAACCTGTGCTGGCCCTGTTAGGGTGTCCTAGGGTGGATACTTTGAGTGGCAAAGGTCTCTGCTCTGGGAAATCTGTTTTAGTTGTGGGAAATCCATCTCTCCTCACTCTTGGGAAATCCACCTCTCCTCACTCTTGGGAAATGCATCTCCTCTCACTCTGGGCACGCAGCCTCTCACAGGCACAGCTGGGAGGTCACAGATGCTTTTTGGAAATCCCAGAATTTCCCACCTGCACACAGGTATCACTCCAGTGACACCCCAGACAAGCAGAGTCATGTTTGCATGGGCTGATCTCCCAGGAGAAGCCAGGATAATGGGATTTTGGAGTTAATATCACACTTGCACCTCCATCCCTTCCTCCTTTCCCTCTTTTTGTTTTTATCTTTGGACCAGGGCAGGCCCAAACACCAACGTGTCACCATCATGACAGAGCCACTGGAAATGTGACATGATCAGAGAGCAGGGCAGTAATGAGTTCATCTTCCCTCCATACACAGCACTGGGAAAACCACTGGGAAATTAAAAAAAAAATTAAAAAAGCTCCAGTAAATCAAATTGTCCCTGCTGTGAAAGCAATAACAGCAGCAGGTGGAGGGGGAAGTTTGCTCTGACTCCTGTTGGCTTGGGAATGTGGGAGACAGCCAGGCCTGGGAAGCCTCATTCCTACAGAATTCACTCCTCTGCTGAAGTGTGGGCTGTTATCCACACCTTTGGGATATCCACACTTTTAGGATATCTCCCTGGGAGTGGTTTAACTCTGTAAATGGGTTGTTGAGAAAGGCTGATTTAAGCAGGATTCAGTGGGCAGCAAGAACAGCCAGGTTTTCCTCGCTCATCCATCATTTTTCGTGGAAAACACAGGTGCTGAGAGACTTTCTCCAAGCCCTCAACCCAACAGCTTTTGGAGGAGCACCAAGCTGGGCTTGAATGAGATGGGAGCAGGTTTGTCACCTCCACCATGAGGAAAGTCACCAGGTGCCACCAACTGATGCCTTGGGAAGGCTGAGCTGGAACAGAGACTGGGCAGAGCTGGAGAATAAAGTAGAGATTTATCAAAAGTCCTTTAAGGGAAAACCTTGGGCAGGACAAGAGCCTGGCCAGGGCTACACCCCAAGTGGACCCAAAATGGGCACAAAATGATCCAAAAATGGACACAAAATGGATCCCCAGCCATGAGGTCTTGCATTTTTATAAGTTTTGGTCTATTTGCATATTGAGATTTAATTGTCCAATTCCAGCTCCAGGCTGTGAGGTCCCATCCTTCTTGTCCCTCCCTCCAGCCCACCCTTGTTTGTGCTTTTGGGCTGAAAGTTGTCCTTGGTGTGCAGCAGGAAAAGGGTTTGTTTTGTGTCCCTGCTGTGTGCAGAGCCGAGTGACACTGACTGTGAGCTCAGAGCTGCACCCCTGGGCACCACAGACACATGAAATACATGGGAGATAAAACTCAAGGCATCAGCACCAGCCACTGCTGGAGGGTGGCAGAGCCCTCCCTGCCCTGCAGCCCTGCAGGGTGAAAAACTTAAAATGTAGGGGTTTAGTACACAGTAGTATATGTGAAGCAATTATCGAGGTTGTGGACACTCCACCTCCCCTTTGCATAATCACTGGGCTGAGGGGAAAAAAAACCACCTGATAAAAAACTTCCCACTCACACATCCAACCCACCCCAAATGGCTCCTGGCCCGGGTGGAACAGGAGATTGTGAGACTGCCAGGGAGAGGTGGCAATCAAATAATGAATGCTGCAGCCCACTCCCCATCTGCCAGAGAAAAATCCTTCCCTGGGAGAGAACCGGCCTCATCCTGCATCCTCCACCCTCCCCTGGGCAGCAGCACCTGCTCCATTCCCCACCTTCCACATCTCCAGCAGGGTGGGCAGAGCTGTTTCCCCGAGCCAGGAGGGATTGCTGGGTGCAGATGGAAGTGCTGGAATGCAGACATCTGGCTGACACCGCTGTGAGTTTGCCTCGTAATGCGATGTTGGCAGCGTTGTGTGAAAACATTGGTGAGGCACCAAGCCAGACACTGGGAGAGGGGGGGAACAAATATAATGTGTAAAACTTTGGAATTCAGTCTTGTGTTGCTTTGAACATGACTGAGTGGGTTTGGAGGATAAAACAGCAAGGGACATGTTCTGCTGGTGGAAAAAATCAGCTAAAAATCAATGTATAAATCAGGGGTCCTTTGCAGCAGCTGCAGTGACACAGCTGTGGCTGCCCAGTGGGTGTGGGACCACTCTCAGAGCCTGTTTTGGGGCAGATCAACACCTCCCAGGACTCAAATGTCCCCAGGCTGCCTCTTGTCCAGGTCCTGCTGTGGCCTGGGTGGGGTTGGGCTGAGCAAGGTGGTGATGCCCCCAGCAAACCCCTGGATTTGCAGGTGCTCGTGTGGGTTTGTTCAAAAGGGGGTTGGATAAATGACTTCAGCTCTCCATCAGCCACCCCAGAGGACACCTGGCTTGGACTGGAAGGTGAGAACAATCCCATGGGATTTGGGATGGTATGCAGGACTGGGGAGAACCACCAGAAGCAGGAACAAAACCACTTAACCACAGAAATCTTTTCCACCAGCTGATTCTGTCCCCTGTGCCTGACAAGTCAGAGCAACACAAGCTCCGGGTGATTTGTGGTGGGTCCCCCAGGAGAGAGGGAGAGGCAGGAGCAGCTCCAGTTGTGCTGCCACTCTCTGCCCTGGGTGAGCCCATCATTCCTGGGGATGTGATAATTCCTGGGGATATCATCATTCCTGGGAATGTCACCATTCCTGGGGATTTCTTTACCTCTGAAAGTGCTGTCTTTGCTTTTAACCTCTGTTGTCGTGTTATCAAAGCCACGTTGGGAAAAAAGCAATGCTGGGAGCTTCAGGTCAAGGCAGACACAGCCCCCCCTCTCCCTTTCCAGGGTTTTTTGGAAGGTTGGGAATGTGAATTTCTGAGGAGTTGGTCCTGAGCAGAGACCTTGCATGTGTACAGAGAGTGCTGATTCATCTGCCTGCCACCAGAGACAAAAGAACATCTAATTAAGTCACCCGTGTATAAATAAACGTACAAGGTACAACCTCGGGAGCACAGAGCAGCGCTGGAAAATCTCAGAAATGCACAATATGCTTTTCCTCTCTCTGGCAGGGCTGAAGCTCACCTCTGGGACCACCCTTTTATTTAGAAATATCAAAGAACTGGATTTTTTTTTAGTACTTTTTCTGTTGCAGTGTTAGTTTTTTTACATCAAAATTCAGTAATTTCCCCTTTCCCTGCAGTTCAGCTGAGTCTCAGGTGCACCAAGGCTTTGATAACCCTCCAAATACTCCGAGCAAGGTTCACTCCCCAGCTCCATCCAAAGGTGAGTGGGGTGTGCAACCCTTTTTTGGCAGACCAAGAAAAACAGAGAGCAATTAACTGCTGCCCTAATTGCAGCACCGATGGCCAGGCTGATGTGCCATCACTTTGTGTGTTAATTAATCTCATTAAAGCCCTTTGCATTTGGCTCAGAAAGGGTGAGACCCTGCATAGTCCTGAGTGGGAGTTGGGAATTATTTGGGTTTTTTTCCTGAAATCCCCAACTTTGTGGTGTGGCTGTGAGAGTTCCCCCTGCACATCCCTCTGTTCCAGGATTTTCCAGCTGCTGGAGGTTTCCTGACATTTTCCCACCCTGAGCTGAGTTTTCCCAGCCTCTGGATGTGCCCAGGCATCAACCCTTCCCCGTGGAAGTCTTCCCCATAAACCTGTTTGTCGCCCTAATTTTTCAGCCTTCTGAGTCCACATTTTCTACTGGAGCTTTCTCACACATTGTAATATAAACAAAGAATGATGTTTTGTAAATAATACATTCCCTTTCTAAGAAAAAGAACAAATTGATGGACTTCTAAGTTAACCAGTGGAGTCAGAGAGGTGTTAACCTCATCCCCCAATCCCTAATCAAATTCCAAAGACTATATAAATCAAAAATCCCAAAAATAAACTTCCTTCTTTCTGCTGGCACAACTAAATAATGTACGTGTAGTCCTTTCATGTCCTCTGGTAACACCTGTTCATCTTTATTTTTACAGCCCTTTTCCCTCCCAGAGCCCTCGCTGTTTAACACACCAAGAGAGAGAGAGAGAGAGGCCTTTGTTGTGTTTTGAGGCAATTAGTTTTGATGGCATAACGAGGCTGATAAATTACCACCTCAGCCACGAGCTTTGGGTGTTTGTGAGGACAGAAATCCCTCGGTGTCTTCCTTCTGCCACGCTCCTGAGGGTTTTTGTTTTTATGGTGCCTCCAGGGTGACAGCAGGAAAATCATGGGAGGTGTCCCTGACCAGGGCAGGGCGTGGGAAGGAGAGGATTTTAAAAGTCCTTTTCAACCCAAAGCAGCCTGGGATGTTATAAACATTATAATAATATCATATAATGTTATATATGTTTTTATATATATATATGTTACATATATTTTGTGAAAAACAAGTTCCACTCTCTTTTAAAAATTTATAAGTTTAATAAAAAAATTAAAATAGACAACTGAGAGACAGAATAGCAAATGTTCCAGCTGGGGTGCCTCACCAGAAAGCACACCCTTCTCTTTTAATTACTGTGTTTTAAGGATTGCTGTTTTACATATTCAATAGGTATTAAAACATTCTTTTCTGTTTCAACTATCCCCAATCATCTTATCTGAAAGATTTATTTGTGGGTGGCTTCACTCTGTGTGGTAACATGGGTCTTATAAATCTGTCTCTTGAGGTTTTTGGTTGTTTTCATTTTGATAAAAAAGCCAGAAATTTAGCAGTCTTTATGCAGGATTACAAGGTGACGACCCTTCCCCCATCTCTTCTGGCTTGGTCAGTTTAGATGTTACAAAGAAGAAAAAACGAAGTCTTTTTACCATTTACACCATGTCACAATCAGAAAATACATTTGTCTCTTTTCTAAACTCTATTAATAAAACATAATACAGTACAATTATACATGTAATATTCATTCTAATATTTGCAAAAAGCCAACTTTATAATATGCATTTATAACATATATATGTGTTATATATGTGTGTTACATATATGTGTGCTATATATATATGTTATATGTATATATATATGTTATAAATACATATTATATGATTGGCTTTTCCCAAGTATTGAGATGCCTGTTATATGTCTAATGTTGGAATGGTTTTGCTGTAGAGATATATTTTTTATTTCTGCAATTAGCAAAAAATTAGGGGTAGTATTAATAGTTAATATATGTATAATATATTAATAATGTATAATATATATTATATTAATAGTTAATATATGTATTAATAAGTATGCTTAAATTGTCTGCTTAGCTAGATAACATCCAGTGAATAAATCCATATGATAAAGACCTGCTGCTGACAAGCCAACCATCAAACACCCACCATCTATAAAAATATAGACCAAAGCCCAAACTGGAAGTGATGAGAAAAACAGATTAAAAACCACAACCAAAAAACACACATGCTCTAAAAAGGCAGACCCCAAGAGTGGCCATGCAAAACAGTGCCTGGAATATGGAAATTAGTTTGTAAAAAAGTGTGAATATACATAATGGTCTACAAATATACAACAGGCTAATGCAATAAAAAAAAGTATTTAAGGGATGTTTCCAAAAATAGGTGTGCTCTTGGCTGAATGCCAAGCACCCAGCTGTTAGCCCTTTATTTTTTAAAAGTTGAAGGGTTTAATTATTTTTATTAAAAATAATAATTTTAATTATTTTAAATAATAAAAATAATGGTTTAATAATAAAATAATATTTTTAATTTTAATAATATAAGTAATATTTTTATTATTTCTTTATTTGTCTTTATTTCCATCTCCTTTATTTCATTTCTTTATTTTTGTCTCCTATAATCTTTTTTATTAAACTCCTTAAATTTTACCAAGAAAGTCAGCCTCGTTTTTCCCAGGGATAACGGGAAGGATCCTGGCCCCATCCTGCTGCCCTTGGTGGCCGTGCCCAGGAGGAGGTGGCCGTCCCTTGCTGGAGGCAGTGAATTAAAAGCAGGATGACTTTTTAAAGCCAAGGACCTTTTTCTATCGAGGCAGCAAAGCACAAATCATCTCCAGGAGTTTGACTGATTAAAAGTGAGAAAATCTGAAAGTTCTTGCGAGTGAGTGATAATAAGAATAATAATAATCATCATCATCACCTCTCCCTCTGGCTGCTCCAAATGATGGGCTGGGAAATTATAATTAATCCCATAATCTATGCACACTCCCTGCTGCTTTTTGGGGCTGCTGCTGCTCCAGCCCGCATCCCACACTGGCTGTGCAGGAATTGCCACAGTCCCAGGCTCACAGGCAGCTGCCTAATTGCACCAGCAATGGGTTGTGCTTTTTTTTAATTTTTCCTCCATCTGATAAGGTCAAGCCCACCTTGAGGACAGCTGCTCTGCTGTCTTTTCCTCTTTGGGATCCACAGAGGATGCAGCTGCTCTGACCTTTTACAGAAACCTCGTTAAAGGTGACCGAGAAATGCACAAAATGTATCTCCCAGAGAAGCTTGAAGGGAGTGTGGGTTGGGTGTATTTTATTTGTATTTTGTATTTTATTTGTCATGCCAGGTGTCCCAAAAGATCACTCAGGGTGGGCAGAGCTCTGGTGCTCTTCATGGAAAATTAAGGTGAGGTAAATTAAGGTAATTAAGGGATAGGCAACCTGCAGGAAGAATACCCCTGGCTAAAATTGGAATTTTATGGCTAGAAAAGGAAAGACAGAAACAGCAACCAGCCTGCTCTGGGCTCTTCAGCAGGGCTGGTTTTTTCTCCTATTTATTTATTATTTTTCATGTTGGAAGTGACTCTGCTGAAAGAATGAAAAATTAAGCTGGATATTCCAACGAGTCCCTGCAAGCCCATTGCTGTGACCTGCTGGAGACTCCCAAGGGCTTGGCCACGGTTCAGGTGTGAGGCTGAGTGTCATTGTAGGACATGAAAGACTCAAAATATTTCAGAAGGCAAAAATCACAGAAAAAGAAGCTTTATTTTCTAATTCTTGCTACCCTTTATAAGGTGTTCTGATACAGACTGCACATGGTTGGTGAATAGAACAACACCTCTCTGATCCCATTGGTTAAACCAGAGAAACAGCAAAACGCCACCTGGAGAAAGATTGTTTTGAGAAAGGAGAGTTGTCTAGCAAGATCATTTTGAAAAGAAACTTTCTTGAGAAACTTTTCCTTGAGGAAAAGGCAGCAGCTGCCAGCAGCCAAAACATCTCTCAGGCCCCCAGCTGAGAGCTCCAAAACACCCCTGGGAGGTCCTGGCTCAGCATCACCCTGATGGGTTTTGTCTGCTGGTGCAAACCAAGGCCACCTCCACCACCAGCAGCAGCCCAGAGCCTGCTCTGCAAGGCGGAACCAGATCTGGGGCCTGGTGGCTGCAGAGAGCTACACTGACCCACTTTCCTCTGCCTGGTGGATACAGGCACTGGGAAAAGCTCCATAGCAACTGGATGTGCACAGTTTAATTATGAAATCCCCACGGTGCTCCCGTGTAAAGATAAATGGATCCAGGATATTTTCCCCCCTCGCAGCCATTAGGAAAGGTCTATATTTAGAAGGTCCTGTCCCACTTTGCCAACCAGCAGCACAGCCTGGGGAAGGGCAATGAGTGGGATGAGCATGTCCAGGTCAACACATGGAACATCCTTCCAGGAAGTTTTGGGAGCCTGAGGAAACCTGGTGGTTATGCCATGACATTTTGGGTGGCCATTTTTTCCCTGCCAAGACCAGAGACGGGCACTCCTGATGGTGGTGGTGGCACTTCACAACCTCCTGAACTGTGCAAGTAACACCAGATGTGACAGGGAACCCAACAACCCCATCCCAGGGGTTAATCCCAAAAGGAGGGACAGACCCAGCAGTGCTGTTGGATCAGCATCACCCCGGGAGGATCTCAGAGAAACCAAGCAGCAGCAGCAGGACTGTGTTAGTGAGGATATTTTGGGTTTTTTCCTGGTTCTTTTTTTTTTTCCAAGCTCTCCACAACAGCTCAGGTCAGCTCTTATTACCTTCAGCTGTCCCTCCTGTCCCCTGGCACAGAGCACCGAGACACAGACAGTGAGAACTTTGAGATGGCAGGATAAATAAAAGAGATGCTATTATTGCAGCCCTCTCCTGTTTGCTGCTGCCATGGTACCTCTCCTCCTGTCTGACTTATTGCTGATGTCTCCTGTCAGCCCAGCTCGCCTCTCTCCTGCAGATGTGATTTATGGGCCGGGGAGGCAGAGCAGAAACACGGCAAAAATTGCAAATGAGGGTGCTGGGAGGAGCACGGGGGGGAAAGACAAGGAGCGATTGTGATGAGGATGTGCAAATGGGTCCCTGTCCCAGGGCTCTGTGACAGGGGCTGGGGTTGGGGACAGCGTGCTCAGACAACCGAGCAGCCTCGCTCCAGGGCTCCAGCTGGCACCTCCGAGCTGGGAGCAGCAAAACCTGGAGCAGGGACACAATCCCTGCCGCTCCCCACTCCCCGTTCAGTGTGGGAATGCCTCCATCAGGGGCTGGACCTGCTCGGACAGCTCCTGCAGCATCCAGCACTGCCCAGATCCAGCAGGAGCCTCAAATTCATCCTGTTCCTTCTGCTCCAGGAGTTTGTCCTCTCTCATCCCCGTCTCTCTGCAGCCAAGGTGGGTCTGGAGGTGGGCAGGACAGGCAGGAGAGAGGAACCACAGCTTTGGGAAGCTGTCCTTGCTGCCAGCCCCTGCAGGATGATGCTATTTTCATCCCCAGGGCTGAGGCTCGTGATAATTGAAAGCTGTTCCCTCCCTGTCCTGCAGCCTCCTCAGGCTCCAGGAGACTCTCAGAGTCCAGCCCAAAGCCTGGGAGCAGTGTGGAAGTGCCAAGCAAACAATCCCTGATTTTTGCTGGGTTTCATTGCACCCTCCAGGAGAGTGGGACTCGTGTGTGTCCCCTGTGTCACCCTGCAGAGCAGGCCCAGGAGTGTGAGCGAGTAACTGCACTGGGAAGGGAGAGAAAGGCCAAAAACATTCCCTGTAATCCTCCCCAAAACTCAGGGGGAGGATGAGAAAGGAGGATTTATGTTAGAAATGAAAATTAAACCCGTGCACGGTTTCATTTCCTCGCCCTGAGCAGCACAGGAATTCCAGAGGCTGCTCCCAGGCAGATGCTGCAGCTCTAATCCGCTCTTTTGGCCAGTTCTGCACACATGTACCAGCCCTGTTTGGATTACACTTCCCAAGGATTACAGCTCAAATCCAGCAGGGCTTTTTAATGCCTGGGATGGGGCAGAGCAGCTGACATTAATATATTCCAGGAGTGCAAACCCAGGCGGCGCTGGGCTCGTCATTACAAAGTCTGATGGAGGATTATAATGCAACTTGGAGGAATCAGCCACACTGCTGCATCTCCAGCTGAAGATTATAAATTTTTTATTTATTTCTTGGGCCATGTCACCCTCTCTTTGAGCAGTTCTAGATCCTGGATAATTATTCCAGGGACAATGTGATGAGTGGAGCCAGCTGTGGAATGCTAATGGAGACTTGCTGAGCCTGCCCAGGGGCTCAGGTTGCTCTGCCACAAAAGGAATCCCAATTTCTGCCCTGGGAGCCACCTGAGTGGGGTCCAGTGGAAACTTCAGCACGGGAGGCTTTGCAAATACACAAATAAACAGCAATATCCAGGAGCTGGCAAGAGGTACCAGGGAATTCCACTGCTTTGTGTTGTGTTTGTGGCTCTGGTCAGGTTAACACCCAGCTGAAGAGGCAAAGGTGCTGTGCCTTTCATGTAGAAATGAAACCGTGCAAGGGTTTAATTCTCATTTCTAACACAAAACCTCCTTTCTCATCTTCCCCCTGAGTTTTGGGGAGGATTACAGGGAATGTTTTTGGCCTTTCTCTCCTCTCCCCAGTGCAGTTACTCGCTCACACTCCTGGCCTTGCTCTGCAGGGTGACACAGGGGACACACGAGTCCTCGTCTCCTGGAGGGTGCAATGAAACCCAGCAAAAACCAGGAATTGTTTGCTTGGCACTTCCACATTTTTATAAATTACATCTAAATTTTAGGTGGTTTGGGGTGCTCTAGGGATCCCAAGGTGTATTTTCCCCATCTTTTTCCTGTTTCCCAAGATATGGGACAATTGTTGAAGAAGATTGAGTCATGGAGGGTGACCGAATTACTATTTATCTGCAGCCACGATGCAGAATCTTAAACTGCTAGGATCAAAATACATGAAGAAAACAAAACAACCTAAAAAAAACTAGAAAAAAAAAAAAAAAAAAAAAAGAGAAAGAAAAAAAAAAAACAAACAAAAAAAACCACACCTCTTTCCTTTCTTTCCCAGTCATCTCAGGAAAATCTGGATGGCGCAGCAATTCCCCAGCTCCTGGACCAAAACATCTGCTTGCCATAATACAGATCTGATAAAGCAAAGCAGGTAATTGCTCCTGTCAGCTGAGCAGAGGAGTAAATCTGTAGGAAAATCAGTGTTTTTTTAGGAAAATCCTTGATCAGGGAATGGCAGGTGGACATGAAGCTGCCCTGCAGCCAAGGCAGCAATGCCATGAGCGAGGAGGACATTTCCTTGCCTGGGCTTTCATTCCTTCTTTTCTGCCCTGGAAGGGTTAAATCTCTCCTGCCGAGGCTTGTTCCTCATCCCATGTGGAGAGGGTGCTAATTGAACTGCAAGGCCCGGGATTACCTGGAGGAGAAGTCGAAAATTAATTGAGAAATGAGGAAAGGGATAATTGGCTCCCGTGTGCCCAAAGCCATGGATTCCCCCGGGATGAGGAGCACCTTCCTCGGGGTGGGGTTTGGCCAGGAAGCTGCACCTGTGCCTGGAACCAAATTTGGGACAGTGTGAACTGGACAGAGGAATCCTCGGGTGAGCACATCCCAACACAATTTCCCTGGAGCAGCTCCAGCGCTGTGGGGACACAAAAAGTCCTGTCTGGATGGTGTCACTGTAGGACACGAAAGAAAGATGAAAGAATCCAAATATTTCAGAAGGCAAAGAGCATAGAAAAAAGCTTTTATTGTCTAATTCTTACCACTTTTTATAAGGTGTTCCCATACAGGGATTGGTGAATATGAATGACACCTCTTTAATCCCTTTGGTTAAACCAGAGAAACAGCAAAACATCACCTGGAGAAAGATTGTTCTGAGAAAGGAGAGTTGTTTGCCAAGATTGTTTTGAGAAGAAGCTTTCTTGAGAAATTTTTCCTCAGGAAAAAAGTCAGCAGCTGCCAGCAGGCTGAAATCTCTCAGACCCAGAAATATCAAACCCACAGGAGGGACCCTCTCCAGAGCCTGGGTTGGGAGGCTGTTCCAGGGAATTAACTGGACATCCCTGAAGTTCATCCATCCTTCTGTCTGGTGTTGTGACAAGGGAGAGGCGAGTGTCACCTCCTCGGTGGTGACATTCCAGTCACTGCTGTGGTTAGAGGAGGGGCACAGCAGCAAGGAAGGGTCAGACTCACGTTAAAATCAGGCTGGGAAGGATTTTGAGATGAATCAGGGCGAGCTCATTGATGCTGTGCAACTCCTGTATTTGCACGAGCACCTCCTCTGAAGCAGCAATTGTTGAGTGTTCAGTTGAGTATTTGTTCAAATTCAAGTTTGCAACGGGCTGAACAAATTCAGGTTTGGAACAGGGAATCAGAATCAGAATCATGAGGTTGGATGAGACCTCCAGGATCATCAACTCCTGGAAGTGCTGGAATCACCATCCTTGGAAGAGTTCAAAAATCGTGTGGATGTGGCCCTTGGGGACGTGGTTTCAATGACCTTAGAGGTCTTTTCCAGCCTGGATGATGCTGTGACTCTGTGTCTGCAGTGCCAGGAGTGCAGTCACAGCCCAGCCTGGATATTAAAGTTGCTTTTAATTTCGATGTGGTTAATTATAAATATTTTACCTCTTGCTCAGGACAGAGGGTCGGGCAGCAGCTGCAGTGATGTGTTTTTCTCTGAGGCTGCTGGTTTTCCAGGAGTTCTCTAGGACACTGGGGAGCCCTTGGGACTGAGGCTGCCAGAGAGGTCACTGATATTTTTTTTCTTTCCTTGGCTGGGCTGTGGGATGCACAAGGATTTGTGGCATGAGGAGACCTGGCAGAGCTTCAGCAGCTCCGTGGCTGTGGCCAGGCACTGGCAGGGATGAGCTGAGCTCAGCTGAGCCCTCTGAGAGCAGAATCCTTTTATCCCATCTCTGTCTGAAGGTAGAGAGAGCTCAGGATGGCTCTGCTGCTGCAGAGGTGAGTTCAGTTGAGGACTCTGGCTTGAGTCATCTTGGCTGAAAATCACTCTGGGTAAACTTTCCATTCCAGTAGGTTGAGGAAAAGCAGAAATGAAGCTGCTTTGGGGATTTTTGGTGGTGGCAGAGGCTGATAAAATATTGAAGAGCCAGGCCATCTGCAGCTGCTGCCTGGGCTGGGGAGCACAAACACCGCCTGGGCAGGGGCAGGAGGGGCTGCTGGCCTGGCCTGGTGGACACCCATCCTCCAGGAAAGGTGGCCGGGGTGACAGATGGCACAGTTTGCTGGGAAATACATCCATTTTCTCCCATTTTCTGGCACTATCACAGCCAATAACGTGCAGAGGAGAGGTGGGAACGCCCAGCACTGGCTCTGCTGCATCGCTGTAACTTCATTTAAATAGACCGTTGTTACACTCTTAATTAAAGCAAAGAAGCGAAGGACACGGTTTCCCTGTGGATTTGGTGTTGCTGTGGGACAGAGGAAGGAGCTGTAATGAGATTTCCATCTTGAGATGCTGCAATCCCGTCCTCAAGGACTGTGATGAGTAATTGATGTCTCCTTGCTCAGACCTTTCCCAGGGGGCACAGGACACCGGGAATGCTCTTGGGTCCATCCAGTGGAACAATTAGCCCCGAGCAATGTGTCAGAGTCCAGGGCATCCCTCTGGGCACGCTGGAAAGTCACAGACCTCGGTAGAGAGACCTGGGACCCAAAAAAGAGGGTCTGGGGTCTGTGCAGGGGGGTTTGCCTGGCACAGAGCCCAGGAAGACACAGGCTTTGATTTTGGTCCATGTGAAAAACTTCCAAGCAGAGAAGAATTGCAAGTCACAAATGTGTAGCAGACAGTAGTGAGTGTAGTTTATCACTGCATAGAAGATTTTGTAGTTTTGGGATTTTTAGAATGTAGGTGCAAGGGGACAAGATGGAGAAATTAGGGTGTTGCTCTAAGTTCTTCTCCTTCTCCCTTGGCATCCATCTTCTGCAGTGATGTGGGCACAAAGTAGTTTGATACAATTGGGTCAAAGTAGAAATGACCCCTCCGGTATAGTACTGGGCATTGGTATGAAATGGTAAATAATAACCACGTAGTTATCTGTATAAAGGCAGAGTGACCTCCCATCACGGGGGGACTCACATCGTGTCCGAGCTGCTGTGAACACCTTGGCCAGACACAAAGAACTTGTAAGATAAGAATTAATAAACCAAGAAAACCGAGGCCTTGAGACTCCACATCATTCTCATGCCAAGCACAGACTCAGAGTTAAAAACCTTCAGTGGTCAAAGAGAGCAGAAACAGAAAAACACCCACTCAAACCACCAGCCTGGAATCTCAGGTCAGAAAGAAAACCTAAAAACCCGAGAAGCTGGTTCCCCTTGATTTTGCCAAAGAACAAAATAAAGTTGGGTGTAATGCAAGCGAAAAGGGAGGAAGTTCCGATTTTGGAAGTTCCAATTTTGGAAGTTCCGATTTTCACAGGCGAAGTGGCAAATCCTTTGGAGAATTTGGCTCTTTGTTCCTGCTTCTCCTTGGGAGAATTTGGCTCTTTGTTGTTGCTCCTCCTTGGGAGAATTTGGGTCCTTGTTGCTGCCCGGCTCCAGCTGCAGTGGAAGGAGCAGCATCATTTGCAGCACAATTTGCAGCACGAAGAGAACTCCCAGGTTGTGTTTTCCTCCTGCAGAAACTCAGCTGTAAATGCGCTGCTCTGATGTGTTAAAGATGTTCAGTGGGTAAAAAAGGAGGAAAAACCAACAAACATTCATAGGTTGGAGTTCCCAAAGGCAGCTCTGATGCTCCAGGGAGGGAAATGGTTGGAGAGAATTCCTCTGGTCCTCAGCTGGGATGTGGGATAGAGGGGAGGTCATCAGGGACATGGGAATCAGGTAAAGAAACTTCCCTCTGGGCTGGAATCTCTCTGTGACTGATAGGGCAAGGTTCCAGCAAAGCATTTCGGGGTTCGAGTGTGATTTCAAAGGAATGTAGAGTTTAAAGATGATGCCTTTTGATTGTTAGGAAAATTAATCCACAAACGCCAGATGTTTATGTCCTAAAAGGAGACAGAGGAGTCCTGTAACTTTATTCCAATAAAGGGAGAGGCCATGGGGTGTTTCCTCTGGGGTCTCTCCAATTTTTGGAGGACTCAGCCTCCTGTTTATCCCAATTTCCCGGCCCCATTTCCCTCTCTCTTGCTCCATTGGCTGAGGCACTTGAGAGTTAGAAACTTCCCAGGGTGCCTAATACCTAAAATTCCCCTTTCATGTATAACCCTCCTTTTAATTTTCAATTTTTATGGAATTTATGGGATTTCCCTGTTGTTTCTTTCATCTTTCAATATCCAAATTCATTTATCAGCAAACCCACAGTTTGTTTGTAAAGGCAAATTTGAATATTTCCATTCATCAATCAGTGGGATCCTTCCCATCATTTCTTTTATCTCTCAGTAATTTTATCTCCAATTAGACCCAGAGTTTGTTTGTAAATACAAATCTGTCATTCCTCTCATGATGTAGAAGGCAAAACACTTCTCCCAAAGTCCTGTTTGGGGATTTTGGGAATCCTGGAGGAGCTCAGGTGGGTGATTGTCCTGCCCTGGTCTTTCTTGGCAGCATCCTTTCCAGCTGGGATGCAAGGACAGGTGGGAAGGACCTTGGGAGAAATTCTAATCCCAATTTTCATATTTTTATCTTCCTCTGCTTTTGTCACCCTGTTTGCACCTTGCCAAATAAGAGCTCTGCCTTCTGCTTTGCTGGGACTCCTGCTGAGTCTTGCTCAGCCTAAAGTTAGTCTGAGTCTAAATAAAAATAAATCCTGAAGTGGTCTTGGACTCTCCTTGAGAAATTTGGTTCAAATATTCCCCATGTTTTCAGGCAGCCTGCAGGATTTGGGATCTCCCAAAGGGTGATCTTCTGGGACCTTCCATCACCTGGGACACTCCAGGATTCCAAAGCTCCAAACCTTTGAAGCCCTGGCTTTGAAGGAAAAATGACTTTCTATAGGATTTCTTTGGGGTTTATAGGTTTTTCTTTGGTCTTTATCTCTCTGCTTAAAGAGAATTTGCAGAGCCATCCCTGGCAGTGTCCAAGGCCAGGCTGGATGGGAATTGGAGAAACCTGGGATAGTGAGAAGTGTCCCCATGGCAGGGGGTGGAGCTGGATGAGTTTTAAGCTCCTTTCCAATCCAAAAGCAGCCTGTGATTCCAGGATTTTCCTGCACAGGATGGAATGAATGAAAGGAGGGAAAAAAAAAAAAAAAAATCAATGCACCAAATGCTGTGGGATGTGGCTGCTGCTGATGTGGGTGTGGGATCTTCCCCCCACTGGAGCCAAGGTCTGGAGCTTTGGAGGTTTCAGGTTTGTGAAAACCTTTCCCAGGCCTTTCCTCTGCCTCCCTTCCAGCCAATCTCTGATAAATTAGGAGCTTTTTCCCTTCTTCTCCCCAAATATTTTGTTTTCCTGCCAAGCCTGCTGTGGGTGAAACATCTCCAGAACAAGCCTGGCAGGGGGGAAAATTCCAGCCTTGCCTCTGGAATGACACATTTGCTCTTCCCTGTCTTTCCCAAGCATCTTTCAGACTTCCTTTAACCTTTTCAAACTCCTCACGAGCAGAGCTCACTCTGTTATTTCCACATCGAGTTGGCATTTTCACAGGAAAACAGCCCTCCCATAAAAATTGGTGATTTTCATCCATAAACCATGGATTTATTGAGGAAAAGAATGGATTTTTCCATTGGGGGAGTGGGAATATTGCCTCCTCAGCCAGGTGGGCACCTTGAAGCTGTAAACTGCCTCCCTCCAAAGAGATTTAATTATTCTGGAATGATTTTTTTGGGCCTTTTTTTTTTTTTTTTTCCCTGTAAAACATTCTGCCCTTTTTTATTTTCTCTTCCAATTTCGAGCCAACAAATACAAAATAAATCAACTCCCAATTATTTCCCCCCAACTGCTTCCCCCAGGGCTGTGCTGCGATTACGTGGAGATAAATAAATTTGGTTAAACAATGGTAAATTGTCCTGAGCTGCCTTTTATTATCAGGAAGTTGCTTTGGCAACTGGATAATTTGCTGATTTTTTTTTTTTTTTTTTACGTGATCTCAGTCCCTTGCATCTATTCATGAGATTATTCCAAATGTTATATCGGCGCATTTAAATTAAGCATGAAAGTCTTTTAGGGCTTTTTGCAATGATTGCTTATTTATTTTATTATCAATAATAAATTTCGACCCAAAAGCTTGAAGCTTCCACTTTCAAGGACAGTAAAAAGGCAGGAGGGAAGCAGCTGGTGGCACATAAAGAGCAGCTCTTATGAAACAGGCCTGGGGTTGTGGGGAGGCTGTAAAGAAACTGAGAGTTCTGGGTTCTTCTCCCAAATTCTTCCTCTTCTGAAGGGAAATTTGTCTTTTCTGGGCTCCAGAGCTGTTCCAAAGGAAAGGAATGAAGTTTCTTGATGTTGGGATGATGTTGTTGTGCTGTGAGGGGGAATGCTTTTGGTAGGACTGGTTGGAAATGTAGCTCTGGTGTTATTTTTAATGGCAAAATCTTGATTTTCACAGAATCACAGGAGGGTTTGGGTTGAAGGGAACCTCAAAGCTCATCCAGTGCCACCCCCTGCCATGGGCAGGGACACCCCCCACTGTCCCAGGGTGTTCCAAGCCTGGCCTGGGGCACTTCCAGGGATCACAGCCACATCTTCCCTGGGCACCCTGTGCCAGTGTTTTCTGTAGAGAGCAAATTCCAGCACTGCTCTCTTCCCTCTGATTTTTTAATAGTTCTTTATTAATCACATTTATGTTAAAGTATTGTTTCTGTTTATTTAATTGGATTAATTTTCCATCCAGGGAGAGAGGCAAACCCCCCCTTCCACTTCAGCTCTGCCTGGTTTAGGGTTGGAAAATATTCCCTTCCCCAGGTAAACTGAAATCCTCACAGAGCTGCTGCCCTGAGACTCAAACTGTGCAGGTGGAGCTGGCCTTGAGCTCATCCTGCACTTCCCTGGGCTGCCCAACTCCCTCCACTTTCATCAGTTGGGAAATTGGGATTGGGAAATTGATTAAATTGATTAATTGACTGGTAAGATAACGGCCCCTCTTCCTGCACAGCTTCATTACACCCTGGTCCTGCAGGGGAGATTCCAGCACAGGAACCTCAGAGCTGCACTGGCCTCAAAGGAAAAGGACTTTCTATAGGATTTTTTTGGTGTTTATAGGATTTCTTTGGGGTTTATAGGATTGCTCAAAGAGAATTTCCATAACCATCCCTGGCAGTGTCCAAGGCCAGGTTGGATGGGAATTGGAGCAGCCTGGGACAGTAGGAAGTGTCCCCATAGCAGGGGGTGGAGCTGGATGATCTTTAAGCTCCCTCCCAATCCAAAGCAGCTTGTGATTCCAGGATTTTCCTGCACAAAATGAATGAAAAGAGGGGGAAAAAATCAATGCATAAAATGCTCTGGGATGTGTGTCGTGGTTTGAAAAGCAAAACAAGTGAGAGGCTCCATATCAGAAACACAATTTAATAAGAAGAAAGGTACAAAGGTAAAATAAAATAAAATAAAATAAAATAAAATAAAATAAAATAAAATAAAATAAAATAAAATCAATGCAATAACACAAAGGAGCACTGACAGAGTCAGAACACACCCTGAGCAGGGCGGTGGGAGCAGTCCAGGTGAGGGGCTCTTCCTGAAGCAGTGATCCCACAGAAAGGTCTGGGAGCTCTGCTCCTCTGGGAATCCAGTGGCTCAGGGCTGCTTGTCCTGTCCCAAATCCCAGATTCTCTCCAGGTGGGAATGCTTGGCTCCTCCCCCTGGGCATTGGGAGCATCTCCCAATGGGATGAGGAGTCGTGCAGTGGCTCCTTGATGGCCCATTAAACAGAGAGAGCTCCTGGAGGGAGTTCCCTGTGAGTCCTGGGCAAGGCATTGATGGGCCATGAGCAGAAGAGCCCAAAGGAGGGGCCTGGGAAAACACTGCCCCACCTGGTTCCAACAGCTCATGGGGATGGGGATGGGATAAATACTGTGTGCACATCCTACACTGCAACCCAGGACAATATGGGTGGTGCTAATGCGGGTGTGGGATTTCCCCCCACAGGCACCAAGGCCAATCCTCCAGCCAGATGTTCTATCCCAGCAGAACAATATTGACACAAACTTTATTTCCCTGGAATATTCTTCCCCTTCAGGTCTTCCCTTCCCGGATCTGGCTTTTGCTGCACTCCCAGCTCGGGCAGGGTGTGTAATGAAACCCTTAATGGGTTATGACAAGCAAAGGGCTCTGCAGCCTGGTACTTACTGCTCTCTTTCTTTGGGGTGTGTGCCTGATGGATCCTCTGCTGCTTTGGTTTTCAATTACCAGGTACAGTTTTAGTGACAAGGACGCCGTTTCCAGCATTTGGTAATAGAATCTTTATTATAATAATTATTTAAAATTAGAGGGTGAATGGAAACACTGCTGACAGTGAGGGATTATTAGTGCTGATTAAAGCCACTGGCAGTGCAGGCAGGTATTAATAGACTGTTCCCTGTACATTTTTCTCCCAAGTCTCTCTCCTGGCTTTTTATATTTTGTTTTTAGCAGTGCTGCTTTCCAGGGCATTTAACAGCAGTGTCAGGACCCAGCTGTGGGATTATGCCAAAGGAATAATCAAACTGGGCAATATTTTTCCTGCAAGCTGCTGGGCTGTGCCAGGCACAGGAGCTGCTGCTCTGAGGAGCAGGTGAGGGACGTTTGGTGCTCTCGTGGAACCAAACTGGCTTGTACTGGGGCATTGCAGGGCTCACTTTGGAGTTCTGTGGGATTTTTTGGTGAGATTTCCCTGAGATCCCACAGAGCCACCACAGCCACTTTTCCCATGCAGTCACTTCCCCCCCTCTCTCTTGCCTGATTTGAAAATGAGATCGCAGAATTGGCAGGTCTGAACACAGGTTTGGGAACATCATTTGCTGCTTTGTTGGTGATTTGAAGCAAACTCCTGGCTTTGTTTGCAATCATGGACTATTCTGACCTGGAAAGGACCCACAAGGATCATCAAATCCAACTCCTGGCCCTGCACAGGACCCCCTAAAAATCATCCCCTGTGCCTGAGAGCCTTGTCCAAGTGCTTCTTGAATTCCGGCAGCTTTTCCCTGACTTGCAGCCCATTTTAAATCCTGTGTATTATGGCTTGATCTGATCTACTGCCACTTTTTCCTGGTGCCATCAGCGTTATTTTCCCAGGACAGGAAAAGAGGCTCCTTTATTTCACTGAGGAAAAGGCTTAACCCTGTCAGAGGAGACAGCAGAGGGACAATCCTTTGGGGACAGGAGGAAATAAATATCACAGCCACTGCCAGAAGTGGCTCTGAATAAAAACCAGGGGCCTGAATCACCTTGGGGCAGTGGGGAAGGGAGAGGCAAAACCCAAAACTGCCTGCAGGGCTGAAGGATGAGTGGAGCAGACAGGGAGGGCTCAGAGAAATCTGGATGTGGTCAGGGAAAGCTGGATATGGGGTGAGCAAGGAAGGAAGGATCAAAGAAAGTTGGATATGGGGTCAGCAGAGAGGGAAGGATCAGGGAAATCTGGGTATGAGGCAAGCAGAGAGGGGTCAGAGAAAGCTGGATATGGGGTGAGCAGGGAGGGAAGGATGGGGGAAAGCTGGATATGGGGTGAACAGGGATAGAAGGATCAGGGAAAGCTGGATGGGGTCAGGGAAAGCTGAGTGAGATGAGCAGGGACTCCCAGACCCCAGGAGAGGGGGAAGAGCCTTTTTGCTCAGGGTGGGTTTCACGCCCCCTGTGCTGGGAGGGCTCTGAGGGGTGGCAGGGATGGGGCAGGTGAATGCTGGGAGCAGAAGGGATGGGATGGAGAGGGAGGGTTCTCAGGAGCAGGAGCAGTTCTGCTGCAGGAAACAACCTTTGCCAGGGTGCCAGGGCAAAGCCTGGCTTTGGGACTGGCCTGTGCCAGGCAGGTTTGGGTTTCCCAACAAGAGCTGCAGCTCTGGGAATCCTCCATCAGCTCAGGGAGCATCCTCACGCACCTGTCTGAGAGCTGAGCAGGATTTAACACAGAAACCAACTGAGAACAACCCATGATGAGGGCAGAGCTGCTTGAGACAAGCCCTGTGATGTCTGGAGCACCAGGAGCTGCTTTTGGAGAGCTGCAGAGCTGCTTTAGACACAAACTGAGTGTTCACGTGTGTGTGTGTGTGTGTGTGTGTGTGTGTGTGTGTGTGTGTGTAAAAATCGTATAAAATTCGGGAGGTGGGTCAGGAATCACAGCTCTTAAAGGTGTGAAAAAGAGCAGAGCAGGGGGTCTGAAGCAGCACAGACACCCAGGGCTGTGTCCCTGCACTGCCTGGCTCTCCATCCTCTCCATCACTCCTAAACCCAACATCTCCCTTGGCCTTGGATGGGGATTTGTTCTGAGCACAGATGCTGCCTGGCAAAAATAAACTCCTGTGGAGGGTTAATGAGGAATGGAAGATGCTTTTTATTTTCTTTTTTTTGTTTGTTTGTTTTTTATTTTTTTCCCTCCATATGTGATCCCAAGGGTGAGCAGGAAGGATGGAGCCCTTCCCAAGCTGGGAAGAGTTTCTTTCCCACCAGCTCTCATCACCATCCCAGTGCCCTGGAGCTGAGCTGTAGCCCAGGACGTGCCTCTTTCTCTGCCACAGACAGTGTGTGCAGGCAGGTGTAGGGGCTGTGCTCCCACTCCTGCAGATTTCAGGGGGAAAGAGCCCTTCTGTGCATTCCTGAGCTATTCTCCAGCACAGCCTGAATCCCCCACTGCTGCCAGGGTGATTCAGGCTCTGCCTGCCTCAGGGCCAGTTGTTTGCTGCTCTGTAACATCCTGAATTTCTGCTTTTTTGGTGTAGTTTGGCAGGAGAATTCCCCAAACCCCATCCAGCCTGGCTTTGGGCACTTCCAGGGATGGGGCAGCCACGTGGGAAATGGAATCCTCTGTGCTGGAGCAAAGCTGCTGCAGCCCTGGTTTTGTGCCTGAGGTGTTTTGTTTTCTGGAATTCTTTTCCCAAGGAATTTTCTGTAAACAAGAAAAATGTTTTTGTAACTGTAACTTTGTTATTCATTCCTTTCCCCAGGAGGGACTTCTTGATGTCCCTCTGCTCTGACCAATGTGAAGAGGTTTGCCTTTGTGTCACCAATCCAATTGGTCTGTGTGAAATAGTATAAAAGGGAGACACATCCCAAAAATAAAGGAATCATTTTCAGCCTTCTGAAGTTTGGAGTCTGTGTCTCTTGGATTTTGAGTCCAAGATTCCCCTAATGAGGGTTTTTTTCCTTTTCAGAGTCCTGTGCCAGAGCTGGAAAGAAGAGCAGCTCTCACAGCCTTGAAAGGTGTTTATTGAATGTTTTATCTGAAGGTCAGCGCAGTGCCCAGCACCAGGCTGAGCACACTGAGAGACACTGCCAGAGCACCAGACCTGGTGTCCAGGGGCTCTTAGGGACTTCTAACCCAATTAACTCTTGAAACGTGCTATATTTACAGTTTTGTACCAATAATCACTGCCAATCCTAGACACACAATTCTCTCCATCACCCACATCCCACCAATGTCTCTGTGCCACCGTCACAGCACAAGATGGAGAAGGAAAAGAAGAACTTAAGGCATCGCCCAAAATTCTCCATCTTGCCTCTATCTACTTCCATTCTAAAAACCCAAAACTACAAATTTTCACCCTGTGACAAACTAAACTGTCGCCCTGATTTTTTGCCTTCTGAATTGTTTCCATACTTGTATTGGAGTTGTCACGCATTTAACATAAACAAAGTAGATTGTTTTCTCATTCCTCTCTGTGATGGACGGCTGGTTTGACCACTGGGGTCAGAGGGGTGTTCCTCTCGTCCCCCAATCCTTGACTAAATCCCAAGAACTATAGAAGTTGAAATTCCCAAAATAAAGAACTTTCTTTTCTCGCTTCTCAACCTGACGGGTGAGTGTCCTTCTTTCGTGTCATGATCGTGACACTAAACCACCATCTCATTTAAATTTTTTGTTGTTCTCTTTTCCTCCATAAGTGTTGGCAGTATTTCCCATGGGCTGAGGTCAAAGGCAATGCTCTCCTGGGGTCCCCCCAGGGCAGTTTGAGGGGTTTTCCCCATGCCCTGGACTCTCCAACAGTGTCGTTGTGGTGTAAAACAGCATCAAGCTGCTCCTCCTGGGCTGAGGGTGACTTTTCCCCAGGTAGGCTGGTCCTGTTCCCAGTGTCAGGCTGATTTATGTTCCTTGGAGACAAAGCAGGGCTGAATTCTCTCAGTATGAGAGGCACGTGGGCTCGCCCAGGCCCAAGCTGGCTGCCAAACTCTTCATCCTGCAGGGCCTGTCCTCCTGCCGTGCCCTCGGGGCTTTCCTAAATCTCCTTGGCTTGTCTAGTAGCTAAAATAAAAAAAAAAAAAAAAAAAAAAAAAAAAAAAAAAAGAGCAGAGCTGACAGGAGAGGTCTTCCTGGAGGCTTTCTGAAACACAAATTAATGATGTCATCTGCGGCAATGCAGAGCCCTCCCTCCAACACCTGTGAAAAAGTTAAAGAAAAAAAATACTTAAAAATGAAGAATTTGGGGTCTGTGGTTGCACTCTCCACTGCTGTTAATGTGGGATAATCCCCAAATTGGACAATTAAACCCAACATGCAAATGGACCTAAACTTATAAAAATGTAAGATCTCGTGACCAATTTTCCATTTTGTGGCCATTTGGGGTCCATTTTGGGTCCACCTTGGGTGTAGCCCTGGCCAGGCTCTTGTGCTGCCCAAGGTGTGTCCTTAAAGGCCTTTTAATAAATTATTTAAATTATTAATTTATTTAAAATATTTATTTAAAATATTTTTATTATATTTAAATATACATATTTATTAATAATATAAAAATATTTTTATTTATAAATTATTTTATTGTCCAGTCTCTGTTCCAGCTCAGCCTTCCCGAGGCATCAGAATCCATGGGGAAAAGGCTTTGGGAGCCTCCCTGCCCGGGTCAGGGCTCTGCTGTTCCCTGCTGAGCTCAGCTTTGGAGTCAGCACTTCCCTCTTGGCACCTTCATCCTTCACTTATAAATGGATATTATAACTTATGGCAAATATTACAATGAGTACTATACATATAATTGTGCTGTATTATGTTTTATTAATAGAGTTCAGAAAAGTAATGAATGTATTTTCTGACTGTGACATGGTGTAAATGGTAAAAAGACTTTGTTTTTTTTTTCTTCTTTGTAACATCTAAACTGACCAAGCCAGAAGAGATGGGGGAAGGGTCGTCACCTTGTAACCCTGCATAAAGGCAGCTAAATTTCTGGAGTTTTTTATCAAAATGAAAACAACGAAAAACCTCAAGAAGAAAATGTATGAGACCCATGTTACCAGAGAGAGTGGAGCCACCCACAAATAAATCTACCAGGTAAAATGATTGAAAGGACACAGCAATCCTTAAATACCAAAATCTGAAAGAGTGAAAAGTGTGCTGCTGGCTGACTTTACGCCAGGCACGCTCAGCCAAGAAACTTCTGCTTTTTCTGTCTCCTAAACTGTCTATTTTTATTTTTATTTAACTTCTAAATTTTTCTAGAAGAGTGGAGCTCGTTTTTCACCCTTCTTTTCCCGCAGCTCCATCCCCTCTCCTCCTCCCGGGATGGAGCAGCGCTGCTGCCCAGCTCCAGCTGTCGGGGATAATGTTTCCCACCTGCAGGAGCAAAAGCAGGAGTCAGCTCCTTCTCCCTGCGAGATTTCCACCAGGAATGGCAGGAGATCAGGAGCCATTAACGGCAGCAGAAAAAAAAAAAAAAAAAAAAAAAAAAAAAAAAAAAAAAAAAAAAAGCAGCTCTTGATATTTTTGGCAGCTGAAATGAAGTTTTAGGCGGATGCTCTCTCCAGGTCTGCTCCAAGGCTTCAGCTCCTCTTTTGGGGTTTGTAATTTGTGTCCTTCTCTCCTTATATAAAATATGAATATTAATATAAAATATATAACATATCTCCTTATAAAATCAGCCAAGAGCATCCAAGGCAGGCAGCAGGATTAGGAATGGGCGGAAGAAAGCAGTGAGCAGGGTGAGGGGCCCAGAGGTCTCCTGGGCAGAAGAAAACAGCAAGAACTCAGCAGAAGCAAAGAAAATTCTGGATATTCATGTTTTCCACGGAGAGGAAGAGCCTTCAACAGTTTTTATTTTACAATTTCACCGCTCTTGTGGAGAGAAATAATGGGATTAAAATTAAAAATGGGATTGAAATCTCAGCAGAAGAAATTGTGGGGGAGAGATGAGGTAAACTTCTGTCAGGAGAGGGTTTGGCCCGGTGATCTGGCCTGGAGGGTGGGGAAATGAGCTCAGTAATTTCCCAAGGTCCTTCCAGCCTGTCCCCTGTGACTCTGCAGCCGTTTCCTTCTCTCCTGCCCTCCTGTTCCCGCTTTTGAGGTGCTCAAGGTCTTCACTGGAGCTTTTTAGTTAGAAGCCTCTGGTTTTGAAGTGTGAAATGTCCCCAGACTTCTTGGCAGCCTCACTTCACCCATCCCAAAGGAGCAATTCCTTGGGGTCAGGTGAAGCCCTGCCTCCCACTCCAGGTGTAGCAGATTGGATTTTACCACCATCCACAGGGATGGAGACTCTCCCATTTCATCTGTGCTGCATCTCTGTCTTCCCCTGGGGTTACCTTGGTGGTGAGGGCACAGAGGAACCTGCAGGGTGGAGGTTGGGCCACTCTAAACCTCGGGCCAGAGGCCAATTAAAGAGCAGCTGGACTGAAACCCCAGGCCAAGTGGCACCTTGTTCATTTGTTCTGCCGTTTCATAAGCAGAACACCCTGCAAGGTTAATGGAAGTGCCAGGCAAGCTCAGCCACAGAGAGGCCAGATGACAAAAACAGGAGCTGACACTTCCCAACGAGCTCAAGAGTGAGAATTTGTTTAAATGTAATTAGTTGGTGGGAAAAAAAAAAGAGAAAAGAACAGAACAGAAGAATCCCTCTGGAGCCCAGGCCCTGTGAGTGTTTGCTGTGCCTTTAGATTGAACCAATACATCTTCCTGCACTCAGGGAAAAAATCCTTCTCCTCTCCTCGGAGAGATGGATGAGGAGCTGGTGCTGCTGCTGGTGGCTCACTCAGAGGGTCACAGCAGCCCCAAACAGTCCCTGGGTGCCATTCCCAGTCTCCAAGGTGCCATTCCCAGTCCCTGGGTGCCATTCCCAGTCCCTGGGTGCCATTCCCAGTTCCTGAGGTGTGATTCCCAGTCCCTGGGTGCCATTCCCAGTTCTTGGGGTGCCATTCCCAGTCCCTGGGTGCCATTCCCAATCCCTGAAATGCCATTCCCAGTCCATGGGTGCCATTCCCAGTTCCTGAGCACCATTCCCAGAACCTGAGGTGTCATTCCCAAGGATCAGGAGTGCAGGGTTGACATTCTCAGGGGGAAAGGGGAATTTTTGGTGTCAAAGTGCCCTGAGGGGCACTTTGGCCCCACGTGTGAAACGCTCTGGACACGTAAACTGCCACTGGGGACCTGCAGCTCTGCTGGCAACTCTTGCTCCAGCCTTGCTCCATGGGGGCTTGGATTGGTGATTCCAAGTGAATTTTCCGACCGAATCTTTCTTTTTCCCCTTTTCTAACCTCCTCTACTGATTTCCCAGCCAGTATCCTGCTGACTGAAGCCAACCCTTCTTTTCTTTTACCTCTTTTTCACTTTTTTTTAAAGTCATCTTTTCATTTTGGATGGTGAAACCTCCCCATCTTTTTCTGGCCATTATTGTCACCACACTGACAGGTTTTTGGGGTCCACAGAACCCCTGGCTGGGCTGATGTTGGAAACTAAAGATTTTAGGTTTTCTGACCCTCAAGCAAGAACTACATCTGACCTGAGCCCGTGGAAAAGGCTCCCAAAATTGAGTGACAGCACTGGGATTGTGGGTGTGGGGTTTGGACAGAAGTGTGTGATATCACAGGGTGCAAAACTTAGAGTTTAAGGGTTTAGAATACAGTAATATAGATATAAAGCAAGATGGAGGATTTAGGGCAGAGGCTGAGTCCTTCTTTTTCACCTTCTTCCTCTTCATGGCTGTGGGGTCTATTTTGTAATTGGGTATGTGGACCGTGGGTGGTTGGTTTATGGGTTAAAAGTAAAAATAATTTAGGCGTCATCTCGTTATTGGACAATTAGTGCTTAAAAGGCCTTGGAAAGAGTTAGAGACAGAGCCATTTTTCACTTTGTTAGCTGGAACTCACAGCTTGTGAGACTGTAACAGAGATAAGAATTAATAAACCTCTGAGTCCAAACACAAGCTGCATCTACCAAGCATTTAATCCCAGATTTAACAGAAGGGAAGAAGATAAAAACCCAACAGTCTCAGCCTGGCTCCAGCCCCTGAAGCTGCTCTGACCCAGGGCTTGTCTGACCTCCAGCACAGACACAACTCCCTGTGCCCCTCCAAGTGAAGGGATCCACCTCAATTCTTCTTTTCCTTTCTGAGAGCACCAGGAAAAAGGCCCTGGAGCTGCTGGGCTGCCCAGGGGCTGAGTGTGACAGTGACACAAACAAATGGCCCTGTCAGAGCAGGGGACAAACGCCAGGAGCAGATGGAACCGTCACTCCTCTCATTGATTTTATTGCCTTGGGAAGGGAGAAAAGCAAAGGCTCCAGAGGCAGGGGCAGAGCTGCCCAGGAGGGGCTGGGCTCCCCCTGGCACCTCAGTGCTGGAATTTGGGAAAAAGGGATCAGGGCTGGTAGAACTCCGAGGGGTGAGGGGATGTGGGGCTTTAATGACTGAGGGAGCTGGGGGTGTTTATCCTGGAGTAAAGAAGACTCAGGAGTGACTTTATCACTCTCCACAACTCCCTGGAAGGTGCCTGTGCTCAGCTGGGGTTGGTCTCTCTCCAGGCAGCACTGACAGAACAAGGGGACACAGCCTCAGCTGTGCCAAGCGAAATACAGGCTGGATATCAGGAGAAAGTTTTTCATGGAAAGAGTGATAAAGTATTGGAATGGTCTGCCCGGGGAGGAGGTGGAGTCACCATCCCTGGATGTGTTTAAAAAAAGACTGGATGTGGCACCTCGGTGCTGTGGTTTAGTTAAGGCTGGGTTGGACTTTATGATCTTGAAGATCTCTTCCAACCTGAACATTCTGTGATTCTGTGATTCTATGAGTCTGTGATTGAGCTGGTGTCCCCTCAGACAGGAAGGGCTGGGAGAACAAAAAGCTGACAGGACACAGTGAGGTGGGGGGTGTGAGGAGTGGCACCCCCAAAGACCCCAAGGAAAAGCCCAGTGGTTCCACCTGTCCTGGATTTAGGGGGGCTGAGGGAAGCCCTGCACATCCCCCACAGCCCTTTCAGTGCCTTTCAGCCGTGCTGTTCAACCAGCTTTGATCAAAAACTCAAATTTCCCCTCCTCTCTCCATCCCTTCCTCCCCCAACCCAGCAAATTGCACGTTCTGGCCCGAAATGAAAACAAACCTCTGGCTGGAGCCTTTCATCATTAAATGTTCATCACTTTGGAGCCTCTCCTAAGGTCAAGAGCATTTTGCCAGAGCCATTCATCAGCCCAGCTTTTGGTGCAATCTGCAGGGCTGTCCCTCAGGAGCCAAGGTCGGGCACAAATCCCCCGCTGAGGTGACCTGCTCATTACTCTGGGAAACAGCTTTTTTTTTTGTCAATGAATGGCCCTCAAGTGAGCACTTAATTTGGATTTAATAAGGCATCTAATGTTTGCTTAAAAGGACACTGTACCTTCAAGGTGTTTGTGGTAATTGGATGGAGGATATTTACCCACAGTGTTTATTAATAAACCCCTCAGAAGATGGAAATTGAAAGCAGCTCCTTTTAATGTCTTTGGTACCCAGAGGGATGGTGGCTGAAATTAGAGGAATCCCGGCTCCCAGGGAACTGGGAATGCTGGAATTGCACTGGGTCCGGCCCTGGTTTGTGTCACCTGTGCAGGGAGAGGGGGACACACCTGTATGGACACCCACATCCACGGGCTGGGAATGAATCACCCTCAGCCTGAGCCTGTAGGATCTGCCCTGCAGGGAGAAGAGGAGAAAAAAATAAAAAAAGGGAAAGCCCTGAGTTTATTTTTGGTGTCTCTCCTTCCACACCTCTTTGGAGGCATCTGTGCCTGGGAGCTGAGGCGCCTCTGCCCCCGTTCCAGGGCTGGTGCTGATGCCTGAAGTTTTATCTCCCATGTATTTCAGGTTCTGTGGTGCCCAGGGGTGCAGCTCTGAGCTCACAGTCAGTGTCACTCAGCTCTGCACACAGCAGGGACACAAAACAAACCCTTTTCCTGCTGCACACCAAGGACAACTTTCAGCCCAAAAGCACAAACAAGGGTGGGCTGGAGGGAGGAACAAGAAGGATGGGACCTCACAGCCTGGAGCTGGAATTGGACAATTAAACCTCAATATTCAAATGGACCAAAACTTATAAAAATGTGAGATATCAGGACTGAACAGCCACTTTGGGACCACTTTGTGTCCATTTTGTGACCATTTTGGGTCCACCTTGGGTGTAGCCCTGGCCAGGCTCTTGTCCTGCCCAAGGTGTGTCCTTAAAGGCATTTCAATAAATATTTACTCTTTTCTCCAGCTCTGTCCAGTCTCTGTTCCAGCTCAGCCTCCCCAAGGCATCAGTGGTGGCACCACAAGGAATCCCAGGGAGTTTTGCAGAAATTTGCCAGGGAATATCAAAGCCTCGTTATTTTTTTATTATTATTTCCCTCAGGATATGGAAAACTTTAGGACTTGAGAAATGAGAAAAGAAAAAAAAAAAATAAAAGGAAAATAATGCTGTAATATGCTGCCTCAGGAAGAACCCCTGTGAGGGTTTTACTCCAAAGGAACAGGGTGCACTTAAACAGGGACAGGATGGCCAAGGTGTGCTGCAGGCTGCAAAACACGGGAATATCCATTTGGGAATGGCACAACCTGCTGAGTAACCAGCCCTGCACCTACCCCACACCTCAGGAGGGGAAAAAAAAAACAAAATCCATCTCCCAAATTACAGCTACTTTCCACCAACACCCCACCAACCCGAGGTGTTCATGGTGGCAGAGCAACATAACATCCAATAATTCAATTTATTTTATCTAGTGCTAAGTGAAGAACCCCTTCTGTGCCAGCAACACAAAAAAAAAATAATAATAAATGAGCTGATATTTAACTCCAAAACGACGTTGCCAAATCACAGGGATTCATTCCGAGGATCATTAGGAAGAGTCGTAAAACAAGCCAGACTAATTTCAGGCTGTGTTGTTGGGGAAGCCCTGACAGAGAGATGGATGCCGTGGGAAACCATCAGGAATGGCAATTCATTTTTAATCCCATTACCCTGCCACACATCAGTTTTTAAATCAAAGGCTGCGCCTTTCCAGATAATTCCTGCCGTTATTAGGTGCTGTCTCTTGCTCAAGGGGGGGAGAGAACAGGTAGAATTAATTCTAAATATGTGCCATAACGTTAGATTGATTCCTTTATTAGCACCTTTTATAGTCAATTCTCTCCGCGGAAGGGCTCTGTCATATCTCCTGCCGACAGGAAAAGATGGCCGGGATGGTTCCAAATGAAGCCAATAAAAGGAGGAATTTGTGGACGTGGGGTATTTAACAGCAAACCGTTATGGATGGGCCACCAAACTGGGGAAGCGGGGACTGAATTAAGGCTCCTGAGATCTGACATCTTATTTGCAAGATAAAAAGCAGGCCCGGCTTGGGGAGCGATGAATAATTTGGTGGTTTTAGCTGCAGTTTGTAATGGTCCCTTCAGCCGTGGGTCGCTTTGTTCCAAGGTGATGAATCACCCCGGGTTTCATTGTGTCCTCCCAGCGCTGGGCCCAGTTTTATCCTTTCTCCTCCACCCCGTTCTGGCAAAGCACAATCGAAATTATCTCGCAGATCAGCTTGAATCCGATCCAAATCCCGAGGGCCACGGAAGCAGCTACAATTTATTAGCAGCATCAGTGTATTTTACTGCTCATCTAAGAATATCATTAATATTCTTTCATCACCTTCTCCACAGCTTTAAAACCTCCTTCATAACATCAAGCTCACGCCTGCTGAGGAGTGAGCGAAATTTCAATTGTTTTATCGCTCAGAAAATCCCTGTGTTTTCACATTTTGCCGTTGTGTCACAACATCTCAGAGGACGGGATGTAAAAATACCCCAAAACCAGATTTCAGGCGCCCTGGAACATTTCATTTGTGATTTTTTTTCCCCCTACTAGCGCATTTTCTTACTCCAAAGGTGAAATGATTTGGAGCTGGTTGATTCAATTACCCCACTGTCACCGGATTCTGAGTCACTTCAAGATTGGTTTAATATTGAAAAATAATATTTCCCTCCATCAGCACCTTCCTGCTGAGGGTGGTGCCCAGGACCTCAAGGCTTTCGTCATCCCTGTGCCTGCCTTAAAACCCTTTTTTTGTTTGTTTTGTGCAGGAAAATGACAATTCCCATGGGAATGTTGCTCCATGCCCTGGATGCTGATTTGTAGGGATTTATTCCTGCAATGGGAGCTCCTCAGCAGGATCCACAGGAGGGAGGGATGGAGGAATGCAGGGATGGAGGGATGAAGGAATGCAGGGATGCAGGGATGCAGGGATGGAGGGATGCAGGGATGGAGGAATGCAGGGAAGGAGGGATGGAGGAATGCAGGGATGCAGGGATGCAGGGATGGAGGGATGAAGGAATGCAGGGATGCAGGGATGCAGGGATGGAGGGATGCAGGGATGGAGGGATGCAGGGATGCAGGGATGCAGGGATGGAGGAATGCAGGGATGCAGGGATGCAGGGATGGAGGGATGCAGGGATGGAGGGATGCAGGGATGGAGGAATGCAGGGATGGAGGAATGCAGGGATGCAGGGATGGAGGAATGCAGGGAAGGAGGGATGGAGGAATGCAGGGATGCAGGGATGCAGGGATGGAGGGATGGAGGAATGCAGGGATGCAGGGATGCAGGGATGCAGGGATGGAGGAATGCAGGGATGCAGGGATGCAGGGATGCAGGGATGGAGGGATGGAGGAATGCAGGGATGCAGGGATGCAGGGATGGAGGGATGGAGGAATGCAGGAATGCAGGGATGCAGGGATGGAGGGATGGAGGAATGCAGGGATGCAGGGATGCAGGGATGGAGGGATGGAGGAATGCAGGGATGCAGGGATGCAGGGATGGAGGGATGGAGGAATGCAGGAATGCAGGGATGCAGGGATGGAGGAATGCAGGGATGCAGGGATGCAGGGATGCAGGGATGGAGGGATGCAGGGATGCAGGGATGCAGGGATGGAGGGATGCAGGGATGCAGGGATGCAGGGATGCAAGGCAGGAAGCTCATGGCCAGGAATTTCATCTTCCTCACCTATTTTCTCCTATCCCAGTGCACTTGGAGCCAGCTTTCCTAATTGTTTTGGGCTCAAAGGGGGGTTTTTTTAGGTGAGGATCTGTCCCCATCCTGCAGGAATTGGGCAGCTGGTGGCTCTGGGGTGTGTTTGGGGCTCAGCAATTCTGGCTCAGGATGACCCATGGAGAAAAAATGAGGCCTCTCATGTTCCCCACAAGCATCTCTCAGGATCTCAGGGCCACCTCTGAGCTGTCCCTGATGAGCAAATCCCCTCAGACACCCCCTGGGCTCCTCCAAACTCACTCCAGTTCCCTCAGGGGAAGCTTTTCTGGTGCTCCCTCACATGCCATGGGGGATTTGGGGTGTTTTGGTGGGATTCCTGATGGGGACAACTCTCCAAAGGGCAGAGCAGCTCTGCAATCCGGCGGGAATGGGGGAGTTGGGATCTGTGTACTTGTCATGTAAATGAGTGTCCTCGGCAAGCTCAACACAGATCCCGCTTTTAATTCCAGAACTCAGCAGGGAAAGGGCATCCATCATCCTGAGTAATGGATTTCCTCCCACTAATAGACCTGCTCCTGCATTTTCCAAGGGCAATGTCTTCACTGCCCCTCCTCTGCCTTCCTCCCTGGAGGCTCTCCAGGGAACAGAGAGCTTCCCATGGGGAGGGACACATGGCTGGGATTCCTCCTGGGAGTGCAGGAATGGCAGCAAAGCTCCCTGGGCTGCTCTGAGGGACATGGGGGAAGAGTTTCTTCACATTCCTCATGTCCTTCTGAAGGACATGGGAATGGGGGAATGAGTTTCCTTGTGTTCCCTATGTCCATCTGAGGGACACAAGAATGGGGGAAGAGTTTCCCTTGCTATTCAAGGGAATGAAGGAAGAGTTTCCCTGTGTTCCTTGTGTCCTGAGGGACATGGGAACAGGGGAAGAGTTTTCTTGTGTTTCTCTGAGGGACATGGAAATGGGAAAAGAGTTTCCTCATGTTCCTCATGTTGTTCTGAGGGACAAAGACATGGGAGAAGAGTTTCCCTGTACTGCTCGAGGGAACGGGGAAAGAGTTTCCCTGTGTTCCTTGTGTCCTTTTGAGGGGCAAGGGAATGGAAGAAGAGTTTCCTCATGTTCCTCTAAGGGACAAGGGAATGGGGACAGAGTTTCCCTGTGGGGATCCCTGGGATCCAATGGAGGGGGAAGGGAAGAGCCACACCAGCAGGGAGGAGGGCTCCAGCAGGAGCTGAGTGTGATTACCGCAGTAAAACCATCTCTCTGTTAGAGCTGGGCACCTCCTCCAACCAAACACGGGGTGGGAAGAAGCTCTGGCAGCCTCCCTGGGGTGGGAATCACCAGCCCCTCCATCCCACGGGGCTCTGCCCGTCCCTCCATCCCAGCAGGAATCGGATCTGGGATCTGCTGCCCCAGCAGGGCCTGAGGGAGGAGGTTCCACCACTGGCACCAGCAGCAGGTGGGATTTTATGGATGATCCAGGAAGAGAACCAGGAGCCCCAGGAACTCCGAGGCCGGAATTTATCCACGACCCATTTATCCACACCCCATTTATCCCCAGCTCATTCCCATTCCCTGTAAAACCCAGGGATGCTGCTACTCCTGGGCTTTGCAAGTGCCTGATTCCCGGGGAAGTGCTGCAGGTGCTCCGGGTGAAGGGGAACAGTTGTAATTGCAAAGCAAAGCCATTAAAGTGGCAAATTGGATGAAACCTTTCCCTAAATGAACCGTGTGTTTCAAAACTCGGCCTTTGCAGAGGCTGTTCCTGCGTAAAATGAATTTACTTTTTAATGTTTTCTCGCTTTAATCTCGGTTCTTAAGGAAGATTTACAGTCTCATCAAGTCCTGAGAGTCAATGTTAAATTATTGTAATTTATTCCACATTATGTTGCGTTAGTTTTTGCCACATATGGTATGTTACATTAATTTAGCTAATGTATGCTAATTTTGAGCTAAATTTAAGTCACAGTATCCAAATAGTGTGGAGATTGATGGCTTAGAAATTAATGTCATAATAGGAATAATTAATAGTAATAATATGGAGACTTTGGCATTGCTGCTTTGGAATCCCGAGCGTTCCAGCTGACTTTATTGTGTCTTTGCAGCGTGACTCACTGACTACCCAAAGAGGGAAGAAAGAGACCTTGTCTCTCCTTTATGGGGCCATCCATCAGCCCCATAAAACACAATCCCGACCCTTGATAGCCCCGCTGCAGCAGGAATTGTTGGTCCCCGTGGCAAAGGACCTCCGAGCTCAATAATCTTTTATGCCTCTAAAACTCCACAACAGCTGGACATTAAATCTCTGGGTTAATTCAACAAGTTTCTGCATTTCTCTCCATCCAGACTTTTTTTTTTTTTTTTTTTTTTTTTTTTTCCCCTAGGGAATATTTCAGGGCAGGGCAGGGCTGTGGCTCTCTCCACGCCCTGCTGGCATTCCCATGGTGTCATCCCTACTCCAGGTGGGATTTTCCATCTTTTCCACCATGGCAGCTCCGGAGGGGGATGTGGAGGGGTAACACCCACTCAGGCTCCTTTTCCCCTTTTCCTGGCATTCCTCACTCCCCAAATCAGCTGGAATTTTTGCACAGGAAGGGTTTAACTGGTCCATTGTGGTGCAGCAGCCTGGTGGCTCCTCAGAAAGCCCCAAACCACCCCAAACTGCGTTTCCTGGTTGAAATTCCACTTGTGCAGGCTCTTCCCATCCAACCTGCCCCGAGTTTCCAGAGTTATTAGCGTGCACATTAATTACAGCAGGCTTTGATTAAAGGCAGGGACCGGAAAAGCAGATTAACGTCCTCCCGATTTTAAGCTTCTATGTGAAACCAGCTCAGAAAAAAATTAAAAAAAAAAACAAAAACACGTTGTTTTGGGACAAATAAATCCTGCACCTTGCTGTGGGCAGAGCCTGAGCCACGCTGTAATCCCGTGTCTCTTGGCTGTGCTGAATTAAGGGACCTCTGGAGGATTCCCTCCGTTGCTCTTAAGCCTTTTTGGTGTTATTATTTAAGGATATTTAATCTCGAGGACGATGAGGAAATGGGAAATCATCGTTTGTCCCACTTTGGTGGCTGCAGTGCTGTTATTGCCAGGGAGGGAGGAGGAGGAAGGCTGGGGCAGGGAGTTGTTATAAATGCATATTATAAAGTTGGTTTTTTGCAAATATTAGAATGAATATTACATGTATAATTGTGCTGTATTATGTTTTATTAATAGAGTTTAGAAAGGTGACAAATGTATTTTCTGATTGTGACATGGTGTAAATGGTAAAAAGACTTGTTTTTTTTTCTTCTTTATAACATCTAAACTGACCAAGCCAGAAGATATTGGGGAAGGGTCGTCACCTTGTAACCCTGCATAAAAACCTGCTAATTTTCTGGCTTTTTTATCAAAATGAAAACAACCAAAAACCTCAAGAGAAAGATTTATAACACCCATGTTACCACACAGAGTGGAGCCACTCACAAATAAATCTATCAAATAAGATGATTGGGGATACTCAAAACAGATAGAAACTCATAAAGAATGTTTTAATATCTATTGAATATGTAAAACAGCAATTCTTAAAACACAGTAATTGAAAAAGAAGTTTGTGCTTTCTGGTGAGGGACCCCAGCTGGAACATTTGCCTTTCTGCCCCCTAATTGTCTATTTTTAATTTTTATTAAACTTATAATTTTTTCCAAAAGAGTGGAACTCGTTTTTCACAGAGTGGAAAGAGCTGCTGGGGAAAGGAGACTTGCAGCAGTTCTGTGGCCGAGGGGGAAGAGCTGGAGAGGGCACAGCCCCTCCTGTGTGCAGCAGGGGTGAGGAACTGGGGGGATTTGGGGTGTTCAGGTGCATCCCCTGAACAAACCAGGCTCTGAGCTGAGCCCTGGAGCCCTCTGGAACATCAGCCTGGTTGTGGCAGGGAGGGAGGAGCAGGAGGATGTTCAGTCCCTCTGCCTCCCTTCTCCCCTGGGCACCTCCAGCAGGAGCCATCCCTGTCCCAGCCTGGGGAAGTTGTGGCTTTAGGGCCAACCACAGCTTTGATATTTATAACTCCCGGGCAGCCTCTTGGCTGCCTCAGAGGCGTTTTTTGGGCCCTGTGCAGGCTTTATTTGGGCATTTTTTTCACCTCTCACTACTCTCCACTATCCCAGTGCTCACCTCCAGGCTCTCCACTGGTTCCTCTGCCACATGGAAAACCCACAGAGCAGCAAAATCCCTTCTCAGCCTCTCAGCAGGAACCTGCTGAAGCCTCCAGCACACATCCCTTTGTTTTTTTGTGTTTTTTTTCCCTCTGCAGAGGGGGAATGGCTTTTGTTCCAAATATGATATTTGCAAACTATTGGAAACCTGTTCCCTGGAACCCCAAGGCTGAGGTGAATAATGGGTTTTGAAAATTCAGTGCAGGCAACCCGAGCCTGAGGAGGGGGGAGAAGATGAAGGGAGCAATAAAACTTGGCCTGAGGCCCAGGTCTCGGTGGCCCTGCAGGAACTTGCCTGGTGACAATGACAGAGATTTTATAAATGGATCTATTTGTTATTGGCAGGCACCAGCACGAGCAGGAAAATCAGGCTCCCAGCAGACACAGCCCTCTCTGTGTTGTGCAAAATATTGTGTGAAATATGTGCGTGGACATGGAGCAGCTTTGGAGAGCAGGGCTCATCTCAGCTGCCTTTTTGGGGACTAAAAAATCACCTTAAATATCCATTGTGGCCCCGGTTTCTCCCTTTCCCAGGTGCTGGGTCTGCACTGGGATGTTGGGATTTGCTCCGTGCCCTCAGATCCCCGTTATTGATGAGGGTGAACCCCAGTGAGTCATTTTTTAGAATTACACACCAGAAGAAAGGACTCTCTGAGCAGCCAGGCTGGGAATAACTGGATTTTCCAAGCCTTGGCCGATTCCCCAGCCTCTGGGGAGATAAAGACCCCTCTGGGGGATTTTTTTGCTGCAGATTTAGGCAATGACAACACGGGCTTGAGCAAAGCTTCCTCCTTGCTCAGGCAGCAGGAGCCTGAGGGAAAAACCAGCTCCCACCTTGCCTTTATTCCTCCTCCTGGCAAAGCCTCTGATGGAAATGGATTTCAGCTCCTCCTGCCAGATGGTGAAGTGAACCACAGGCTGCAGACAGAGATCGCCTCCAGGCTGAATTGGAAATGCCTCAGTACATTTTATTTTTGTCCAGGATGGCTCCTGAGAGCTGGGCTCAGCCATCCCAGAGCAATCCCCGGGATGAGCAGGGAGCTCTTCCTTCCCACAGAGACTTTCCCTGCTGCAGCCATCACTGGTGGCTTTTATTCCCTCAGATGGCTTCAATTCCCCCAAATGACTTCTCAGGCTCCTGATATATCAGGATAGATTTTTTTCCCCTCTCCTGGGGAGCAGGGCTTGGCCTCCAACCCCTGGATTCCCACCTGGTGCTTCCAAGAAAATAAAATAATAAAAAAAAATCCTTTATCCCTTTGGGATGATTCACAATCCCCTGATTTGTGCAGCTCTGCAGACCCTGGGAATGGGTCAGAACCTGCCAAACCACTTCTCCAAATTCTTCCTCCTCCCACCAACCCATGGGATGCCTTGGAAAGGGCTGTTCACCCTCAGCAGAGGGAAAAGGGATTTATAGAAAGCAATGCTCTGCTGTTCTCTCAGTTCCCACTTTTCCCTCTCTCCTGCAGGATATTTGCTCTGGGGCAGAGGTTCCTCCTGAGCTCAGGTGCTGCCATGAAGTCATGTCCTCACATTTATGACATCAGCAGTTGCCATGGAGGCAGCGTGGAGAAAAAAAAAAAATAAAATCCTCTTTTCTATTATTGTTTAAAGGGAATTATTCAGTGCGTCCCAGATCAAAAGCACCAGGATCTTGGGATGTGCCTCTGAGGAGCAGAGAAACTCAAACAGAGCCCAAAAATAGCAATATTTGGATAAGCTGGGTGACAGCCAGACTGTCCTGTGCTCATTTCCCTGTCTGCATTATTCAGGGCCTTTTTTTTTTTTTTTTTTTTTTTTTTTCTGAAGCTGCAGGGAGCTAATTCAGGGGATGAGAGGCTCATCTTCCCAGGAGTTTTCCATGAGTTTTCCAGGGGTTTTGGCATGGAGCCACCTCTGCATGGCCCAGGCTGGCCCCAAGCTTCACCTGCTCATCTGCCAGCACCGCTGGATTCAAGGAGAGTCATTTTCCTGCAGAAGTGGTCCCCAAATATTGCTGAGAGCAGCACCTGGGCTCTGATGGAGGGCAGGAAACTCCTGGAAAACTCATCCCTGGAATGTCCCAGGCCAGGCTGGACGGGGCTTGGAGCAGCCTGGGATGGTGGAAGGTGTCCCTGCACTGGATGATCCTCCCAAGCCAAACCAGGCTGGGATTCTGTGTATCTCCACGGTCCTGGATGGGCTCTGGTGTTCTTAGAGGACACAAAAGAATTACATTTACTTGTTAGGTTAAGAAGTGAGAAGAGAAAAAGAAAGTTTATCTTGATTTGGGGTTTAAATAGGGTTTGGACTTTGACTAGTGATGGGGGAACGAGGTTAACACTTTCCTGATTAAACTGGCCAAGTTAGAAGTCTATTAATTTGGGGATTTTCTGGAAAGAAATGTATATTTATAAAACGTGACTTTTTGGGTTTTTTACAATTCGTAAAAAAGCTCCAGTCCAAAATTAAAAACATCAAAAGGCTGAAAAATTCAAACCACACTCTGGGATCCTCAGCAGCTCCAAATCCAGACATTTTGCTGCTGGGAGCCTGGAGCCCAGGCTGGGTTCAGCAGGCGCTGTTTGAAGCAAGGCTTTGCTGGGAACACCAATCCCAGCCCTTCCCTCCCACCTCTCTCCTTGGAGCCACCGCAATTTCCACCATTTCCATGGAGGTCCCTTCAAAAAGTGCTGCTGATTGTGAGGATAAATCCTCCTGTCAGGAATGGGATGCCCAGCACCATCCACATCCAATATGCTGTGGAGGTGTCCTGCTTCCAAACTGCTGGAAATTTGATTTTCCAAACAGTTTTGATCCCATGGAAATGCCACCTGCACTTCCCAACCCTGTGCTGGACACAATCCCCAGGGCTGGCTGTAGAGGTTTCACATTCTCCAATTTCTAATTTTCTTTTTCCTATCTCCTTTTTTCTATTTTAATCCCATCAAGACACGTTGGGGCAGAATCTGTTTCTGCTTTAATTAAAACTCAACCCATGAAAAAACGAACGTTCCCTTCTCCCCCATCTCCCCAAACTGTCACCCTGGGCCACCTCTGCAGGAAATTCAATCTCATATTCCCAGTCAAGAAGGCAGATGCCAATGGGATGGATTTTCCACAGCTTCCCAACCCATTGATGCCCTCTGAATTTTATATTTTATATTTTGCATTTTACATTTCATATTTTGCATTTTACATTTTATATTTTGCATTTTACATTTTGCATTTTATGTTTTATATTTTATATTTTACATTTTATATTTTACATTTTACTTTTTATATTTTACATTTCCTATTTTACATTTTACATTTTATATTTTTAATATATTTTATATTATTTTATATTTTATATTTTATATCTAAAAGACACCCCCCCCAAAAAAAAAAAAAAAAAAAAGAACCCCTGGGGCATTTCAGCAACACAAAACCACCCTTCACTGTGGCTCAGCAGGGATTTTCTTTTTTCAAGCAATCAGATTGATTTTTTTTTTTTTCCCATAAATGAAGGGTAATTTCTTGCTAAAGTAAACCCTTTCCATTAGGAAAATACAAAGCATGGAGGTTGGAAGGGTTTGTCTGCACACTGGGGCCTTTTTTTTTCAGGAGAAACGTTGGAATTACTCCTCATCATCAAAAATAGAGAGCTGCTCAGAGGCTGTGGGCGAGGAAATTGCCAGCTCTTATTGAATCTCTTATTTACTTGCAAAGTAAAGGAGGAGGTAAATAAGGAGCTCTGAGAAATATCTGCATCCCTGGCAATTTCCTTGTGGGCAATCACAGCCCCCACCCACGGGCTCTGCAGCAAATTGGAATCCCAGTCTCGCCTTCCTCTCCTCCTCCTCTCCATCCATTACTTTTTGGCTCAGCAATTTTGATTTCCACCCACTTTGGTGGCTGGGTGGAAAGAGCAGGGGAGCAGGGAATGAATAAAAAACAAAAACAAACAAACAAACAAAACTCCGCTGTGTTTTCAGCAGGACAAATTACAGCCCGTGTTTTATTTCCAGCTGGAATGTTCAGTGATAAATAAATGTTTGTGTTGGTTGTGTCTCCAGTGGGTGTCTGGGTGTTTTATCTCAAATTTCCCTGCACAAGGTCTGTGGTTTTTTCCTGGAGCTCAAATCCTGACTTTTCTACTTAAAACTTCTTTATAAAGTTTTTTTTTTTTTCTGTTTAAAACCTTCCTCCTGTCCAAACACTTCACTCTCTGATGGTCCAGCTGTTTTCCTCAGTTCCACAACCCTACTTCAGGTCTGGAGCATGATTTGAAGATGGGCAAGTGATGGAGCTTTGTCTGGCTTGAACCCTCAGCGAATTCAGCCTCGTCTTCACTGCTTTCCTTCCAGTCAGGATCAGTTTTCCCACATTTCTGTGTTTCTGGATGGATCCTCAGCCCACCCAGCTCAGGTTGTTCCATCAGGCACCCAAATCCAACACTTCAGGTGAGCCCAACCTCCCTGGGTCTCATTTGCAGCTCTATTAAATTTTGTCAGATTAAAGTTTGCTGAGATAAAAAAAATGATAGGCAGAAACTTGGAAGGATCAGAGGAAGTTTAAATTGAAATCCCATGTAAAACCTGTGCTAATCCTCCCCCACTGACAAATTTTAATTACCCAAAGATATTAAGGAAAAGCCGTGGTTGGTGCCTGCAGTCTTTAATTATGATTTTAGGCTTCCTTAAAGGGACAGCCCCAGAGGGAGCAGTTTAAATCAGCACTCTGGGATGGAAACCCACTTCCCGTCCCATCCTTCTCCTCACCTGTCTTGCCTGGATTTGTCTTTAGTAGGATTCTCCTTGCCATTGGATCAGACCCCAAAAGACAATCTCAAAACCCATCCAGGCAATGAAAATACCACCAGGAATGAAAATAGTGGAGAAATACATGAATTAGAGTTTGCACAATAAATTTTCCTTTTGGGTCCAAACCCATCATTTCCTTCATGTTTGCCCCCAGGTGACCCAAGCAAGGCCCTGCTGTCCCCTCTCCCAGTGCTCCTGGTGGGATTTGGCTGGTGCCACCCTGGCCTGGCACCTTCTGCTGCCAAAACACCCCCAGAGGGATGGGCAGAGCCAACGAGGCAACACTCAGGAGTGTGTGACGCTCTCACTCCTCATAGTTCTTGGATTTTGAGTCCAAGATCCCCCTAATTAGGGTTTTTTTTCTTTTCAGAGTCCTGTGCCAGAGCTGGAAAGAAGAGCAGCTCTCACAGCTCGGCCTTGAAAGGTGTTTATTGAATGTTTTATCTGAAGGTCAGCGCAGTGCCCAGCACCAGGCTGAGCACACTGAGAGACACTGCCAGAGCACCAGACCTGGTGTCCAGGGGCTCTTAGGGACTTCTAACCCAATTAACTCTTGAAACGTGCTATATTTACAGTTTTGTACCAATAATCACTGCCAATCCTAGACACACAATTCTCTCCATCGCCCACATTCCACCAATGTCTCTGTGCCATTGTCACAGCAGGAGATGGAGGAGAAGAAGGAGAACTTAAGGCACCACCCAAAATTCTCCATCTTGCCTCTATCTACTTCCATTCTAAAAACCCAAAACTACAAATTTTCACCCTGTGACAAAATAAATCACTCTCTAATTTAAATTTTTGTTGTTCTTTTTTCATCCATAAGTGTTGGCAGTTTTTCCCATGGGCTGAGGTCAAAGGCAACGCTCTCCTGGGGTCTCCCCAGGGCACTTTGAGGGGTTTTCCCCATGCCCTGGACTCCAGCAATACTGACACTGTTTGGAGCTGCCTGAGAACCACTGGGAAGCTGCAGCTCCGATTCCACAGATTTTGGAGGTTGTCCAGCACATCACTCCCTCCCTGGAGCCACCTCCCTGCTTTGTTTACTCGTGTGGAAGCCACAGGAGGGACCCTCAGGAGCCATCCAGGTTCTCTCCAAGGAACCATTGGCTCCAGCTGCATCACGGCTGCTGACGGGGCTTTACTCAGTGATTCACTGCACCCTGATCCAGGCAAAACCCCCACCAGTGGCTGCAGATGTGCCCCCATCTCATTAATTTGATGGTGGTGGTGTTTGGAGGGAAGGGAAAGGGAAAAAAATTGCTTTTTCCCAAAGCGTTGCTCTCCTGCACGCATGAGCAGCCCCGAAATTAAAGCTCTGCAGCTTGCTCTGCAAGGGCTCTTAGCTCCACATCCTAATTGCTTAATTAAGCTGTCTTGATCCAGGTAATAATTGCAAACTTTCTATCAGAGGAAGGTTTGCCGAGTTAAGCAAGAATTGATGAAACATTTGGGGTTCTGACGGAGCCGCCTGCTCTTTATTTCCTCCTGTTTTCTGGGAAAAGCCTCTCGGAGCCAAAGTTGGGTTTTCTTTCACCCAAATTGATGATGTTGATGCTGGGGGAGCCACAAAGTGCTCCTGGGAGAGCAAGCCCAGCCAGCTCTGCACCCACCTGAGAGTTTGGCACTTGAGCAGCAGTAAAAATAGATTTTCAATGGTATTAAAATACCCAAAGAAATGCCACAGCATAAATTTGTCGTCTGCTCCTCTCACAAATTAACCACCCCCCTCTGTGTTGTCAAATTGTATCAGAAAAAGGGGGAAACAAACAAAACAAACAAACAAAATCCCAAATAAGACCTTGAAGGGTCGGGGGTGAGATCAGAGAGCAGAGCAAAGAGCCCCTCTCCCCTCTCAGCTCCATCCCTGCTCATCAGTACCCGGGAAAGGGACAATTACAAGCACAGAAATTCCCACCTGGGCCATTTGGTTATTTTGTTTTCTGCATCTGGTGGCTGCAGCAAAGCCGGGTGGTGTTGCTTTGTTTCAGCCCCTGGAGCAGCAGAAGAGCCAAAATTCTGCCTGTCTGTGTAAATTCCAATCTGTTGAAATTGAGGTGGAAAGAGGGAAAGAACGGGGCCAGCAGTGACATCCCTGGTGTTTGCAGGTGAAGGGAAGAGCTGCCTGAAATGCATGCAGGAGCATGAGGAGCCTGCAGAACAAATATTGGCTCCTGCCACTGCATGAAAAGGAAATTTGAGGCAGTGGAAGGGCTGCAAAACAAAGCCAGCCCCTCCTGCAGCCCACAAGGTGACAAACATCCCACTCCTGGGAGTGCCAGGTGCTCCAAGTGCCCCAAATGTCCCTCCTGTGGAGGGAAAAAGTCGCGTTGAACACAGGACAGGGCTGGAGAGTCTTCCCAGGAGGGTTTGTGAGCCTGGCAAGGGCCAGAGGCAGAGTTTGAGTAGGAGCAGAGCCAAGCAGACAAGAGAAGAGGCAGATTTCACAGAGGCAAAGTTTGGGTATGAGAGGAATGACAGACTTGTCTTTACAAACAAACTCTGGGTCTGCTGGTGGATAAAAACAGCACTGAGACATAAAAGAAACGATGGGAAGGATCCCACTGATTGATGAATGGAAATATTCATATTTGCCTTTACAAACAAACTGTGGGTTTGCTGATAAATGGAACTGGATATTGAAAGATGAAAGAAACAGTGGGGGAAAACCCATAAATTCCATAGGAATTCAAAATTAAAAGGGGGGGGGGGGGGTTATACATTAAGGGGAATTTTAGGTATTAGGCACTCAGGACAGTCAGTACCTCTCAAGTGCCTCATCCAATGGGGAAAGAGAGAGGGAAATGGGGCCGGGAAATTGGGATAAACAGGAAGCTGAGTCCTCCAAAATTGGAGAGACCCCAGAGGAAACACTCCATGGCCTCTCCCTTTATTGGAATAAAGTTAAAGAACTCCTCTGTCTCCTTTTTGGACACAAACCTCTGGCGTTTGTGGATTGATTTGCCTGACAGGTATGAAAAGAGCCAAACAGACAAGGGAGGAGGGAGATTTCAGGGGCAGAGGCAGTTTGGGCATAAAAGAGTCAAGCAAACAAGGGAGGAGGCAGATTTCAAGGACAGAGACAAAATCAGCTCCACCAGCACTCAGTAAAATCAGAATTATCTCAGCAGGTCCCTCCAGCAGCAGTGGGACCAGGCCAGCACTGGGCTCCTGTGGAGTCTGGCAAAGGAAAGCTTTGCTAGTTTTCGTTTTATTTGATTTTATTTTTCTCACAAAGGCCATTGAGCAGCCGGGCCAGAGGCAGCTTTAAGTGCTGGGTATAGATTTTCCCCCTTATTGATGGAGCGAGGGAGCAGAGAGGTTTGTGACGAGCTGAGTTCAGTCAGGGCACATTTAAAAACCAGTTATTGCCTGAAAAAGGAAGGCACAGGTCAGGCAAAAGCAGGCCATGGAACTCCAAAGTACTCAGATCTGAGGAAAGCTGAGAAATCCCTGTCTTCCCACCCTAAATCAGGATTTCTCTTTTACCAGGGCAAGGTGGGTGTGTTTTTTTCCTCTTTAATAAAGGTGAGGAGCTGCAGAGGCCCCATCCACCAGGGCAGGGAGCAGCCTCCAGCCCCTGGGGCTCTGTTTTTACCCCTCTATTCCCATCCTTCCCCTTCCTGAGCATCTCCCTTATCCCCATCCCACAGCCAGCCCCGTCTGGAGGTGACAGAAAACTCTTCTTGTCACCCAAGCCACCGCCACCATCAGGAGGCCACCGGGGTCACACAGGTTTAGGATCTTCCCACAAAGTCCGTGGAGAAGGGTTTTACACACAGCAGCTCCCCTGCCATAGAACCCCCAGCAGACACTGTTGATTTTTCACCTGATTTACACCCAACAGCGTTTTAGGGGAGTTTTAAATCCGGCACATTCCTGATTTTCTCCCTCCGTGTGCTGGCCCAGAAACGAGCCCAGGATAACTCAGAGGAGTCCCCTGGGCTGTGGGATTCAGGGAGAACCCCCTTTTCCAGCAGCTCCTTCCCACCGAGAGCCTGGGAGCATCTCCAGCCCTTTCCCCTTGAGAGGAGCAACCCCAAACCCATCACAGCCTGGGGGGGAAAAAACCCAGGCACAACACCCCACCAGCTGCAGGGAGAAATTCCATCCTCCTCACCCATTTCCTAACGATTTTCTTCAGCTAAGAAGCGAAAAAAAAATTAAAGAAAGAAAAAGAGCAGCATCTCTTCGCCAGTCGGGCGAGAAGTTCCCTTTAAAACCCAGCTGCTGTCAGGGATGAAATGCAAATAGGTGCACGCAGGGCAGCGAAAGAAGTGATCTGATGCCTTTGATTGTTCCTGCCTGAGCCTCGTAAATCATCGCTGCCTCAATCCTGTGCCCTGCTTGCTAATTCCTGCCATTACCGCTCCATTTATCCACGAGCGTCGTTGGTTTGAATGCGAAATGTTGGTTTAATGTGGTGCTGATGAGACGCCAGGCATTTACAAAAAGCGCAGCAGCAAACCCGCTCTGGGGAGAATACAGATTTTTCTTCTTTTTTTTTTTTTCTTTTTTCTCCCCCCACCTTCAAAACAGTAATAGCACAAAAGGAAATAGCATCCCTGGCAGCAGTTTCAAAGGCAATTGGAACAATTTTGCGAAGGGTTTTCTGCTGTCTGTAATCATGTACTTTACTCTTTTGATTTGGCCCGGCTCTGATGCTCGGAGCTCGTCACTGAAGGCGGTGCCTTGGGGGAACGCGGCCCTGCACCTGATTTATGTGCCGAGATTGTCCCGCAAGGGAATGAAACCGCATTTAAATCCTTCCCACGCGTGCCTGGCTTCGCTCCTGGGATGCTCAGAGTGTGGGATGGGCTTTGGGAATTCTGCCCCGCAGCCCTGGCGGTCACTCACTGTGTGAGTGTCACCTGTGTGAGCTGGCCCTGGCCACCCCTAGTGCCACCACGGGCCCTGCCATGGCACAATTCACCTCGTGGGGAAAAAAAAAAAAGAGCTCTGGGAGTCACATCCCAAAGCCACATCCCCTTTCTCTTGCCCCACAGCCCCGGCGCTGATGGAGCGGCTGCACCCGCTGCCCTTTTGGAGCAGGAGCTGTCTGCAGGATGATGGAAAAGCCCCCCCCCCCCAAAAAAAAAAAAAAAAAAAAAAAAAAAAAAAAAAAAAAAAGCCAAATATCAAAAGGGCTGGAAGCAGATGAGTTCATCCCCTCCCGCAGCCCCTTCCTGCCGGAGCAAGCGGGCCCAAAGCTCAGTTAATTTCCCATCGACCGCTGTCTCTCGGATTAAAGCGGGCTTTTGATCCGGCCTGTTGTGAATCCCGCTCACGCAGCGGGGCCGGGGCCGCTCTCCCGGGGTATCGATCCCGGCCCTGCCCCAGGCCAGGGGACGGGAACGAGCTGCCCAGCATCGCAGCCAGGGGTAATTCCGGCTTTCCCAAGGGGAACATCACAGCCAGGGGTAATTCCGGCTTTCCCAAGGGGGAACATCACAGCCAGGGGTAATTCCAGCTTTTCCAGCAAGGAGAGCATCACAGCCAGGTCTTATTCTGGTTTTTCAGGAGGGGAGCATCACAGCCAGATGTTATTCCAGTTTGCATCACAGCCAGGTGTTATTCCAGCTTTTCCAAGAAGGAGCATCACATCCAGGGGTAATTCCAGCGTTTCCAGAGGGGAGAATATCACAGCCAGGTGTAATTCCAGCTTTTCCAAGTGGGAACATCACAGCCAGGTGTTGTTTCAGTTTTCCAAGGGGGAACATCACAGCCAGGTGTAATTCCGGCTTTTCCAAGAAGGAGCATCACAGCCAGGTGTTATTCTGATTTTTAAAGACGGGAGAACATCACAGCCAGGGTAATTCCAGCTTTTCCAGTGGGGAGAGCATCACAGCCAGGTCTCATTCTGGTTTTTCAGGAGGGGAGCATCACAGCCAGATGTTATTCCAGTTTGCATCACAGCCAGGTGTAATTCCAGCTTTTCCAAGGGGGAACGTCACTGCCAGGTGTTATTCCAGCTTTTCCAAGGAGGAGCATCACAGCCAGGTGTTATTCTGATTTTTAAAGAGAGGAGCATCACACCCAGGTGTTACTCCGATTTTTCTAAGGGAGAACATCACAGGCAGGAGTAATCCCAGCTTTTCCAGCAGGGACAGGGGTGGGAGGAGGTTTGGGAAGCAGCAGCACCTGCCCCAGCTGCTCTGGCAGGGAGCAACAGGCCGGGAGTGTTTCCAAACCGAAAGGAGATGACTGTTCCTGTGGGGGCTGGGGGAGGCAATATTTACATTGTGCTGTGTCACCACCGTGGGCTGCTCGTCCCTCCCTGCAGGGCCCCGGTGACAGCAGCAGCCTGTGACTCACCAGAGGGGACACGTCCCGCCGATGTCACTGCAAAGGGGGGACATTCCAGAGGGGTTGGCACCTGGTACCAACACTGCCAAGGATTTCCAGGCAAAGCCAAGGAGAGCTGGGTGCCTTAAGAGCTGTTGTGCTTTTTTTTTTTTTTTTTTTTTTTGCCAGGGTCAGGATCAAATATGCCAGAAGGTATTTTTTCTTTGGACTTGGATGTTTATTAATTTTTATTTATATCACAGTCTCACAAACCATGAGATCTACAGCACTTTGAGCTAACAAACTAAAAATGGCTTTTATTTCTCTCTCTGCAAGGCGTTTTAAGGATAAACTGTCCAATTAAGAAATGGCACCTGAATTATTTTTACTTTTAACACAATAACCAACCACCTGTGGCCCGCAATGCAGATTTTTCTATTTAATTACAAAATATTACTTAGAGCTGTGAAGAAGAAGTTGAAAAAGGACTGGCCTCTGCACTAAATCCTTCATCTTGTTTTATATATATATATTACTATATTCTAAACCCTTAATCTCTAAATTTTCCCCCATTTGATATTACACACTTTTATTCAAACTACACACCCATAATCCCACTTCTATTATTCAATTTTGGGAGCCTTTTCCACGGCCTCAGGTCCAATGAAGTGTTTGCTTGGGAGTCAGTGCCTGTCAGCACAGAAAGCGTGGAATTCTCAGTGCCCAGGGTTCCAACATCCAGCTGTGGGTGTCACCCAGCTGTGACTCTGCAGTGACCCCTGTCAGGTCTCTGTGGGTCGCTTGCAGTGTCCCCTGGGATTTTCCCAAGCCCAGAAGCTGCAGGAATTGCTTTTGCTCAGCCTGGAGTGGGGTGGTGCCCCGAGTGCTGCTCCTGGAGGTGTTTTGTGGGATGCTCAGGATGCCAACATCCAGCACTGCCCCTTCCCCAGGCCAGAAGCAACCCCAGGGAGCAGCAACCAATGGATCACTGCAATAAATATGCTGATAAATGCAATAAATTCATCAATAAATGCAATAAATGTGCTGATAAACACAATAAATATGCTGATAAATGGGCACAGCATTTATGGGCTGGTGCTCTGCAGTCACCACCTGACACAAACAGGGCAGCAGACCTGGCACTGATTTGTCCATTAAAACATGAGATTCCCAGAGGGAATCTTCAGATGCCTATGGAGCAACGCAAAAAGGGAAAGCAGGGCTGGGATATTTTCCAGCAGCTCTGAGGCAAAGGGATTCCCCAGGAGCAAACAGAGCTGGGCTCCACCTCTGCTGGTCTAAAATGCCTCAGGTCACTTTGCACCACCTAAAAACCTGGAATACCAGCCTGGAAGGGCTCACTTTGGGAATCACACCTTCACCAAAAGCCCAGAGCTAGTGGCTTCTCACCTGCCTCAGTTTCCCCACTTCTCCCACCATCACCTGAGCAGCAGTGAGGGAGACACAAAACACCTCGAGTGTCTGGCAGGAGGTTTGCATGCAAACATTAATCCCCATCCCAAAATGATTAATTACTATTTGCCTGCTCTTATTGTTTGTTTTCCATCAGCATCCTAGCTTTGGTTCTCTGCTGAATCCCACTCCTGATGCCAAGCCGGGGATATTTTAGGAAATGCAGATTATATAATATTTACATCTGTGCCACTTGTTTATTCCTCTCTGTCGGTTAATTTTATTACTGCTCCTCTCTCACGAAAGCAGTGATTTGCAGAGCCAAAAGCAGGCTACGTGATTTCAAGGATGCACTAATTTTAATAATTAAAAAGCTGCTGCCTTCCATCTGCCTGGGAAGGGAAGGGGAGGCAGCGGGAGGGCACAAGGCTCTCGTTGGGAAATCCTGCTCTGAACCAACCCAAAAAGTGATGGGTTCTCACCCAGTTGTGAGGTTTTCTCTGGGTTTCTTCTCTGGGAAGAGGAAAAAGACCCCAAGAAGGCAGAATAAGTAATTATGGGGGTTTTTTGAGGGCTCAAGGAGGAGCTGGAAAACCTGGACTGAAATAAAGCTGCGTTTGCAACTGGTCAGAGCTGCCTCGTTTGGCAGAAATGTGAAGTTTGCAGCAAAGCCAAGGTTCTGCTCCTTGGTGGGGCCAGGAAGGAGCTGAAGGGAAATGCTCCTGTCCCCATCAGACAGACCTCAAAATACAGCCCAGTCTCAAGGGGGACCAGCCCCCAGAAAGGACAGGGACACTGGCACGGGCCACCAAAACAGGGAACAGCAGCCCCACAGAGGACCAGCAGGGCACAATAAATTCCCTTTTGCACTTCCAGAGTGCGTCCAGAGGGTCAATGAGTGGTTAAAAAAGCCCCAAAACTGCCAGATCTGGACCAGCCCTGGGACTCCTGGAGCTGCTGTTAGGTTGGGTGAGTGGGTGCTGGGATGGGGGGACTCCAAACACCAGAACAGACCAGTTCAGATGGTCAGGGATCACTTTCTGAGGATGGAAATCCCACAGCAATCCATGGGTTTGCTCCTTTCCAGGCCCTGGGTGCTCATCAAACCCAGCCCTCCCCACATTCCCTGCTGGAAAAGCTCCAGGCACTAATCTAAATCCCCACAGAGCTGCCCAGCACCACCCCAGAGCCCTGAATTCTGCCCCTGTGTCCCACAGAACTCCTGCAGGATTCCCACTCTGATGACAAAAGCAGCATCTGCAGCACATGGGGAGGGCTGAGACAAACAGCATTGAGGGGTTAATAGCATTCCAGAAAACAAACCCCCCTGGAGTTGCTGCCACTCTGGGCAGGGAATGTGAGGAGCAGAACCCACAGAAAATACAAAATATGCAGATCAGAGCAGGCGAGGGGACGGTGGGACAGGGGACAGTGGGACAGGAGGCAGGAGGGATCTCTCCGGGATCTCTCCGTGGCATGAGCTCTTTGCTGAGGAGCAGATGTCTGTGCTGGCAGCAAAGGGGAAGAGGGGATTTGTTTGTGGAGAGGAAAAAATAATCTTCTAATTTGGCTCGTGCATCAAAAGCTGAAGGTTCATCCCCAAAGACACAAATCACCGGCGTTTCCTCTCGCCAGCGCGGGCAGCAGAGCACGACAAAAGCCGAACGGTGGCACTGCCACCAAAGGCCACTCAGGGGACAGTTTGTGGTGCTGCCCAGCACTGCAGCATCCCACACATCCCTGCTCCAGCCTGATGGAGGGCACAAAAAAGAAAAAAAAAATAACCAACTCTGGGCATGATGTGTGGCTCCCACCAGGCTTGGAGAATTCCTGCCTCTCCTCCTTCCCTGCTTAGGAAAATCAGGAGTCCAGCAAGGGCTGCTTCCCCAGGCAGCCAGCCCATAATTACAGGCAGTGTTAAGTGCAGAAACATTTCCAAGGCTCTGCTGAGGGCAGGAGCAGAAGTAGGGGTGATGGTTTTAATTGAAATTCCTGTCTCCAGCCCCTGGTGTTTGCAGGGGTGGGCACAACCAACGTGTGCCCCCTGAGCTCAGGGGCAGGAGGACATTTCTGAGGGGCTTTTCTGGGAGGCAGCACGGCTGAAGAGCTGGCAGGGAGCCACAGGAGCTCCATCCCTGCTCCCTGCAGGAAGCAGAGCTCTCTCTCCCAGCCCTGCAGCAGGAGCAGTGCCCAGGCAGGTGCCCAAGCCCTTCACAGCTCCCCCAGCTAATTTTGGCTGGCACAGAAAATCCTAGAGAAGCAATCCCCTCCCCTTCCTGCTCTCCTCAGGTGCTCAGGCTAAATATGCTGGTGCCCAGCATCCTCCTGGCAGGGTGAGCTGCTCCTGCTGCCACTGAAATTTGTCAGAAAAAGCCCTTTTCTCCAAGCAGGAGAGGGAGGGCACCTCCTCAGTGCCAGCCCCAGCCTCACCTGAAGGCCAAAAAGGAGCAAATAAAGGATAACCAGAGAGAGGGCAAAGCCCCTGGGCATGTGGGACTGTGCCCTCCACACTGGCACATGCAGTCACAAGGGTTTTCCTTTCTTTACTCAAGGACAAAAAATAAAATAAAATAAGCCAAAAAACACCCATAGAAATATTTTTGGAGCAGTAATAAAACGAGTAGTAAAGCTCAGAGGACAGTGAGATGTTCACTGGCTCCCCCTCCATCCTTCCAGGGTGACAGTGACATCCCACACCCCAAAAATCTTTGGGGACAACAGACAGGACTCAGAGATCCCATGGGATGCACAGGAAGGCTCAGAGGAGGCAACTCAGCTCCTGATCCCAAACCAGCCCTCATCTCCCTCCTCTTTCATCTCTGAATTTTAATTATTGGTGTTGGACCAGGTGACTCCACTGCCCCTCCAACCTCACCCTTCCTGGGACTCTGTTGCCAATAAAAGGAACCCAGACTCTCTCCTTTTCAAATAAAGAAGGGCTTAACCTGAAAAAATAAAAGTTTGGGTTAAAAACCTTCAAAATGGCTTCAACTTTTCCTCAGCAGCAGAAAAATTTCTGTATTTCTTCCCCTAAAAAAAGCAGGTGGTGATTGCCATGAGGGTGCAGACTGCAGTGATGTTCCCCAGCCTGTGTCTGTAGCAAGGAAAAATCTGTTTGCCAAAGACATTTTTATTCTGCTCCCACACAAGCTCCTTCTCTGCTCAGCAAAAGGGAATTTTCCCATTTTACAGGAGGAAAGAAAATCTCTCTGCTGTTCTATCACCCCAGCAGCCACACACAAACACACAAATTCCCCTGGATGGCCCCTCCAAAGGAGGTGTGACATCAGTTCCTAGTGGAAAAGGAATGACTTATGTTCATCGAGCTCATCCCTGCAAATTGATATTGCTCCTGAAAACAGACAACAATAATTAAAAAAAACCAAAACCACTTTAAATATGTTTGCACATCATGTGGATGGAGCTGGGCTCCAACAGCAGCAGGGTCACCCTGGGGCTCAGCAATCCCAGCAGGGGAACAGAGCTCTCAGTGACAGCAGCTCTGACCTTCATCCCTGCAGGTGATCCAAAAATCCCACCAGGAAGGATCTGCTGCAGCCTCCACACCCCTCTGCACCCCCCAAACCTGACCACAGCACCCTCCAGGCTGAATTTAGGCTTTGGAAATCCTTCCCAGCACTCAGGGACAGGTTTGTCCCCCTCAGTTCTGCTCCTGCCCTCCCTTCTGCAGCCTCAGCCTGCGTGGCCCGAAGTGATTTTGGTGCACTCCGGAGCAGGGTCACCCCTGTGCCAGCAGAACAACCCCAATTAGGGCAGGGAGCAGTTCTGAGCCCAATTAGCAGCGTTTGAACCTTTCGGAGGGTGTTTAATTGAAGGGAGCTGAAGGACACACGCCTGACTCGGGTGCTGCCGAGCCTGCAGGCACCGGCACTGCTGAGGACGGATGGTGAATTTTAAGGGGTTTTGTTAACCCAGGAGCCTCCTGCCCCCAGGGCTGCTGCAATCGGGAGATTTTCCTGTGGATGTGACCCCTGTGAACCTGCCCGAGCCTGCCTTTGTGGGGTTTGCTTCTAATACCAATGAGGGAAAGGCACACAGAGAAGAATTAGCACAGAATTCAGAGAATTTTTTGGGTTGGAAGCTTAGAACTCATCTTGTTCCACTCCGTGCCACGGGCAGGGATGTTTTCCTCTATCCCAGTGTTATAAATGCATATTATATAGTCGGTTTTTCACAAATATTAACTATTATACATGTACTGTATTATATTTTATTAATAGAGTTTAGAAAGGGAATGAATGTGTACCAGAGAGTTAATAGTAAAAGACTGGGGTGGATTTTTTAATGTCTTCTTTGTAACATCTAAACTACCAAGCCAGAAGTTATGGGAGGGGGGCTCACCTTGTGACCCTTCATAAAAAAACTGTTAACTTTCTGTTTTCTTATCAAAACGAAAAGAACCAGAAAACCTCAGGACAAAATTTATACCCACATTACCAGACTAAGTGGAGCCACCCACAAAATAAATCTATTAGGTAAGATGATCGGGGATACCTAAAACTGATCAAAACAAGAATGTTTGATTAACATCTATTGAATATTCAACCACAGCTCTACTTAGAGATAGAAATTCTAAAAGGGTGAGCGGGGGCAGATCTTGTGCCAAGCCCCCTCAGCTGAGAAGCTTTGCTTATTCTGTCTCCTAATTTGTCTAATTTTTATTTTTTATTAAACTTATAAATTTGTAAAAGAGAGTGGAACTCGTTTTTCACACCAGGTTGTTCCAAGCCCTGTCCAAGGTGGCCTGGGGGACTCCCAGGGGTGTCACAGGGTACTTTGGGGTCACTTTGCAGTGTCCCTGCCCTCCCTGCCCTGTCTCATCACTCTGTTCATTCCTGGGAGCTCCTGGCCCCACTTTTGGGAAGCCATGGGAGTTTGCCATAAAAATCTCCTGCTTCCACATCCTGTCAATCCAAGGGCAGGAGGAGAGGCAGCAGGAAGGATTTAACTGGAGACAAGTGAGTGCCTGTGGCTGTGACACCCAGCAGCGCCTCAATTCCAGGTGAGAAAGATTTAAAGAAAAAAACAATCCCAACCATTTTTTCAATCAGTCATTAATGAAGGTATAAATCATTAGGAGAATAATTCTTCCCGAATTGAATTACTCCTTTCAATTAGCTGGCTTTATTTCTTTCCCGTCCTTTCCTTCCTCCTCCATTCCCCGAGGAGCTGAGCAGGGCCGGTGCATTGGAATCGGAGCCGCTCCAGCACTTGTTGCCTCCTTTCCCTTCTTCTCCTCAGCCTGTGGCAGGAGAAAAGGAAATCCGTGATGTCAAAGCCCCCGGAGAATTTACCCGGTGATGTTTGGGGCTTTATTTACCTTTGCACGGAGCCGAGCCCTCCTGGAAAACGGAGGGTCTTTGATTTTATCTTAACGAACATTTCCCGATGCTGCTCGGAGCCTTTCAAACCCCATCAGCGCCCGAGACGTGATAAAGAGGCACAGCCGAAGCAGATTTAATCTGCCCAACATTTCTGCACCGCTGCCTCGTCCCTGATGGAATCTCTGCTTGTTTGCAGCCCGGCACAAACAGGGAACGTGCAAGTGGCAGCTGCAGGAGCAGCATCTCCTCCTGGTCCTACCCTGGTCCCAGCCCCAAGGAACAAAGCCCTGGGGTTATTTTTAGGAATTTCCTTTTCTCCATTTCAGGAGAAAATGTTTTCTGAAAGGGTTATTCCGAAAGGAAAAGGGGAATCCTTGGGGTATTCTTAGGAATTTCCTTTTCTCCATTTCAGGATTTCCCCCCTGTAACATTTATCAGCTTCTACCCAAAATTCCTACAGGTCCTGCAAAGCACAGACTTGGCCATGACAGATTTTTTTTTTTTTCCCCCACAAATTTCTTTTCCTTTTCCCCCTGACATTCATGAAGGGATTAAAAACCATGTCTCAGTTTCTTTCCTTGCCCTCTGCACTGACCAGCTCTCCCAAGCTGCACTTGAAAAAAAAGTTAATTCTTAATTAAGCTCTTCCATTCTGTTTGATATTCATTATTCTTCCCATTACTTCTTAAATCAGCTGAGTTCATTGCTTTTTTTTTTTTTTAATGCAACTCAGCCTATTCTCCATTCACTAAATCCTTTGAATCCCTGAATTGCATTTTTGTTATCCTTGCTGTTATTGCTTACATCCTGTCTGGGCCATGGTGGCATTTAGGGTTTGTTTTTATTTTATTTTTTTCCCTTGAGGCTTGGATTTGTGTATGTGATGTGCGTATGGATAAATAATCCAGACTTTGCTGAGCTGAATGCAAATTGCAATCTCTGGGAGAATGGCAACCTGCACATTGCCAAAACGAGCATCAGTGAAATATGGGAAATTAATTTAGCCCCGTGAAGGAGATAATTACTATTTTGCAGATTGAGAAAGTGGGGCATAAAGAGATTAAGGCCTAAAGACCCAATCTAGCCAAAACCCAATCATACGCTTAATTTAAAGGAGATTAGATAGTTCCCTTAAAGCCAGCAGGAGCAGCCATTGCTTCATGTCAGGCACACATGGAATGTTCTGCTGGGCTGGGGTGAGGGACAGGGCTCAGTTCAGACCCAGCTCCAACAACTCTGGGCTGGAATTTGCACCCCCAGCCCCTCCCTGCCCGAGCCTGAGCTGCTGCTGATTTTCCAGATTAATTGCTATTACCTCCTAATGTGTGTTAAATGCATGGAGGTGCTCAGTTAAGCAGCTTTAGGAAATTACACAAGAATTAATATATTATAGACTGCTGCTTCCTTGGGGTTAATCCAGCCACGGCGTTGCTGCGTGTGAAATAGCGGGAAAATGGGATTTTCCCTCCTCCCAGGGCCCGGGGGGACAGGAAATCTCCCTCCTTTCCACCCTGCCTGGGGTTGGGGTGGTTTCTCTGCCTCTTTTCCACGAGAAAACAGCAGGAACCAGGAGCTCTGGCCACTGATCCACTTCTGCCACCACAGGGAGAGAGAAGGGGCAGAATGTGGCACATCCAGGAGTGAAACTGTTATAAATGTGTATTATAAAACTGGTTTTTTGCAAGATGTGTGCTATATGATTAATAACATAGTAAGGATATAGGATATAAGTTTATTTCTGCTATTAGTAAAAGAAGATTAGGCATAGTGGTAGTAGTTGATGTAAGTGTGTGCTTAAACTGTCTGTGTGGTCAGGATAACATCCAGTGAACATGTAAAGAAGACTCTGCTGTTGATACACCAACTCTCAGCATCTCCCATCTGAAGAAAGTACAGACCAAGGCCCAGCTGGAGGTGATAATGAAGACACAGCCACGAAACACAAATGCTCTAAAAAGGCAAACCCAAGGAGGGACCATGCAAAACAGTTCCTGGAATATGGAAACTAGTTTATGGAATTTATGAATATTCATAAACTATTGTGATAAGAAGGGTATTTAAAAAATGTCTCTGAGATAGCAAAGGGTGGACTTGGCTGAATGCCGCGTCACCCGGCCGGCCATACTTGGCTTTTTTTATCTCCTAATTGTCTTAATTATTTTATTAAACATATTTCTTAAAATTTACCAAAAAGTGAACCTCGTTTTTCACAAAACCCTCCTGGGATCAGGCATGGGGAGGGTCTGAGGTGCCTGGCCAGGAGCTGCAGCCTGGGGGACGATGCAGGGATCAGGATGATCCCACTGAGCCAGAACACTGAAATGCCAAACCTGACACGCTGGTGACACATTCGGTGGCCTCTCCCTGAAGTTTCACCTCAGCTTTGGAGCTGACCTGACATTTTAATGCTGATCTTTTAATTTATATATATATATATATATATAACACTTTATTTAATAAAAAAAATAAAAAATTAATTTTTTTTTAACAGCTGAAAGCACAGCCAGGATATCTCCTCCTCCTATGGATGCACATCCCAAGGAATCCACATCTTCCACCTTCACCCCCTCTGTGTCTCCACAGAGCTGCAGCCTTGGCCAAGGCTGCTGTGGTCCATCTAACTCGTCATAAATCTCCCAAACTAATGTGCAAACACAGGTTTTCCATAAAACACCAGCGCAGGAGAGTTATGCCAGTCTTGTGGGAAAGTAATACCCATCTTAATAAAGTGTGTAAATACATATTTATTTGCTAGACTGGAACCAGAGAGGCTGTTCCGGTCTGCTGGAGAAAAGAAATACACGTTTTAAGACTGTCTAGGTACATAATTACCTCAGAGAGAGAGAGAGAAATAAATCATCAGTGTTGTCTTGGTGCCCTGAGCTCTCCTTTCCCAGGCAGGAGCATCCCCTGGAACTGTGAGGGGAAATCAGTGTACAGAGCCCTGGAAATGCCTCTGGAAAACACCCAGCCCCGGATGGATTAATGGGTACAGACAGAAGGAGATCCTGACCCTGTGGAGACAAAGGGAAGTGAAGGAGGATCGATTTGGGAGCGATATCCTGGCTTTCCCTGGCGGCCCACGGCGCCAGATTCCTGCTTGGAGCAGTTCAACCACCCCCTCCTCCATCCTCCTGCCTCTGCTCCCACCCAGGAACAACCTTGAGTGTGAAAAGCAAAGCTCAGCTCTTTCACAGGGCCGGGCCATCCCTTTTTACATTAATTCCAGCTCGTTTTCCGTGAGGAGGCAATGAGGGGATGGAAACAAGGCCTTACCGAGGTGGGTGTGAGGCCTGCAGGGCCTGCAGCCAGAGCTCCCTCCCGGCTCTCTGCAATGTGCTCAGAACCGCTGTTAATTATTTATCAGCCTTTTAGAGAACGTTTCCAAGTGGGTCCAGGAATAAAAGGCTGCTGGCTCCTCTTGCTTGTCTCCTTTCTCCCCCTTCTCCCTCTCCACGGACACTTCGCATCACCACAAACCCCAAACCTGGGGCCGGCCAGCGCTGGGGAAGGGGAGCCTTCAACAAGGACTCATCTTTCTCTTCTTTTTTTGTCATTTTTGAAACCTCTCAGCTCCTTCCCGAGCTGCTGGCAGCCGGCTCTGCACGGGAGATCCCCAAAAAAAGTCTGGAGTGGGGAGGACCAGGCGGGGAGGCGGCTCAGACAGGGATAAACTTAGCACAGAACACCGAGGGGCCGAGCTCTCTGCACACCAAAATTGCCCAAAATGCCTTTTTTCCCGAAGAGCTGGGAGGTGCCAGACTGGGCTGGGTTCGAAAGAAATATGAATTATTCATTGCAGCCCAGCCTGGGGATCCTGGATGATAAATAATTCTAAGTAGGAGCTTGGTACATGCCTCAGCTGCAGCCTGCCACTTAAAAAGCTGGAGGTTTCTCTCTCTCTCCCTCTCTCTCTCTCTCTCTCTCTCTCTATATATATATATATATATTTTGTAGGAGTAATATGGATTAGGGAGATCATTTTGATGGGATAAGTAGTTTTTGCAGCGATTCATTAGGCTGGAAGTTGCACCTTGTTTCGCAAGGCTGCTGGGAGTGTCATCCTCCAGTCAGAGCTCAGCCCAGAGAACCCAGATTTGTCCAAACAAACTAATTTGGTGTTATTTTGATGGCAAAAGAGGATTGAGCTTTGCACCCCTCCATCCCACATCTCCTCTGCATTGTCCCTCAGCCCTGGCTGTGCAGCCCCAGGTGCTCAGAGATGCCTGCAAAGGGTTAAAAAGCATCATTTTAATTAATGACTCCTAATGACCACTTGCAAATGAAGTGGCCAACCTCTGGCAATGCCCCAATGGTTGAGCTGTGCAGGAGCCCACGCCAGGTGATTAAAAATCTTGCTTAAAAGAAATTTCTGGCCGAGCAGCTGTGGAAGTCTGGCCTTTTCCTGGGTGAGGATGTGCTATCCCTGCAGCCCTTTGACAGGGGGTGATTGACAGTGAGAAATGGGCCCATTTCCCGTGCTCTGCCTGCACCTCTGCCAGGAGAAAAGCCCCAAAGGGGCGAGCAGGGCAGAGCTCGGGGCAGCTGCAATTTCCCTGCCAGGGTTCTCACGCAGAGAAAGCCCCAGAGCTCCGGGCACAAGGTCAGGATCTGCTCCTGTCCAGCGATTTCCAAGCCAGTGGGGTCTGGTTTGGAGTAACAAATGGGGTTTTCTTCTAAACCCTTTAAATCTCCTAAACATTAAACCTTCTAAATCCTTCCAAAGGGAAGGGCAATTTCACAGGGAGTGGCTGTGCTGGAATTGCACCTCCTGCCTTCTCTCCATCGAGGCTGATGAAGGAATTCCCTGCTCCTTGTGGTGGCAATTGGGGGTGTGAAGGAAGTGTCACTTTGCCAGCCTGTTAGACAGGGCCAGCACGGTTATGGGGACGTGGCTGTGCCTTCCCTGCACACCTCGCTGGCCCCAAAGTCACCAAATCCCACAAATCCCAAACTCTCGCAGTTACAGCGAGGCCAGAGGACAGCTGGTGTGGCACACCAGGGCTGTGGATGAGGTTTGGACCCTGGCAATGCCCTGCTGGGATGAGGGGAGCATCTCTCTCACACCAGGATGACTCTGAATTGTTGAATTCCCTTTTATTCTCCCACAAATCTGAATAAATTCCCTCCCAAGCAGAGTTGGGCACCCAGGAAAATGAAGCAGAGGATGTGCTTTCCAACTGGTGCTGGAAACCCGCTGTCCCCTTTGACGTCAAAGAGAAATTTGAGCCTGCACCGGTTCTGAGCGTTTAATCAGACGTGACCTCTCTGAAAAAACCAGCAAATTAGGGGCAGAGTTAAGAGCAGAGCCCAGGAGTGCTGATCCCCACCTCCTCCCTTTAATCACAGGATGAAGCTTTGTCCTGGTGGGAAGCAAACAGAGCAGGGCAGGGACAGAGCTTTGCCGTGAATTGGAAATGTTCTGACTGGAAATGGAAATGTTCTGACCATTGCTCGGGTTAGAGTTGTTAATCCCAGGTTTTCTCTTCACTCATTCCCACGTCTCAGCCTGCAAAGGGAACACGCAGATGTGGCTCTGCAGGAGTTGCTGGGTGTTGCAACCCTCAGCAAGGAGGATTTGGGAGCATTTTGGAAGCTCAGTCTCACTCCACTGACACGAGAGTTTCTCTCCACCAGAGCAGGATGTGCTGCTCGCTGGTATCAGGGATTTTTATCCCTACAAAATTTAAAGGCAGCTTAACCCGCTCCTGCCAGAGGTGCTGGGCCTGTCCAGAAGGGTCCCTTGATTCTGGGATTCCCCAAACCAGCTCTATAACCCACAATTAATGTGGGACATCCCACTGTGTTCACACACAATCACAAAATATCCTGAGCTGGAAGGGACCCACAAGGATCTTCCAGTCCATCTCCTGGCCCTGCACAGGACAACCCCAAAAATCACATCCTGATGGCTTAATTTTAAGAAATTCCCCCCAGCCTGGGGGTTTGGCTCTGGGATGAATCCCTGCCTGACCCTTTGGGGATGACTCTGTGTCCTGATGTGATAAACCATGAAACATGACACGTTTTTCCAGGAGGAATCTCCACCATGGGTTAGAGCTGGGGTGAAGGAGACTCAGACTACCCAACACAAGCAAAACCTCCCTTCAGAAAAAGAGGCATCACCAAAGTGGTTTGTCTTGAGCGAGAAGCACTTGGCTTTTTCTGTGCAAAGCAGGGAATTGACTCCATTTCAGCTGCTTTAATTAAACGGAGTTAAAAATCCATCGGCGCAAAGTTTCCTGCCATGCCCACACAAAATCTGTTCCACGGGAAAAAGCAAAAAATACAATGGCTATTACTTTCTGTCAAGTTCCACAGGATTTTCTTTTTTTAAAGAGAGGCTGAACAGCTCATCCTGAACCAGTTAAATTCCGGCTGCTGCTCCTAAGCTTTTTATTTCCAACGGATGTATCGTTGTTAAACAAGGCAGGCTGAAATCCTGCCTTCCCCATCCATCCTCTTCAGGAGCTGCAGGGATGGAACTGCACCAGCACAGCCCAGGGAGAGGGATGGAGGGAGGGGAGAGCGGGAGCAGCAGAGGGGTGGGAGGGGAAGCAGGAATCCTGCATGGAATGAGGGATGAAATCCCCACTTTCCCGGCAGAATGAGGGCTCTGGGTGTCACTGGGCAGCCAGGGCAGGGCACTTTTGGTCCCAAACATCATTTAATGCCTTCTCTGAGGGACCAAGTCCCTCACTAGTGACAGATCCATGGATGTAGAATGGGAAGCTGCTCCTGCCAAGCTCAAATCACTTTTTTTCCCTCTTTTTTCTCTAGCCAAGATCTTTTTTTATTTTTTTTTTCTCTTCTTTTTCTCCAAGGAAAGGCTCATTTATACACCCCAAGCTATAGACTGAGTGCTGGAATGGGGGAGGTGTGGTGGGGGCAGCTCCCCACTCACCAAGCACAGGCATGAAGGATCTGCACTGCTCTGAATCCCCATGGAAAGCCTTGGGAGCTGGGCAGGGAAAGCCTCTCCCAGTCTAAGCTGAGGCATTAAGCTCCATTTGCTGCTCTCATTTTGATAGGTGCCATTTCCAGAGGGGAAAGGGCAGCTCCTTTCATGCAAAAAGCAGCACGTGAGACTTATAATATGCCAAGCGCTGCTGCCAAGCATCTCTTGGTATCATCTTCTACCAGCAACCCCTGATGGGGAGATTTCCAGGAGGATTAAACTGCAAAAACCCTTTTCCAGCATCTGCTGCTCCAAGAGAGAGTGTTGTCATGGCAACCACATCTGGGCTATTCACACGAGTTTTATAGGGAGAGAAACAAATAAAAAACAAAGCAAAAAACAACACAAAGGAGAGGTGACTTTGTCTGCCTCCATCAAAGGGACAATCAGAGCAATGAGGGATAATCCAGCCTGGCTGTTTGTTTGTGTCCCTGTTTGCCACCAGCATTCCTGGATCCCCTCCAAAGCCAGGGGCTAGGACATGGGGAGTTTAGCAAGGATCATTCAGGTAATTCAGGTGTTTGTGTGTGTGCTGTGGGTGCCTGGGGGTTTTCTGGGGGTTCCCTGATTCCCAGGGCAGGACTGGAGCAGATCCAAGGCATCCCTGGCCACAGTGGGGTCTCCTAATTCCAGCTATGGGGTTTCCTAATTCCAACCATGGGGTTCCCCAATTCCAGCCATGGGGTTCCTCAGCTCCAGCCATGGGGTCTCCCAATTCCAGCCATGAGGTTCCCCAATTCCAGCCATGGAGTCCCCCAGTTCCAGCCATGAGGTTCCCCAATTCCAGCCATGGGGTTCCCCATTTCCAACATTGGGATCTCCCAATTCCAGCCATGGGGTTCTCCAATTCCAGCCATGGGGTTCCTCCATCACCTACAACCCCAAAATCTGACCTGTGGAAAGAAATATATTTTCTCTGTAGGGCTGAGGCCACCAGAGCCCAGGGGTGGAAAAAGGATCAAAGTGATTTTTTTCCAGAGAAAAGAAGTGATATGGATGGGGAGGATGATGCTCCCAGAGCAGTGGGACCTCTGGTGTCCCACACACTTCAAGGAGCATTTCCTGCTCCAGCACAGCCCAACATGAGGCTGGACCATCACTCTTCCCATCCCAGGAGAAGATGGCTTTAGTAGGAATGTTGTGGGGAAGGACAAGGGATGGCTCCACTCTGGGTCAGGCACCTGCTGTTCCCTACCTTTGGGAATGGCCTCACTTGTAACTGGAGGAATTGTTCTGGATGGTCTTGGAGCCGACCTTTCCATCAGCTTCATTTTCATTTCAGGGCAGAACTGCAGATTTCTGTGGTGATTCCAAGCCAGCACATTTGGATCAGGGTCTGGAGGAGGTCCATGCTGGAGAGAGGCACGGGTGAACCTCTGGCAGCTGAGCACTTCATCATGGCAAAGCACTGGGGATGGGCAGAGCTGTTCCAGGACACACATGAGGGGCCTGGAGCTCCAGGACTTTCATGCCAGGGGCTCAGGGAAGCTGAATCCCAAATCCTGGCAGTCCATTACACACTTCTGGGGGGCTGCTCCTCCTTCACACCCACAGGATGATCCAGAACCCTGATCCAGATCCATGAGGCACCAGGGCTTGTTCCCAAGGCCAGGCAGGCAGGATCATCCCAAAGGTCCCACACATCACCCCAGCCCCACCAAAACATGGAATATTCCTGTCATTTTCAAGAATACACACACACACACAAAAAAAAAAAAAAAAAAATTACCATCTGGCCTGGAATTCTTTATGCTCTGAGCTCGATGCAAATCAGCCCAGCTCCACTAATTGCTGGGATGTTAATGATGCTCACACAGCGAGGCAGGGCTGGCTGGGCAGGGCAGTGCCAGCTCTGCACCACGCTGGCAGCAGGACTGCCCTGCAGCCTGCCAGATGTCACGGCCCCACAGGCCTTGCCAAGCTGGATTCATGTGCCTTGGGATGCTCCCAGAGCCTAAAATGCAGAGGTGACAACAAAAAGAACCGGGAAAAGGGAAAAAAAGAATGGTGATGTGAAGCAGGAATTGAGCCCTGCAGATAAGCTGACCTATAAATGCCTCAGAGTGGAGAGGGGAGTGAGAGACCAGTGCTGGGGAAATGCTCTCTGCAGCAGATGGGCTCAAATCCTCATCAGCAGATGCAGGCAGGGAGAATGTGGGAGTCAGTGCAGGGGAAAAAGTTGCTGCCTGTGGAGGGAGGCTGCACCATCAGCATCAGCATCAGGCAGGATGTACCCTGACCCTCCTGCCCAGCACTGCAGGGCTGCTGCTGCCTCTGATGCTCACAGAGAGCACCCCACAGCCCCCAGGGCCAGCCAGCCTGTCACTGGGTGGACACAAAAAACGACACTCACTCGTCAGGTTGAGAAGAGAGAAAAAGAAAGAAGCTTTATTTTGAGATTCTGACTTTGTATAGTCTTTGGAATTTGATCAGGGATTGGGGGACAAGGTTAACACCTCTCTGACTGCACTGGTCAACCCAATTTATCAGTTTGTCCTTCCCCTTGGAAGGAATGTATTATTTACCAAACATCAGTCTTTGTTTATTTTACAAATGTGAGAACTCCAGTAGAGAAATTAAAAAATATCAGAAGGCTGAAAAATCAGGGCAACACCAGCCCTTCCTCCTGCTGTTCCAGGAGTCCTTGGTTTTCCTTCAAGCAGCTCAAAACGTCCCTCTCACTGCAAACCCACAGAGCTGTGGCCAAGAGCCAAAGGGAGCCCAGTGTGGGAACCCAAGTCTGGATTCCCGTGGCTGCTGAGCAGGAGGAGGCTCAGAGCAGGGGGAAGGGGCCTCGTGTGCCTACACTGCCTCAGGGCTGGGGATCTTCCAGGTTCCTCTCCAGAAACTTTCCCCTCTTCCTCATTTTGTCCTTTTACAGAGATTTCTCTTCCCAGCACAAGAGAACAGGAATTCCAGGGCCGCACCCCATGGAAAAGGCAGTGGCTGTTTCCATATCCCACACAGGATCACACAGGCAGGGTGAGGATTGACAAAAAAGGGCTCAGCCCAGGCTGCCCTGAGTCCTCTCCCTGCTCCACATTTGAGCTTGGAGTGGAGGGAATCCCACAGGGCAGGGCTGGGGGATGGCAGGGATGGATCAGGAATGGTGCAGAGGTAACTGCAACCTCCCCGTGGCCTCCAGGCAAATTGTCCCTAAAGGATTTCTTGTTTCCCTTCATTAGGCTGCTCAGGCTCATTATTTCAAGTGCTTGGAACAAAAGCAATTTGAGTGGTCAAGGAGATGGTGCTGGGCAGGGCTGGCAGAGACACAGAGGCTGAGGTGGGAGCAGGGATGAGAAAAACCTGCTCCAGCTCCCAGGATCTGCTCATGTTCACAGGATCTGGGCTGCTGGTCCCCCCAGGGCTCATCCTGCAGCCCAGGAGGGTGACACCAGCCAGGACCCAGCCAGGTCCGTGCAGGAATAACCACAGGAAGAGCTCTGGGCTGGCACCAAGCTGGTGCCCGGCTCTGGTGAGCCCAGCCCAGCCCAGCCGAGGGCTGTACAACTGGCTCTAAACTGCCTGTTCTGCTCTTCTCCTCTTTTTATTATTCCTTTTTCATCAGCAGTGGCAGGAAATCCTTGAGGAGTTTCCCGCAGATGCCCTGTGAGGACAAAGGCAAGGCCAGCGAGCTCTGGCACTGCCCTGGTGTCTGCCCAGCCCTGATTTACACCTTCCCTGAGAGCACAGAGCACGGAGCAAGGCCAGGCTCATGCTGCTGACCTCTGCAGCTTTTCTCCCCTCTCCCTGAACCCTGTCCTATTTTGGAGCTAACAAATCCCCCCAGCAGCCTGCCAGCTCCTCCTGCTCAACCCCAACGAGTGGAAAAGAGAGTAGGAAAAAAACTAAAATGGGGTGAGGGGGAAAAAAACACCCTGGCATCACCATGGCAACCTGCTCTATCCTGGAGCTGCAAACCCTGAAATTCCCACTCCCCGTTTTCCCCTTGTCTTGGATCAAGCAGGGAGGACAGTTGGCATCACTCAGTGTTGGGAGTGGAGCTTCAGAGCAGGTTGATTTTGTTCATCCTCCCTCGGGAATCAAGATCAGGTCTCTCCAGGGGTGTCTGTGTGGTTTGGGGCCATTCCTGGAGCCCATTCCCACACCCAGGACCATTCCTGGGGCAGGGAATGCCTCGCCAAGCCTTGTGCCGGGTGGGCTGTGCTGGGGCACTGCCCCTTTGGCCCCTCCAGTTCTGCTCCCCAGTGGGTGCTGCTGCAAAAAGGTTTTGCTTTCTGCCTCATTCTGATGCCTTGAGTTTTATCTCCCATGTATTTCATGTTCTGTGGTGCCCAGGGGTGCAGCTCTGAGCTCCCACTCAGTGTCACTCAGCTCTGCACACAGCAGGGACACAAAACAAATCCTTTTCCTGCTGCACACCAAGGACAACTTTCAGCCCCAAAAGCACAAACAAGGGTGGGCTGGAGGGAGGAACAAGAAGGATGGGACCTCACAGCCTGGAACTGGGATTGGACAATTAAACCTCAATATGCAAATGGACCAAAACTCATAAAAATGTAAGATCTCGGGACCAGTCAGACATTTTGTGACCATTCTTAGTCCATCTTGGGTGTTGCCCTGGCCAGGCTCTTGTCTCGCCCAAGGTGTTTCCTTAAAGGTCTTTCAATAAATATCCACTTTATTCTTCAGCTCTGACCAGTCTCTGTTCCAGCTCAGCCTCCCCAAGGCATCAATTCTCCCTTCCCGTGCTCCTCATCGCCCCATCCTTTGTCCAAGCACAGACCCTCTCCATCTCCCCAGGCTGCTCCTCCTTCCCACACCCCACTCAACCCTGCAGGGATGACCACAGAACCCCCCAAAACCTCCCACCCAGCCCAACAGGGACTTGTGAGTCTCATGAAATCCATCAGGAGCTGCGTAGGGCTGGAGCTGCCCCACTGCTGTCTCAGTGCCCTTGAGCTCCAGGACCAGGGGACACTTCAGGCAGGGATTGCTGCAGGAATGGGCTCTCCAGAGGCTGTTCCAGAGGACATTCAGCCTCCCTTTTGTCTCATTTAGTGCCTATCACCGGCCCTGCTGTGCTGGGAAGAGCAGCCAGAGGTGTAGAGGAGATGGCTGTGCCCTCTGGATTGCCCCACAACATCCCAGGGCGGGAGCAGGAGTGGGGCTGCCTCATCCCAAAGGATCTCAAAGGATGAGTGAACCCCAGAAGTCTCTCCCTCACTCAGGGTCACCCATTGGGGCACTGCCACCATCCTGACCCACCTTCCATCCCCACGGGAGGAGATGTTGCAGCAGATGGGCCTGAGCAGAGAGAAAATTGCTTTTACAGCTCAGGCAGCAGCTCTCTATTTCTCTATTTATATCCCACCCCCATCCTCTGCAAAGCCATTCCCCTCTGTGGCAGCAGGAAAGTGTCACCAGCTGTCCCCTCAGACAGCTGCCCACCACGGCTGCCACGCCGAGCTCAGGCTTTGGGGTTAATGAAGCTGCATCCCCATCTTCATTTAGGAAAACGAGCTGCCAGGCGAGCCCTGCTCCTCCAGCAGCCTGCCAGGGTTGTGCTGCAGGTTTGATGAGCCCTCCTGGGCAGGGGCACAGATGCTGCAGTTGGCTCTTGGTGCCCCTCCAAGCCGGGTGGGTGTGGAAAGCAGGTCTGGAGCTGTTCAGGGGATTACAGCTCTTTAACTGCTGGTTTAAGTGAGGGCAGAGCCTCGGTGCCTCCTGGCACAAGGTCTGGGACAGAGGTGTTGGAAAAAGCCCCAGAATGAGCTGGGTTTGCAGCATTTTCAGGCCACCACAGGCCGGTGGGAAACCTGGCAAAAGGCAGCACTGAGGAGAGAAATATTTCATTATCTTCTGCTGGGAGTTGTCTGGTCCAACATCTCAGGAAATGAATATTTCAGTAATGGCCGGGTGGGGCAACACCTTCTCCCTGAAGCTGCTGCTTCCATCAGGCCTCGGCACATCTGGATAAATCAGCCCACAGCTGGAAACCCCCAGTTTGGCTTCTAGGTTTGTAAACCCCCAATTTGGCTTCTAGGTTTGTAAACTCCCAGTTTGACTTCTGCCACAATCCTGCAGATCAGAATTAGCTCCCAGTCTCCTTCCCTTTCCTTTACCAGCAGGGAAACTGAGGCACGGGCTGGGCCTTCCCCTCTTGTGAATGGCAGCACAGAGCAGCCCCTTCCCATCTGTTCTCCCTCCTGTGGAAAACAGAGGCTCCAGCCCATCCCATCCTGCCCCAACAGCCACCACACCTCCCTGGGGATTTGCTTAATGAAGATGAAAGGAGCACTGCTGAGAACATGTCAGTCACAAAATCACCAAAAATCATCCAAGGACCAGAGCAGTGTGGCCATCAGCCCGGGTGGATGCCTCAATTAGCAAATAAATCAATCACTGATGACAGCTTTAGTAGCGTTTGCAGGGAGAGCATTACAGAAATGATCTGCAATTATATAAATTATCTGCTGCTGGGAGCAGAACTTCCCGGGAATTGGGGCTGCGTTCTGGGAATCCAGGCTCCCAGGGTGGGGTGTTGACACTGTTGTACACCGTAATGGCAAAAATACTTCAGGAGGCTGAAAATGACTCCTTTATTTTTGGAATGTGTCTCCCTTTTATACTATTCTACACAGACCAATTTGGTTGGTGAAAAAAGGACGAACCTCTTCACTCACATTGGTCAGACCACAGGGAAATCAAGAAGAAGCCCCTCCTAGGGAAAGAATGTAAACCAAGTTTACAGTTACCAAAGTATGTCTCCTGTTTACAGAAAATTCCCTGGGAAAGGAATTTCAGAAAACCAAAACACCTCAGGCATTAACCAGGGCTACAGGGTGTTTTTGGGTGTCTGGCACCCCAAGGATCATCACTGCCTTTAGGTTTGCCAGCACAGAGCCATGGAGGATGTCCATGGTCTCAGGAAAATTAATCCACAAACACCAGAGGTTTATGTCCAAAAAGGAGACAGAAGAGTGCTTTGACTTTATTCCAATAAAGGGAGAGGCCATGGGGCATTTCCCCTGGGGTCTCTCCAATTTTGGAGGATGCAGCCTCTTATTTATCCCAATTTCCTGGTCCCATTTCCCTCTCTCTTTCCCCATTGGCTGAGGCACTTGACAGTTACAGACTGCCCCAAATGCCCAATAAAATTCCCCTTTCATGTATAACTTCCCTTTTAATTTTGAATTCTTATGGAATTTATGGGTTTCCCCTATTGTTTATTTCATCTTTCAATATCCAATTTCATTTCTCAGCAAACCCACAGTTTGTTTGTAAAGGCAAATATGAATATTTCCATTCATCAATCAGTGGGATCCTTCCCATAATTTCTTTTATGTCTCAGTCTGGTTTTATCTACCAGCAGACCCAGAGTTTGTTTGTAAAGACAAATCTGTCATTCCTCTCAATGGCAGAGCTCCATGGAAAAGGAACATTTGCTCCTGCCTGGGGCTGGGGACAGCACAGCTGGGTCACCCACCAGGGTTTGGCTGTGCAAAACCTCAAAAAAATCCATGTGGACAGGTCCCATGTGGGAGGGGACAGGTCCCATCTGTCCCTCCCTGTGGCACTGAGAGCAAGAAGTGGGATAATGGTGCAGCAATCCCAGGCAGTGTCACCCCCCTGGTGACCACCCCTGGTGACCCCCTGCCATGCCCAGGCCACTGGGGACGCAGCCAGAGCTGATTTACAAGGCTCAGGATAAAAAGGGATTGGGAAAGGTGCTGGAACTTGCACAGTCAGTGATGAGTTTTACTGGATTACAGCAGCTTAAAGCTCCCAGCTGTGAGCAAACTCTGCCATGAAGGCATAGAAGGAGCAAAGCTACTCCCAAAGCTCCTCCAGCCTTGGGATGTGCTTCTGTACTCATACACACACCCAAAAAAAAAACAGCCATGACAAAAAAAAAAAAAAAAAAAAAAAAAAAAAAAAAAAAACAAACCACCCCACTGCTTGTTTGTTTTAAGGGTATTTGTTGTGTTTTGCTCCAAGGCCCAGCTGCAAACATCCCGCTCGGCAATCGATTCCTGCAGTGGGGAGAGTCAGAACAGCAGCTTCTCCTTGCAGAAAGAGAGAAAAGCACTATTTAAGGTGTTTGGGTTTTTTTTAACGGAAACACCAACATCTCCCACAAAAAAAAAAAAAAAAAAAAAAAAAAAAAAAAAAAAAAAAAAAATTCCTGAGAGAAGATCTGTTGTTTATTTTTGTTCCCAATCCAGCACGTTTCTGCAGACACAGAGACTGCTGGGGTGATTCCATCAGCTGCACAACCCCAGGAAAAGGCAGAAATTGCTGAGGGAGCCCAGAGGACAGGACATATTTGGGGTGTCCCACACAAGACAGTGGAGCACAGTTTGGAAGTGTTCTGGGTGCCTCTGCCTGCTCCAACCTTCCGAGGAACCTTCCTGAGAGCATCACAGGGAGGTTTGGGCAGCCTGTGGTTATCCCACACCTGAGGGGTGTGAGATGGAGCCCAGAGCTTGTCCCAGGAACCTTCCTGAGAAGACCATGGGAGATTTGGGCAGCCTGTGGTTATCCCACACAATGAAGGATGTGGGATGGGGGCTGCAGTTTGTCCCCACAGCCCCCCAGCAGAGCTGATCCTGCCCTGCTCTGCTCCAGCACGGGGATTCCATCACCCCACGGGCACAGGGTGCTAAATTCCATTTAATAAGTACCTAACAAGAGGCTGACAGCCACTTCTGGACTCTCAGCAGTCCCTCTGGTCATCCAGCAGCTCGGAAATGCACGGCTTCAATAATTGATGGGCCACTAATGTGGAGCTCAGGGGGGAGAATGGTCCCCATTAATTACTGCTGGGCAGAGCACAGCCCTGGCACCAAATGCCACCAGGAGAGAGCTCCTGGAATGATGCTCATTAAACAGCAGCACCAGGGGATCCTGCCTTGCCTCCTCTGGAGGTGGGCTGGTGGTCCAGCAGGGAGCTGCAGCATGAAAATTAAAGGTTTTCAGAAAAAAAGGAGCTGGCTGCTGCCTCTGGGTTCTCAGGATTTCTTGGCCCTGGCCCCAGGCAGGCAGCCCCGAGCTGTTCACTGCCTCTCACTTCCCTTTCTCCAGAGTGGAAACGAGTCTGAGACAGCTCTGTGACATTTTCCTGTCCTAGAGAAGGGCCAAGCACCTTTCTGGTGCTTTTTTGAGTCCCCTGAGTTATGGCCAGCAGCGGGCTGTTAGCATTGCCTCGGGGCTGGAAGGTGGGCTGCAAGGTGAGGGGAAAAAGGGGAATATTTGTGCTGTGGATCATGTAATAAAGTGAAAGGACGGGCAGAAAAAAGGAGAGCTGCTCCACAAACAGAGCCCCACGTACATTTCTGCTCTCCTGCCCGCTGCCAGTGCAATAAAACTGGGGAAATTCCCATTCCCAAGGAGAGATGGTCCCCAAATCCACCAGGAAAGGATCCAAAAGTCCAGCTGTAAATCCAAGCCCACTAAACCCCACATTTCAGAAATGCCCAGTGACCCCCCACAGCCATCTCTGCTGCAGTGGGGAATCTCAGGGCAATTGTTAATTGACAATTTTAACCTTTCAGTGGGGTTTTTTTAGGATGTTGCAGTCCATGGGATTTCCTGAGGGTAAAGGGAGAGGGGCAGCAGGGCTGGAGGTGAGCCCAGGATGAGCCAGCAGTGCCCTGGGTGTGCTGTGGGCTCCTGGAAAAGCCAGAGTGTGATGGATGTGTGCTGCCTCCCACAGAAAAGCCTCCCTCCCTCTGCCACTCAGGGCTGCTCATGTATTTCAGTGAGGAAAAAAAGCACTTTTTGCAATTAAAAATAGTGTCACAGAAAGGGAGAAAAAAAGCAATTTTTGCAATTAAAAATGGTGTTGCAGAAATAGAGAATCTCACATCATCCCCTGACCCCAACCCCCAGCAATGCTCAGGGTCTCCTGTGCCCCCAACATCCTGCTCCCTGTGTTTGCTCCCCAACCTGCCCCTGCAGAGGGAGGATCTGTCCAAACAACCAGAGCAGGCTGTGTTTGAAGAGGGGAAGGCACAGAGAGCAGAGATTAAAGGAAAGCAAACAGTTCCCTGTGTATGCCCGGGGCTGCCCCTGGTGCCACCCAGCATCCAGCTCCAAAACCATCTCCTGCCGGCCCCACCTGGGCTCAGACCCTTTAAAACACCCTTTTAGAATAATTATCTGGCCCAAAGAGCCCGTTCTGGGCCCGGGAAGGAGGTTCAATAAGCAATAATCACTTGCACAGACACAACAGATGCAGCAGTTTTTAATGCAGATGCAGAAAAATGGCATTTCATTAGGAGCTGAGAACTCCTGGGCCATGTGGTGTCACATTTATGTCCCACCCCGAGCACAGCCCCAGGCAGCCCCGAGAGCTCCCGGCTAAGAACGGGCTGGAGGTGACAGTGGATTTTCAGGGACAATTATTGGCTCTGTGGCAGCCTGTGGATCAATGGCAGATGTTTCTGAAATACTGACCCGTTTCTGAGCCTGTCCCAGCCCCGGGGATTGTCCCTACCTGCTCCTGGCAGGATTTTCTGTGCCACCTTCCCCAGGATCTCACCAATTTTTCCCAGCCCCAGCAGAGTCACCACAATCCTGCTGTCCCTGAGGTGAATAAATGGCTCCTGTCCCTTCCAGAGAGGAATTCTGCACAAACAGGGAGACGGATTTGTGGGAAACACCATCCCAGCCCTCCTTCCCAAGGGAACACTCAGAGCTGCTCTCAGCAGTGGCTTCACCTGCTGTAGAGGGAACAAAATTCCCTTTGCTGATTGGAGCTGATCCCATCCTATTTCCCACCTGAGAGAGCCTTTCCTGGATCAGATTTTCAACGAGGGATTTTCCCATCACCAGCTTTTCCCAGAATCAACATTTCTTATCACCACCTTTTCCCATCACCAACTTTTCCCATCACCAGCTTTCCCTGTCACCAGCTTTTCCCATCACCAGCTTTTCCCATCACCAAATTTCCTATCATCAGCTTTTCCCAGCACCAACTTTTCCATTACCACCTTTTCCCATCACCAGCTTTTCCATCACCAGCTTTTCCCATCACCAAATTTCCCAGCACCAGCTTTTCCCAGCACCAGCTTTTTCCATCACCAGCTTTTCCCATCACCAGCTTTTTCCATCACCAGCTTTTCCCATCACCAGCCTTTCCCATCACCAGCTTTTCCCAGGAAGCTGCTCCTTCTCCAGAGCCCTGTGCCAATGGCACACCCTTCTGCCAGGCCTTAAAAGTGACTTTGCAGTGCACTGAACACCCTGCACCAGATGCAGGATGGAATATTTTTGGGTTTTGGGGCCTCAGAGGTGCTGGGCTTTATTCTCAGTGGTTCTGCCAACCTGCCTGGGTGATCCATGAAGTGGATTCCAGCAAATCCAGGAGATGTGTGTGTGTGAGACCCCATTTTTCAGGGAAATATCATGTCCAGGGGGCAAGAGATCCCTCTGGCCAAGCTTTTACCAAAAGCTCATGTAGGATTGGTGTAGGATTGGTGTGGGATCGGTGTGGGATCGGTGTGGGATCGGTGTGGGATTGGTGTAGGATTGGTGTGGGATTGGTGTAGGATCGGTGTGGGATTGGTGTAGGATCGGTGTGGGATTGGTGTGGGATTGGTGTAGGATTGGTGTGGGATCGGTGTGGGATCGGTGTGGGATCGGTGTGGGATTGGTGTGGGATTGGTGTAGGATTGGTGTGGGATTGGTGTAGGATCGGTGTGGGATTGGTGTGGGATTGGTGTAGGATTGGTGTGGGATCGGTGTGGGATCGGTGTGGGATCGGTGTGGGATTGGTGTGGGATTGGTGTGGGATCGGTGTAGGATCGGTGTGGGATTGGTGTGGGATTGGTGTGGGATTGGTGTAGGATTGGTGTGGGATTGGTGTAGGATCGGTGTGGGATTGGTGTGGGATTGGTGTGGGATTGGTGTAGGATCAGTGTGGGATTGGTGTGGGATTGGTGTGGGATTGGTGTAGGATTGGTGTGGGATTGGTGTGGGATTGGTGTGGGATTGGTGTAGGATCGGTGTGGGATTGGTGTGGGATTGGTGTGGGATTGGTGTAGGATTGGTGTGGGATTGGTGTGGGATTGGTGTGGGATTGGTGTAGGATCAGTGTGGGATTGGTGTGGGATCGGTGTGGGATTGGTGTGGGATTGGTGTGGGATTGGTGTGGGATTGGTGTAGGATCAGTGTGGGATTGGTGTGGGATTGGTGTAGGATCGGTGTGGGATTGGTGTGAGATTGGTGTAGGATTGGTGTGGGACTGGTGTAGGATTGGTGTAGGATCGGTGTGGGATTGGTGTGGGATTGGTGTGGGATTGGTGTGGGATTGGTGTGGGATTGGTGTGGGATTGGTGTGGGATTGGTGTAGGACTGATAACACCTGTCCCCATAAAGGTGGCATTACTGAGCTGACAGCACCTCTGCAGCCTGCTCAGGCTCCCAAAAACGTCCCTCAACCCTTATAAAAGGGATTTCTTGGTTCCAGCTGCATCCCTGCATCCCACAAAGTCCCCAAAAACACAGGGCTCCCATCCCACATCGCTGATTTGATTTCCAGGCCTGAGGAACACTTGTCTTCTTCGGGCTGGTGAATAATTTATAATTTGCTTATGAGCAAAGGCAGTGGGGAGCGTGGGCAAGGGGAGGGAGAATAAATATATATTTATAAAATATGGAAAAAGCTAAAAAAAAAAAGAAAAATCATAATAAGGCCCAAACCACCCCTGTAAACTGTTCCTTTGATCTAATCCAGAATAAATTATACATAATGGAGCTGGATGGGTTTGCTTGCCGCCAGCATGAATAAAAAACCAGAAAGCAAGAGAGCAAGCCAAATCATCTGAGCTAATAACAATGTGCTCGCTGTAGATGCTTCATCTGGGATTATTTTGCAGCAGCCAGTGCAGATTTCCATGGAAAGAAAAGTAATTTTTTAACTGGGGAGGTGCTGTGCGGGCAATGAGCTGTGGTAATGCTCCAGGATGCCTGGAGCGACCAAGGAGATTTTTCTTTCTCATTCCCCGATTTCTTCCTCTAAGGGATCTGGAGTCACCAGATCTTTTAAATTTTTCTACAGGCCACGGTAGGGCAGATGTGTTTTCCAAACTTCTGGAATTCCACTGATCCAGAAAAAATCAAAATCAAAAACAAAAACAAAAACAAAAACAAAAAAACCCCAAACCAAACAAACAAACAAACAAACAAAAAACCACCAAAAACAAACCACCAAACCAAAAAAAAACCCCAACCAACCAAACAAACAAAAAACCCCAAAATACCACAAAAACCACAAAAACCCTTTTTATTTACAAAGATATTTACAAAACAGATAGAAACTGTTGAGAACTCCAGACTATTTTCCCAACTGTCTTCACCCTTCCTCCTCTTCCTCTCTCCTCCCTCTCTCCTCCTTCCCTCTCTCATGGAAGTGGAATGAGGATGGATCTGCATCCTGAAGAGCTCAGCTGATGGCTCCAGGATGCAGATCCATCAGCAAACACAATCCATAAAGGATTCCCCAGGTCCAGGATGCAGATCCATCAGCAAACACAATCCACAGAGGATTCCCCAGGTCCAATGGGAGCCAATTCCCATCCAGAGGCCAATGGAAAATCACTCCCATCACCAGCCCTGCTGCACTGCACTCCTGCACTGACTTCCTCAGGATGAGGAAGGTATTGATCCAACAGCCAATACTCCAAAAATAAAACTGTTCCCTCAGGGCTCGGCTTCAGCATCCAATTAAAATTCCTCCCAGAACTCACAGTCCTTTGGAACGTGCAATTCCAGAGGCAGGGAATGAGTCGGGTGCTGCTGTGGCTCAGCCACTGACCACAGGTTCCTCCTCAAATGTACGGTTTGGTTGTGAAATAAGAGAAAGATGGGCAGCGGGAATGAGTTTGGGAGGAATAAAAGATCTCTGAAGGTCTGAAAGGTCCCTTCGAGGCCCAGCAGAGCCTTCAGAAGAAATCATCCTGCTCTGTTTTATCTGGGAGAAAAGCCCGAGATTTCCTTTTGGGTGGTTTTTTTTGGGAGCAGGGAGAATTCCATCATCACATGGATGGCCCCATCGCTGTGGGGACAAGCTCAGGTTCATCCTCTGCTCTGGGAGCTCCCCACAAGCTCCTCTCCCTCGATCACCTTTCAGAAAATCCCCTCCCACGCCAAACCCCGGCAAACCCGGGGCGAGTGGGATGTTTGGAGTGTGGGATGTGTGAAGTGGTGCTGCACATCCACACTCGGCACAGCTGCACGGGGGGAATGTGCTGCTTCACAGCTCCTTGGGCTGTGAGCCCCTTTTCTCACCGCTCTGTTTGTTTATTTGTTCACAGCTCTGTGAGGAATCCACCTGGGGGGAATTCCCTTCCCTCCTCCCATCCCAGATCCAGCAGGAGGGGGAATCAGGCCTGGCTGAATCAGAGGAGAAAGTGAAAAGAGTCACAGCTTCCATCCCTGCCTCTCCCGTGTTGCTGCAGGGCACAAAATGAACAACACGGACACGGTCAGGTCGTCAGAGTAAAAAGAGGGAAGTTTATTTTCCTACTTGATTTATATAGATTTTGGACAATGATTATGGATTGGACAATGAGGCTGCCACCTCCCCAACTACATTGGTCAAACTAGAAGTCTATCAATTGTTCCTCCTCAAGAGAGGAATGATAAACAAGAAGAATGGTTTACAATAACATCACTTTGTTTATATGAAAATTTGTGAGAAACTCCACTACAAAACTGAAAAAGATCAGGGCAACACTCCTGAGCATCCAGGAATGCTCAGCTGCTCCCTGAAAGTGCTCCACCATGCAGGAGGGGGAAATACATTTGGAATGATTCTTAATTCTCTTCTGTTCCTTATTCAGAGGTGGAGTGAAGGGGTTTGAGCTGCTCTCATCGATTTATAGCGGGCAACCAGGGTGTGGAAGAGGAGCAATGTAGGAAAAATGAGCAGGAATAATGCAGGGATAACAGCTTTAAACTGCCAGAGGGCAAGCTTAGGTGGGATTTGGGAAAAAATCTTTCCCTGTGAGGGTGGGGAGGCCCTGGCACAGGGTGCCCAGAGAAGCTGTGGCTGCCCCTGGATCCCTGAAGTATCCAAGGTTGAACGAAGCTTGGAGCAACCTGGGCTGGTGGCAGGTGACCCTGCCCATAGGGAGTGGCACTGGATGGATTTTAAGTCTATCCCATCCTATCCCATCCCATCCCATCCCATCCCATCATTCTATAACAAGCTTTGCCCCGTCACCACGCTTTGAGAGGGCACCCACAACCTCAGAGCTGCCCAGGAAGGAGCAGATCAAAGCAGTGCCCAAAACCTTCATGGGCATGACCCAGACAGGGCTGGATGTGCTCCAGGACCATCCAACTGCTTTTTTTGGGTGTTTGCCCAGCTAAAACACCCAGGGCTGTGGGCCTGATATTTCTGGGTCTGAGGGATTTCAGCCTGCTGGCAGCTGCTGACTTTTTCCCAAGGAAAAATTTCTCCAGAAAGTTTTTTCTCAAAACAATCTTGGCAAACAACTCTCCTTTCTCAAAACAATCTTTCTCCAGGTGGTGTTTTGCTGTTTCTCTGGTTTAACCAAATGGATCAGAGAGGTGTCTTTCCTATTCACCAACCATGTGCAGTCTGTATGGGAACACCTTATAAAAAGTAGTAAAAAGTAGAAAATAAAGCCTTCTTTTTCTATGCTCTTTGCCTTCTGAAATACTTGGAGTCCTTCTTTCGTGTCCTGTGCCTGGGACCCACCCGGGGAATTTCCACTCCCTCCAGGTTGAGGGGTCCTGCTCTGGAGCCAGAGATGTGTCACTAATTGGTGCCCGGGAGTGCTCAAAGGAAATCTCAGCTCTGAAGTCAGGGCTGGAGGAGGAAAACTCTGGAGCTGTGGAAGGAGTCGAGCAGAGATCAATCACAATTATAAAACCAGTTAGGAGGAGAGGGCTGCTCAGCGAGGTCACTTCAGGGCGCTCTCATTAGGGAAGTCTATTAGGGAAGAGGCTGATAATGGATGGGAGGCTGCCACACCGGCTAATTATAAACATCACACGGTGCCTCAGGCTCGGCTACTCCCTGCCGGGGCTTTGCTCCAGACTCCAGCTCCTCCTTGCTGGAGGTGCCACATTTCCTTGGAGAAGCTGCAGATATTTCCTGCAGCATCCATGGGTGGAGTTGTGCCCATCCTTTGTTCAGGTATAACCAAACCAGCAGGAGATTGGCTTCCAAAATAGTGAGGGGTGGGAGCTTCTCAGTGCTTGTGGTGTGGCTGTAGTCCTGGTTCGTGCCTGAGATGTTTTTGTTTTCTGAAATTCTTTTCCCAAGGAATTTTCTGTAAACAGGAGAAATGTTTTTGTAACTGTAACTTTGTTCTTCATTCCTTTTCCTCGGAGGGACTTCTCCTTGCTGTCCCTCTGCTCTGACCAATGTGAGTGAAGAGGTTTGTCTTTGTGTCACCAATCAGATTGGTCTGTGTGAAATGGTATATAAGGGAAACACATCCCAAAAAATAAAGGAGTCATTTTCAGCCTTCTGAAGTTTGGAGTCTGTGTCGTTGTGGTGTAAAACAGTGTCAGTGTGGCCTCAGCACAGGCAGCCCCTCCTGGATTCATTCAGCCACATTTGAGGTTTTGCCTTCTTTGCTTTTTGACTTTGTAACAGCCTTGGTTTGGATTCAATGCATTTTTCACCAAATTCCTTGATCTAGTTGGAAAAACGTGTCCTCAGCACGAGGCTGGCACAGCCAGCTCTGCCCTTCTGTGCCCTCCCAGCCCACCGTGCACCACTGAGATGGATCCAGCCTGGAAAAGCAGGATGGATCAGGAGCTTTGGATGAGTTCTTCTCACAGGGAAGCCCCAGGGTGATGCTGAGCTGGTTGCAGAGATCAGTTTAACCCACACACTGTCCTCAGAGTGCAGAGCACGGGGCAGAAATGATTTCTAGGCTGAATTTTTGCCTTCTCATGAGCTGCACCTGCTCTGTGTGCACAGCCTGAGCACGGGAACACCACGGGAGCCACGGCCCAGGTTCCTGAGGACAAGGAATTGCATAACTCCCGCCCCAGCCTGCACTGGATCAGCTCCCCAGCTGGAATAAATCAAGAGAGATCCATCGAGGTCAATCCTGGCCAATTGTATCCACTTAATCTTCTCCTGGGAAGCGCCACTCAATCGATGTGCAGAGCTCCTGCCTCCTCCAGGGGCCACTCCAAACCTCTTCCCAAAAGTGCTGGAACAGAAACCCCTCCTGCAGTGGCTCCTCTCTGAGTGCCTGAGCCACAGCCCAGCTGGGACAGAGCCAAAAAACCACATCTGGGATGGGCACCCAGTGGGAAACTGAACCAGCTGCCCCAAAAAACATCATCATTGTTGCAGTGGGACACAGGATTTAGTTTTCCATTTTATTTCCCTGAAACGGCTGGGGGCTGGGGTGGAAAGAATGGACATCAGGGAAAAAGGGTTCTCGATAATTCATATCCCAGGATGGTCCCAGCCCCAGCAGGGTTCTCATATTTAATTAAAAATGGTAAAATATTTATCTCTGTTAAGTGCTCTCCCTCCCCAGCCCCTCTCCCCATTTGAGAGCGAGGGGGATGGAGCAGGGCAGGAATGTTTGTGTGGATCCTTCACAAACAGAGAAATAATCAACAAATTGGAAGTTTAAGGCCGGGTTATTTTTTTCTGGGGAATGTTTCCATCCCCATAACTGCTACAGCAACTCCCAAATTTAAAAGCAAAGCACAAAACAAAGTGGTGGGGATGTCCCTGGAGTGTTGGGGTGTCCCTGGGGCAGAGGTGTGACCACGGGCACTGCTCCCCATCCCCTCAGCAGCCTCCTCCCCATCCCTATTCCCATCCATCAGCCCCAGCCCTGCTCCCACTAGAGCCTGACCCCGGTGCTTTGATGGGGACATCTTTCCAAGAACCCCAGCCAGCCCTATTGGATGTTTTATTCAGCTTTTATAAATGTTCCTCGCTCTAAAAGAGTAAATGAGGAGTTTGGGGCAGTGCCAAGGGGTCTCTTTTTCTGTTTCCCTTGGCAGTAAAATCAGCTTTCAAATTATTATTGCCATAAGGAAACATGATATTCAAACGCCGACGTCTCTCCCTTTTATCTCCCCTCTCCTCTTCCCTCTGCTGATTCCCCCTCTTTTAAATGCAGATCAGCCCTGGCCCTCCCCATCATTTTGGGGAGGTGACAATTGAATTTTCTCGAGTTGAGGAGGATGGAGGGGTCCTTCTTTCTCTCCTTGCTTTTCCCATTTCAGGGCAGGAGAAAAGGCAGGGAAGGAGCAGAATTAAGGCTCTGGAACATCCCTGTTATAAATAAATGGGCGGAGATAATATTAATCTCCTTAAAATGCCTTTATTAATCACCTCTTACAATGGTTGCTCGAGGGGTGTGGCAGCCCGATGCGCCGTGGAGGAGGAGGGTGCTGGTCAGCTCTGCAGCAGGACAGCAGAGCTGGAGAACTCTTCCCTCTCTCTTCTCCCATTGGCTGAGGTACTTGAAAGGTACAGACTGCCCTGAGTGCCCAATACCTAAAATTTGCATCGGGCGTGGGTTCCCTTTTTTTTTTTTTTTTTTTTTTTTTTGGAGCGGGGCGGCGATCTCTCATGGCAGTTTCGCAACCAGATATGGCGTCTTGGAAGTTTCGCGCCGCCTTGTTTATATTTCAAAGCATGAGAACTCCAATACAAGAACGTAAAACAAGATCAGAAGGCTGAAAATCAGGATGACACATTTCTACCTGCCTTGGCTCTTTGGGGCTGCAAAAGGCTTTGGTGACCCCTCCAGGTGACCACTCCTGGCCTGGCAGCCTGGGGGGACACCCAGAGAACCTTTCCTTCCCCAGGCTGATTCCAGCCCAGCTCCCTCTGGAGCTGGTGGGATTTAGAGTTTGTCCAGCAGGGTCAGGGCGAGCTCCCAGCTCCTGGAAATAACTCCTGGAGAGCAGCACTCCATCAATCCCAGCCCCTGCACAGCCCAGCTGCTCTTTGTGTTCCTTCCCAAAGCACTGCAGCATGTGTAGGTACACAGCAAAACACAAACCGGGATAAATTACCTTCCAGGCAATGCCTGAGGAACTTTGAAATTGCTGAAAAAAATCAAAGCACATTCCAGGGGGGAAACACCGTGAATTGGAAGGGGAAAAATGCTCAGAGAGGCTTTTAATGAAAGCAGAGCCAGAGAGGGAGCTCAGAGCCCTTTCAAGATGTTCATGAAGTGAGTGCCAGCACAGACAGTCCTTGGGGGCACAAAAAAACAGTTAATGCCCCCAACCATTTTCCAGATGGATGTGGATGTCAAAGGCAGCTGAAATCCCCCATCCCATGCAGAGAGAGCACTTGGGGTGCCCTCCTGGGCTGCTGGAGAGGCAAAGATTTCCCAGCTCTCCTCTGAGCCAGGCAGGAACCAGCACTGAATGCAGCTGAGCAAGCCAAGGATGGCTCTTCCAGGTGAAGGAACAGCAACAAAAAAAGGTGTTTTCTAAATGAAAAACATAAATCTAAAGTGCAGCCTCAGCCTTCTCCACTTCAGAGTGATGAGGTTTTAATGCTGGAAGCTGGAAGACAACCAGCAAGTGATGGAGAGGATGAGGCTGAGGCTGAATTCCCTGTTGGGAACACAGAGCCCTGAGGTCAGGACACGGAGCTGGGATCAATACACCCCAACACTGCAGCCAGGGGGGCTGGAAAATGTCATCCTGATCTTTTTCAGCCTTCTGATGTTTGCATTTTTGTACTGGAATTTCTCAGGGGTTGTAACACAAACAAAGTGATTGTTTTCACATTCCTCTCTAGAGGAGGGATGTCTCAACAGGACACGGAAAGAACCACACTCATTTGTCAGGATGTGAGATGAAATAGAAAAGGGAAGTTTATTTGGGGATCTCAAATTCTGTAGTTTTTGAGATTTGGTCAAGGATTGGGGGATGAGAAGAACACCCCTCTGACCCCAGTGGTCACTTCAGAAGTCCATCAATTTGTCCTTCCCCCTGGAAAGGAATGTGTTGTTTACAAAACATCAGTCTTTGGTTCTGTCACAAGCGTGAGAAAGCTCCAGTAGAAATGAAAAACAATCAGAAGGCTGAAAAATCAGGGCGACAGAGGGACAATTGATAAACTTCTATTTTGACCAGAGGGGTCAGAGAGGTGTCAACCTCATTGCCCAGTCTCTGGTCAAACTCCAAAGCCTATATAAACCCAAAGGCAAGATAAACCATCTCTGCTTTTGCTCTGACACTGGACTAAGTGACTGTCGTTCTTTGCGTGTCCTCCAGCAACGGGAAAACACTTGTTTTAATTACCCACCACCAGCAGCACAAAAACCAGCCCAGATTAAAGACCTGCAGCCTCCTTGGGTTGTTGTGGGAGCCTTGGTGGCTTTGTCCCTGCCCACCCTGACAGGGCCACTCTCGGGTTGGGTCTCTCACCCAAGATTCAGGTTGTTAAAAGTCCCTGGCCCTCTAAAAACCCCGAGCCGCATCGCAAGAAAAAGGCAGAGTCCTTAAGGCCTTGTTTTCAGGTTTCTCATGTTGTTTATTATTTGATATCTCCACTTTCTCCGCTCCCAGCCGAGGTCCAGTTACGTGTCTGTTATTTACAATTTCATACCAATGCCTATCACCTACACTAAAAGGGTCATTTCTACCTTGACCCAATCCTCTCAAACTATTTTGTGTCATCATCACATCAGAAGATGGAGGACGAGGAAGAAGGAGAAGAACTCAAGGAACTTTCATTTTGTCCCCCCACTTACCTCTATTCTAAGAACCCCAAAACTACTAAATTTTTCATCTTGTTCATCTAAACTACTGTTTTCACACCTGTGTGGTTTGTAACTCCTCTCTCAGTATTGGAAGCTTCTCCCATGGACTAAAATCAAAGCCAGTGTTTTCCTGGGCTCTGTGCCAAGATCTCCAACCCCCTTGGACCAGCTTCAAACTCCCTTCCTCAGGTCCCAGGTCATCCAAGGGGATCCCACAGGCCACCATGCTCAGGGACCTGCCTTGCTGTCACAGGAGCTTGGCTGTGTTCTCACCCCGGGCCCAGCCTGCTGCTGCATTCCCCAGCCAGCCACAATATTTCCCAGGCTAATCTCAGCCGAGTTGGAGCTGGGATGGAGATGGATGTGTGCAATGGAGTAGGTTGAGATATATTCTGGGTATGTCGCCGGGAGCGTTTCATGACGGGGAGGCAGCAATGACTCCAGCAGTGTTTTTCCCCAGTCTCAATCTTGGCACACTTTGGTTTTTCCTCCCGAGGATCCATTAGTCACTGCCCTGAATATAAACCAGCCCAAGCAGCCAGATCCCTCAGCCTTGCAAAGATCCCCCACATTGTAATTCCAAAATAACACCACACTCCTTTAATGATCAATAGCAATTACTAAGTCATTTATATCCAATAAAGGCTCCAGCAGGAGGTCTGGGTGATATATTACTGTATAAATTCACACTATGAAGCAGATTAACAAAGCATTATGAAAAGCAAGCTTATTATTTGCATGAACATGAGGCTCAAGAGCTAATTGAAGCAATCCAGCAAAATGTCAATGACTCCTTTTGTATATGAAATATTCATTAAAGGGGAGCACTTATTCGTGAGCGATTGTTTATTTATACCTTTTCATTTGCATTCTGCTATAAAACTGGCTGCCTTTCCATTAGGGAACAGCCAGCATCACTTTTCTTGGGAATGGCTGGGACTTGGAAATTGCCTCCTGTCTGCAGAGAGCAGTGGGGGATTTTTCTTAGGCACTGGATGCGTCTGATGGATCAGGGCTGATGGGGAGGGAAGGGGAGCAGCTGCAGAAATGATGAACAGCCTCGTGCTTCCTCATCCTCCCTCTGCCCTCCTCTCCCCTGGTGCTCTGGAATGGAGGTGGCTTTGGAGGAGCCTCATTTGGACACTCCAGTTCTGTACAGGGAGACCTGGGGGAATTGCCAGCCTTGCGACAGATTTTTTCCCTGGGCTTTAATTTGATGTTTTCATATTTATTATATTTTTATTTCTGTGTTTTACGTTTAGTAATGCTAACAAGCAGCATTTTGCCCTCTGCTCCCTCCAGACCCTCCCTGGACACACCCCACAGGGATGGATCCAGCTTTCCCTGGGTTTGTGCTCACTGAGGATGCAGAGGGTGACACCAGGAGGGTCAGCCCGAGGCTGGCAGGGCACAGCCTTGCAAAGGAGCCATTCCATTCCCTCTCCCCAAAACTACTGGAAATGACTGGAAATGACTGAAAATGGGTTTGGTTTCCATTTTTGGCATCGTGTCCAAACACCAGGACAGTGAGCAGCAATGGGGGTGCAGAGGGACAGCAAAGATCCCATAGATCCATAGGGAAAACATCCCCAAAAAAAAGGGAAAACTTGAGCCCCTCGTGCCCCAGGGAGGAGGCACAGTGGGATCCCGAGGCTCTGGGCACCCTTTGCCTGCTGCTCTCTCCAATTTTAGCCCCAAATGAAGTTTTTCCCAGCCCATCCATTTGCCAGGACAGCTCCTGGGCTACAAATCAATGCAACACGGCATCTTATTTGCTCTGCAGCCAGCTGAGCAAAACAATGTAGCACCAACAGAGACATGAATCTCCCTCATTTGTCTTCTGCTAGAAAAATTTCAAGGCTGGAGCTTTTTTTCTGTCTCTCTGGCAGCACTGTCAGGAGGGTGACGTGTCGGGAATGGCTGGATGGGGGCTCAGGATTTGTTTTCTCGGTGATTTCCTCGGTCTAAATTGCAGCTTTACTCACACACGTCCCCAGATGCCCAAGACAAATGTTTGACCAACTGCTTAGGGCGGGATGTGAGGATCAATCTCGGATCCCTGCTCCCAGGGAGGCTGCAGGGCAGGTGGAAATACAATTACACTGAGAGGAAATGCCTCTGAAAGACCCCATGGGCGAGGATTGGCTCCTGGGGCTCGGGATTTGCTCCTCCACAGCACTGGAAGGCGCAGGGATGATTTTCCCTGGCGGAATAAGGCCCATTCCTTGAGCAGGGTTCTCCCTCTCCCTGCTGTACCTCACCCCAAAAATCCCACTGGACAATCCCTTCCGGACAGCACCTTTTGGGCATTGCAGCCATAGGCATTTTTGGGGTATTTTGCTGCTCCCCTGAGCTCTGTTCCCAGAGAAATTCCTTCCTGGAGATTTATGAGTTCCTACCTGGAATTCACTGGGATTTACCTGTTAATGATCCTTTTCTCGAGTCCCTGTGTAGAGAAATTCCCTGTTCCCATGGAGGGGATGCCCAGAGCCCATCCCACCACTCAGCCAGCCACAGAATAAATCAAATTCTTAGCTGACCCTTCCCAAAGCTCTCAGCACTCAGCCAGAGCAGTGAAACCCCAAAGAAGCCCATCAGGGACCCCAAAGTCCTCAGAGGTGGAGAGAGAGAGAGAACAAGAGGGTGAGAGGGGTAAAAAGGTAAGAGCAAGAGAGTAAGACGTAAGAGAGTGATGTCCTTGTTCCAATACATTATATCTCCTTTGGTGTCGAATATTCTAATTTACAGTGACCAACCAGCAGATACAAACCCTACAGACTTTGCACACAGCCTGTGAGAACTGCTTTATCACCACATCTGTATTCTAAACTCCAAAGGCTTCTCTCTTATCTGCCTTTTCCTGGATACATTGGTGGGGGCTGCACCCCTGGGTCCCTTGGTGTCCCTTTGTTTGTTATCACTCAACCCATCTCCAGTTAATCACTGTCTTCCTGCCTGCCGTGATCACATCTCAGAGCTGCCTTTCATTTCTATTTCACTCACAGGTTTTATATTTTCAGCATCTCTTGCCAGGCCAATCATATTTATAAGCTTTTCCTGTCTCATCTCTCCCAACACCCGAGGATGGGCAAACCCGAGGGTTTGGGGCACCGCGCTGTCCCCTGAGTCCCCAACTCATCCCATCCCCGAGCCCGGGGAGTTCCCGGTGCTGTACGAGCCGTGGGAAGAGAAGGAAAGGGAAGGATGTGAGAGCTGCCGGAGCGCCGGGAAACTGCTGAGAGCGCGCCGGCTGCGCCCTTAATGGCTTTTAAATCACCGAGGTTCAACAGGAAAAAAACAACCCCTAATGTTTACTCACACTTGCGCAGCTCCTTATTTGCATATAATTGCTTCCTGTCACAACACTCCATCCAGAGCCTGTAAATCCCGGCGATCAGAGGAGCCCTGAGCAGGGAATGCCAGGAATAAACCCTGGGACACCTCAGGTGTCCTGTGGCCGAGCGAGGAGCGACAGGGACATCCCGGCAGGGGATTCATTAGAGAGAGGAACACTGGCAAAAAATAAAAATGAGGCAGGTGAAAACACAGGTTTCCCTCGGGATTTGGATGGTGTCGTGGTATGAAAGCAAAACGAGTGAGAGGCTCCAAGTCAGAAATACAATTTAATAAGAAGAAAGGTAAAAAGGTAAAAATAAAATCAATGCAATAACACAAAGGACCAGTGACAGAGTCAGAACACACCCTGAGCAGGGTGGGGGGAGCAGTCCAGGGGAGGGGCTCTTCCTGAAGCAGTGATCCCACAGAAAGGTCTGGGAGCTCTGCTCCTCTGGGAATCCAGTGGCTCAGGGCTGCTTGTCCTGTCCCAAATCCCAGATTCTCTCCAGGTGGGAATGCTTGGCTCCTCCCCCTGGGCATTGGGAGCATCTCCCAATGGGATGAGGAGTCGTGCAGTGGCTCCTTGATGGCCCATTAAACAGAGAGAGCTCCTGGAGGGAGTTCCCTGTGAGTCCTGGGCAAGGCATTGATGGGCCATGAGCAGAAGAGCCCAAAGGAGGGGCCTGGGAACAGTAGAGCACTGCCCCACTTGTTTAACAGTTCATGAAGAGGTGATAGAATAAATACTTTGTGTACATCTTACACTGCAACCCAGGACAGATGGATATTTATCAGTGCTGGGAATGCCGGGGACACTGAGTGCCAGCACTGAGCACAGCTCCCTCCTGCAGCCCTGTTTTTGTCCCTTTAACTCACAACCCCCTGTCACTCGTCCTCCAGAGCAAAGGAAAAGATCCCAAAAATGGTAAAAACGGTTTGGGAGAAAGATTCACTCCCCAGAGATGGGTTTGAGGTGGGACAGGGACGGCTCAGGGGGTCCAGGGGGTCCCAAGAGCCGCAGGTGCCCGGGGGCAGCAGGAAGGGAGCGCCGGCACTCCCTGTGCCTGTCCTACTTTCCTGCTCATCCGATGATGCACTCACAATGCATTTTTTAAAAACCTCCGTCTGTCTGGAGGATTTAACTCCAGAGACACTTTCTGAGGACGGTGCTAGGGATGTTGGAAAACATGATTTCCAGGGAGGGCTGAGAACCAGCTGAAACCAGCCCTCCGTGGATCTCTGGAGCTCTTAATTAGACGAGAATTAACACCCTGGGAAACATTTGATTGCTAACAAGGGCACAGCTCCCTTTCACTGGGATTAGCATCCCTTGGACTCCTCAAGCTTTACATCACCCTCCAGTACACAGAGCTGCTTCCCCACTTGTCCTGGCATCACCTGCCTGTGCAAAAAAAGTCTCTCCCCATCTTTTTTAATCAGCTTTTCATAAATTCTAAAAGGCCCCAATGAGGTTTTTAGAGCGTTTCTTGAATCGAGCTTTGAAAGCGTGGGGTTCTCTGCGTGTGTCTTTTCCAGCATTCCTCCAGTTCAGGGGAGGCTCTGCATTCCCCAGGCTCTGGAATTTCTCCTGACAGGCCACCGGATACCCGGAGACCATGAAATTTTAACGGAGCTCTGCTTTTTCCAAGGCACGCTCCGGATCGGCGGAGCAGGAGCAGGGCACGGTGGATGGGCTGAGGAGACGCAAGAAAAGGGAGCAGATTTTGGCTGCCATGCTAGAGGAGGTTGAGACGAGCTAATTAAGCTCTTGAGGGGGGAAAAAGTGCCCTATATTTTGCTTTATTCCACTTTATTTCTCCTCCTCCCCAGCCCCGCGCTCTCCCCTGGCAGACGTCATCATGTGTCGGCTCCGATGATTTATTCAGGAGCCACATCGGCTCTGCCTTCCACTCCAGCGAGCAAAAATTTCAATATTTCATATGGAAATCTCCAGCTCTCTGTCCCTATTTCTGCCTAAAGCTGCTGCTCCTCTCTGGGGTGCAAAGATGGGCTGGGTGCAGAGCTCTGCTGCTGCTGCTGCTCTGAAGTTTTTACCGAGTTTTCTGGATGCTGTTGAGTCTCTCCATCCTTCATCCAGCAGTGTGACAGAAGATGTGACAAACCCAGCATGGCACTGTGTCCCCTGGCAGTGCCACCAGCCCTGCCTATGCCTTTGGTGTGATAGAGTTTGTTTGTTCATTTCAAAATCAGGAAGTGGGCTGTTGGATTTGCTTAATGTAGTATGCTTGCATAAGAAACTTGTCGGTTACCGGTTACAACATTGGTGGCAGAACCTCGAGGGGCCCCCGGCAACAAGTAGAAAGACATACGCAGAGTACCCCAAAATTGTCACGTCGACAAGGATTCGGACTGCTTAAAAAGGACACAAGAAGACGGAGGAGGCGCGGCAGTTGGCGGGACGGAGATCCCCCTGTCGCCCAGCGCTGATTTGCCTTATTGCTACGCTTGCTGTAATCAAAATAAATTACTTGATTGGAAATAATTGGCGTATTGCTCATGCTATTTATCACAATTTTGGTGCCGTGACTCGGATGGGAATATCGTAGGAAATGTGAAAACCTGGGGAGGCGCCCCACCGATAACCGGTGGCCCCAGTATTCACTTCCGTACTCTACTCCCACCGACGATCCGAAATTTGTAGCAAAAAGGCAAGGAGAACCGGTTGACCCTTTAAATTTTGTGCACAAAAGTCCGGACGAAGACGCAGGACGCGTAAGTGACTGCCCATTGTGCAGGGGTATCCGTTCGGTCTGGGTCGGGATCCCGGAGTGCGGCGTGTGGTGTGTGTGTGAGAGGGGAACCGGCAGCCGGATTCCCCAAGTGAGTGCGGACCCTCAGTAGTGCGGTTCCCATAAGCCCGCGAGGGCTTGGGCCACGAACCAGGGGAAGCGGTTGAATACCACACGGGTGGAAGAAGGCACTCCGGAAGATGGGACAGGGGAAAAGCAAGCCCCCTCCACCCATGAAACCCCCGTCAGTACCTAAGGACTCCCCATTAGGATTTATGTTACTGGCGTGGAAGTATTATCCCGGGACTGGGGATAAGGACAAAGCTAAAATGATACACTATTGTGTAGAGGTTTGGGGAGGACAACAATTATCTAAAGCAATTTGGTATGGATCCTCTGAGATTTGGGTGCAACAACACTTGAATTTTTGGGTAAATTCCAAAACCCCTTTTAGTTAAGAAGAGAGTGATTATGCAGCTGTGTGGATGACCCGCCCAGGGGATCCAGGGGTCTCACTTTTTAACCTATCAGAGGTAGACCCAGATATAAGACGGATGAAACATAAAAGGGAGGAAGAAATCCCCATGGGGCCTCCACCTTATGTGCCCCAAATATCTGTAAATCTCCCTCTCCCACCACAACTAGAGACGCTTGAGGGTAGGGATGAGGCGCAAGGACCCCTTACTCGCGGTAGGGCTAGGCAGCAACAACATAACCTATTCCCCCTGCGAGAAATGCCCATGGGGGGACCACAGCCACAGACGAGGTTTGTCTCAGTGCCCTTAAGTTCTGGAGATGTAAGGGAATTTAAAAAAGAAAGGGGCAATATTTTAAAAGACCCCATAGGCGTGGCTGAAAAAGTAGACCAATTTTTAGGACCCAGTATTTATACCTGGGAAGAACTGCAGTCCATTTTAAATATCTTATTTACTGCAGAGGAAAAGAATATGATTAGGTGCGCAGGAATGTGCATTTGGGATACACAGCATGTACAGGGACCTTTAGCTGACACCAAGTGGCCCCTGCAGAATCCCAATTGGAATCATCAGAACCAAGATCATAGAACACATATGCAAGATTTATGAACCATAATTGTCCAGGGTATTAGAGAAGCTGTCCCCAGAGGCCAGAATATTAATAAAGCCTTTAATGAAAGGCAGAAAAAGGAGGAGACCCCCACAGAATGGCTGGAGAGACTACGCAAAAATTTACAGCTATATTCTGGTCTGGACCCGGACATTCAATTGGGGCAGGCATTGTTAAAAACACAATTTGTGGCAAAATCTTGGGATGATATCAGGAGAAAGTTGGAAAAAATCGAGAACTGGCAGGATAGAGGACTGGATGAATTACTTAGGGAAGCCCAGAAGGTTTATGTAAGAAAGAGAAGAAGAAGGACATAAGAGACAGGTTAGAATGATGGTAGCAGCAATGAGGGAAAGCAGGGAATTAGACCGAAGGGATGGGGAACCAACACGAGGGACTCCCCAGAATTTGAGGAAAACTGAAATGTTGAGAGAAAGGAAGGAGGAGAGAATCTGTTATTACTGTGGAAAGAGGGGACATTTGAAAAGGGATTGTAGAAATAGAATTCAGGATGAAAAGATGTTTAAAGAAGACTAGGGAGGTCAGGGGCTCTATATATTGGGGACCCGGAAACAACAAGAGCCCTTGATAAAGCTAAAAATTGGGCCCCATTTTGAAGAAATTGAATTCCTGGTGGACTCAGGGGCTGAGAGATCCACTATACAACGGTTACCCTCGGGGTGTAAGATCTCCCGAGAGACAGCCCTAGTTGTGGGAGCAAAAGGCGAACCCTTTAAGGTAGGAATAGTTAAGAATGTACAGATAGAAGCAGAATCTAAGTTAGGGGTAGGGGACTTTCTAGTAGTACCTGAGGCAGAGTTCAACTTGTTAGGAAGAAATTTGATAGCTGAACTTGGAATCAATTTGGAAGTAAAAAACAAAGAAATCAAAATTAAAATATGTACACTCCAAGTAGAAGATGAACAAAAAAAAAAATCAATCCCAAAGTGTGGTATACCCCTGAGAGTGTAGGACGGTTGGAGATACCCCTTTTATGGTAACAATTAAAATCCAGACGTCCCTGTTAGAATAAAACAATACCCCATATCCTTGGAAGGTAGAAGAGGGTTAAAGCCCGAAGTAGAGAGACTAATAGATCAAGGACTGTTGGAGCCTTGTATGTCCCCTTTTAACACTCCTATTTTACCAGTTAAGAAGCTCAACGGGACATACCGATTAGTACATGACCTGAGAGAAATAAACAAACGAACTGTCTCTCAGTTCCCCGTAGTTGCTAACCCATATACTTTACTGAGTAAGCTAGGCCCCCATAATTTGTGGTATAGTGTTATAGATTTGAAAGATGCATTTTGGGCCTGCCCTTTAGATAAATCATGCAGAGATTATTTTGCCTTTGAATGGGAAGACCCTGATACTAATAGAAAACAACAGTTGCGTTGGACAGTTCTGCCCCAAGGGTTTACTGAAAGCCCCAACTTATTTGGACAGGCCTTAGAGCAGATTTTGCAAGAATATCACCCAGATCCAAAGATCACTCTGATACAGTATGTTGATGACTTGTTAGTTGCTGGGGAAAAAGAGGAAGAAGTTAGAAGAGAAAGTATTAAGCTGCTGAACTTTTTGGGACTAAAGGGGCTTAAAGTATCAAAAGCAAAACTACAATTTGTGGAGGAAAAAGTAAAATACTTAGGGCATTATATTGCAAACGGGGAAAAGAGAATAGACCCCAGTAGATTAGAAGGAATACTGTCCTTACCACCACCAAGTAACAAAAGGCAAGTGAGACAACTACTAGGGTTAATGGGGTATTGTAGACAATGGATTGAGAACTACAGCAGTAAGGTTAAATTTTTATACCAAAAACTTAGTAAAGAAGGACTTATGAAGTGGGATCAACAGGATGAAAGCAATTTCAAAAAATTAAGGGAGGACCTTACTAATGCACCTGTACTTAGTTTGCCCGATTTGCATAGACCCTTTTACTTATTTGTAAATGTGGATAACGGTACCGCCTACGGAGTCCTGACCCAGGACTGGGCAGGAAGGAAGAAGCCCATAGGGTACCTATCAAAATTATTAGATCCTGTTAGCCAAGGCTGGCCCACTTGTCTACAGGCAATAGTTGGATGTGCATTATTGGTAGAGGAAGCCAGAAAAATTACCTTTAATAGTAGCATAAAGGTATTATCCCCGCATAACATCAGAACAGTCCTCCAACAGAAGGCTGAGAAATGGATATCAGATTCCCGCCTTCTGAAATATGAAGGAATTCTACTGGAAGCCCCTGATTTAACCCTTGAGACCACTACTCTCCAAAACCCTGCACAATTTTTGTATGGAGAACCAGGGGAAAATATAGAAATGATACACAATTGCCTTCACACAATAGAAGAACAAACAAAAATCAGGCCAGATTTGGAGGAAATAGAACTAGAACATGGGGAGAGAATCTTTGTAGATGGATCCTCCAGGGTAGTGGAAGGGAAAAGAAAGTCAGGATACGCTTTAATAGATGGAAGAACCTTTAAGGTTATAGAGTCTGGACCATTAAATAGCACTTGGTCAGCCCAAGCTTGTGAATTATATGCTACTCTACGGGCATTAGAAAGATTACAGGGAAAGGAAGGGACAATATATACTGACTCTAAATATAGTTATGGGGTAATACACACTTTTGGGAAAATTTGGGAAGAGAGGGGATTAACGAATTCACAAGGAAAAAAAAAAAAAAAAAAAAAAAAACCAAAAAAAAAAAAAAACCTTAATACATCAGGAATTGATAAAGGAGGTCCTACTAGCCCTACGTAAGCCTACGAGGCTAGCGGTGGTTCATCTCCGTAGCCATCAAAGGGGAATTGATTACAGGATCTATATTAGCCAGCTGATGAAATACCGACAAGAGCTATGGAAAAAGGGACAATTAACTCAAAGACCCCCTCTTGATATTGTTTTACACCAGATAAAACCTGGAGATTGGGTCCTGATAAAAACCTGGAAAGAAACTACCCTGCAACCACGTTGGGAAGGCCCATACCTTGTTCTGTTGACCACAAATACCGCTATCCGGACTGCGGAAAAAGGCTGGACCCATGCAAGCCGCATAAAAGGACCAATACCTCATGATAACTGGAAGGTTACTAGTCCAGCAGGAGATCTAAAACTTACACTCACCCGGAAAAAGGAATAAAAAAGAGGCAAAAACTTTAAAGTTTTAACTTTAGATATAATGAATAACTGATGAATAGTGGAAATATAAATAGAACCTTTAGGGTAGAGAAACTTTTTGGGGCACAGCTAGATTTGAGAGGAAATATATATGCTAATCATATATGCATAAAATGTACTGATCAATATTGTAAAGGCAATTGCTATCCTTTTGTATGCTATCAGTGTTTGATTTGTGGGAAAAAGTGGTGGACTCATTGCAATAGAGGATATCCCCCTCCTGGTGTGTGCCGTCCTTGTTGGTCTATCCAGCGAGAATTAACTAATTGGGTATTGGCCCTGAGAGTGGCCCAGGGAAAATTACAGCCACACTCTAAAGAGTGGTGGGATATCTTTGCCAAAGGTATCAGACCTGAACTATACTGTTATCACACAAACGAAGCAATCCCATTTGTGGCCCGAATCATAAAAGGTGTGTGTCATCAACAAATAAAAGAGGTAAGCTGTAACGCTCCTGAAGTAAAGGATAATAATTGGAATGCATATACTTTGCGAGCATCCAAGAAAGGGCGAAAATCCCCTCCTGAAGAATACTCTTGCTGCCGAGAAGATGATACACCCCGTGGCTCGAAGCAACCGAGTCGACGGGCGAGGCAGAGGAGAAATAAAATGTGGAGGAAGGCGTCCAGATGTCCTTGGAATCAGGAGGTTATGGTCACTAAATTGCCACGAGAATGGGATTAAAAATTCCCTGCCAAAAGATGAAGCTCAAATTAGAGGGACAACCCAATATTGCAATGGGAACACCACCAAGCAAGGGCTTATTAAACTAATCATGATCTTGGGGTTTATTTTGGAATGTCAGGGACAAAGCCACCAACCCTTCAAGTGGTCTTTAATTAGGTGGGATGATCAACACATCCTGCAAACCGTTATCACTTCAGGTGCACCAAGCTTTACAGCAGGATTATGTAACATGAAAGAGAGAACGAGAATCCCAACAAAGCTGGTAGGAAACCTGGTTTAACCACTCCCCCTGGTTTACCACCTTACTATCAACCATTGCCGGACCCTTAATTTTATTGATATTAGGTTCGACCTTTGGACCCTGTATTTTTAATAGATTGATTGCAATTGTAAAAGGCCGGCTAGAGGTGGCCCATCTGATGTTAATAAAAGCAAAATATGAACAAATCAATAATAGACCAAGGAAGAAGGACTAGAATGGAGTAGGCAAGAACTAAAAAGGTTTGATGAACAAAACAAAGAATGGCCATAGAAGAAAAGGGGGGTCTGTGATAGAGTTTGTTTGTTCATTTCAAAATCAGGAAGTGGGCTGTTGGATTTGCTTAATGTAGTATGCTTGCATAAGAAACTTGTCGGTTACCGGTTACAACATTGGTGGCAGAACCTCGAGGGGCCCCCGGCAACAAGTAGAAAGACATACGCAGAGTACCCCAAAATTGTCACGTCGACAAGGATTCGGACTGCTTAAAAAGGACACAAGAAGACGGAGGAGGCGCGGCAGTTGGCGGGACGGAGATCCCCCTGTCGCCCAGCGCTGATTTGCCTTATTGCTACGCTTGCTGTAATCAAAATAAATTACTTGATTGGAAATAATTGGCGTATTGCTCATGCTATTTATCACATTTGGTACATCCATGAGCCTGGAATTCACTGGGATTTACCTGTTAATCACCTTTTTGTTCAGTTCCTTCATAGAATAATTCCTTCCTGGAGATTTAAGAGTTCCCACCTGGAATTCACCGTGATTTTTACCTGTTAATCACCTTTTTATTCAGTACCTGCATAGAGATATTTCCTCCTGGAGATTTAAGAGTTCCCACCTGGAATTCACTGGGATTTTTACCTGTTAATGACTCTTTTGTACAGTCCCTGCATAGAGAAATTCCTTTCTGGAGATTTATGAGTTCCTACCTGGAATTCACCGGGATTTACCTGTTAATGACCCTTTTCTTGAGTCCCTGTGTAGAGAAATTCCCTTCTGGATATTTAAGAGTTCCTACTTGGAATTCACCAGGATTTTTACCTTCTAATCACCTTTTTATTCAGTCCCTTCATCGAGAAATTCCCTCCTGGAGATTTAAGGGCTCTTTCCAGAGCAGGTGCAAGGGACAAGGTTTTGTCTTTCCCTGCAAGGATTTGCTTTGTGACTGGAAAACCACGGCTGGGATTTGGGGGATGCCAAAAGTTCTGCACTCCCAGAGCTTCCAGAGGCTCCAGCCTGGCTGGCCCAGCCTGGCTGGACCTGGGACACTGAGCTGGGCTCTGGTGCCACCACCGGTGACACTTCCCTGGGCTGGTTTGGGATTGAAAACCATTCTGAGGAAACAAGGCAGAGCAGCACATCCAGCCTGATTCCTCCCAGGGAGAGGGGAAAAGTCTTAATTAACATTATTCTCCATTCAATTAATATCATTCTCCATGAATGGTTTTAATCAGCCTCACACACTTGGCAGCAGGGCTGCATTTCCAGGGATGAGCTGCCCTAAATCCACCCGAATTTTGGATGGAGAAATGGGATGGAGAGGTTAAGGAGTGCTGGGATGAGCTGGTTTCCGCCCTGAAAACCAGCACAGAGCCTGGCCCTGCTGCTGCTGCTGGTCCAGATGGAGCAGAGGGGCTGAGACATCTCCCTTCTCAGGCTGAAATTTGGGGAGTTTCCAATTTTGAGATCTGCAATACTCAGAAAATAAATCTCTTTTCCAAGCCCACCCCAAATCCTCACTTGCTCCAGCTTTTGAGCTGCTTGGCACTTTTGGAACATTTTGAACCAGAATTTGTGGTTTGATTGGAATGAGGGATGTCAGTCAGCTTGATCAGAGCAGGAGGCTCATCCTACTGCTGTTATCCCATGGAATATCCCATGGAATTCCTCAGGGATAAGGGGGAGCAGCACGTGCAGGGGTGAGGATGCTCTGGCAGCTGATTTCTCCCATCCCACTGCATCCCACAGCATCCATACGGAACAGGGCCCACGGAGAGGCAGATGAGAGCCACCAGAAAGTGATGGTTCAATTGGAGAGAATAAAAGGAAACAACCCAGATGATAAATTCATTCCAAGAGGGCGAGGGGGGGGAGAAATTCACGTCTTTTACTGCTCTCCCAACAAAAACATGAAACACAAACAAATCAAAGGGCTGGAAGTGCTTCCAGTCTGCGACATGACCTGACTGAACAAGAGCCTTTAATGTGCAGGGAGCTCCCAGGAGGATTAAACTGCTGATAATAAATTATTGAGAAATATTAGGTGGCAAATGGGCCCAATGCCAGATGGATTCACGGCGATATCCACGAGGAACAAATGGAAAAATGCAAAAAAACCCCACCAAACCTCAAAGCAAAGCAAAGCTGAGAATTTGAGCTGAGAAAAACGGAGTGAAAGCATCTCCCAAAGGCTGTTTTGGAGTGCAAAAGGGATCTCTGGGAGAGGTTTGTGTCCAGATGGAGGGTCTGCAAATGCACCAGTTTTCCGCGGGGTTCTCGATTTGGCTGGAAAAGTTCTTGGGTGCCAGAGGTGCCTCGCACATCCTGGAGGCAGGAATATCCTGGGGCTGACCCTGCCTGCTGGAATAAAGGGAACAAAGGAGCCAGACAAGCCATTAAAGGCAGCTCAATGGACTTCATTTAATTTTTTTTTTTTTTTCTGTTAATGCTATTAATCACCACAGGCACACATCAGGAGCCTGCTGCATATTTAAACTGGGCCAGGAGCCAGTGATTTCTTCTATGCAATTTCCTAATGTTAATAATGTTTCCATTAACCATATTCAGGGAATCTGCCGTTTTTTGTCCTCTTCTGGCCTCTAATTTTTACTTTTAATTATGACCCAGTGTCAGCTATTGAATAGGTCGTCGCATTTGAAGCATCTGCAAAGATTTCTTTTTAATAATGCAATTTCTTGGCTGTAATGGCCCTATAACAGGAGTAATTAATGAACCACACATCCAGCGTGCTCTCAGGGGCTGCCCATCCATCCACAGCAAAATTTGCTGCTGGAAAAGGGGCTCCAAACCAGGAGAAATACAGGAAAAATCCAACAGGGACTGCTGTGAGTCAGAAGAGCAGAGCTGGGGGCCACTAGAGCTTCCTGCAGCTGCAAAGGAGGGTCTGAGGCCACTGTCACAAACCCCAAACACTCCAAAAATTCAGTGGTGGCAGGAAAAGTTCAGGGAGTGACCCCTCAGAGCAGGATTTTATCCCTTCTTTTGTAAGGATGTGGCAGCCTTGCACTGATGGGACACAAGGAATTCCACCTGCCCATCTGCTGCTGAAATTCTGCTGTAAAACTGGCTGCCTTTCCCTCAGGGCTGGGAAAAATATCCAGGAGAACAAGAAAGGTGCAAAGGGAAAGGTCTGGGGAGTTGGAGGGTGTGGGGGTTTGGGGCTGGGACTCGTCAGCATCAAATTCCCTGTGGGATCAGCCCCTCCTTCCCTGCTTCCCCCTTTCTCTCCCACCATGAACCAGCTCACCAGGGCAGCTGAGGTCTGAGCAGGGGAGATGATCAGGTTGTGTGGGGGAAGAAATAAAACTTTTAGAGTGGCTGGTTGGGGTTTGCAGCTCTCCGTGGCACTAATGACACAATTATTGTGTTAATAACACAACCCCAGCCTGATTTCCTGCTGGAGACTTTGCCCCCTGAGCTGCTTTGGGGGGTGACAACCCCTGGGGAATGAGCCAAAGGCTGGTGTTGTCATTGCCACCAAAGTCACCGACACAGCTGAGCTGCTGCTCCCCCCAGCTCTGAGCCCACGGTGGTGCCTGGAAATGCTGCCCCTCCTCCTGCCAGCCCCGATCCCAACGAGGGCTGGGAAAATTCTGATTAAAACGTGCTTTAAAAAAACCTGATAAAACACATCAGCTGTGGGGGGAGAGAGGCAGAGCATCCCACTGGGTGCCACATCCCACCGGTGCCACATCCCACCAGCCCCAGCCCCTCCCGTGGGGCCGATGGAACACGACAGCAAACACAGAATTAGGTTTGGGGGAGCTAAAAGGGGCTTTTGCAGCAGAGAGCCATGAATCAGCCTCCTTGTTGGGAGCTATTAGTGTCTCCCTTGCCCTACTTTCCCCGGCAGGATTCCGTGGCTGGATGTGTGTTACTAAACCAAAAAGGGACGTTAATAAATGAGGAACGATCCAGTTCCCCCCACCCTGCCCTGCCCTGGCTTAAAAAGGAGCTGGGTTTGCAGGGCTGAGGTGTTTAATAAAATCCATCCTTCCCCCTCTGTCCCCTGAGCCACAGCCCCGTCCTCAGCAGGGCCAGGGCTCCTCTTGATGAGGAATTGGGATGAATCAGGCAATTAGCTCCAGCAGTGCCTCGGAGGTGCCAGCGCTCTGCTGCTGCCCCAATGCACTCGTCTAATAAACGTTTGCAGGAATTTAAGTGTCACCAGCAGCAGTGACAGCGTGGGGACAGCTGGGGAGGTGCTGCAGGGAGCTGCTGCCTCTGCCAGAGCCACGGAGGGGACAGGAGAAAAGTGTCCTGTGCCAGGGAGGATGGAGAGGCTGATTCTGGGGGGCACATGGGACATTCCCCTTTATCCTAAACACAGGAAAAGCGTTGGGCGCTCTCTTCCTTCTAAAAATCTGTTGATTTTTAGAAATGTTGAACCATAAGATAAAAAATGCCCACATTGCATGGTGCCCACATCCTCCTTCACCCTGGCACCATCCAAAGCATGGGATGGGAAGAGAGGAGGGGGAAAAAGAATCCCACCCTCAACCAGCACCTGCCTCTGCTCGTGGCTGATATTAAAAAGAGAGTGAGAAGGGAAATGAAGAGAGAGCCCTGAGAAGCTTGAAAGGTAATTAAGGTAAAACTCGTTAATATTTCAAGGCAGAGCTGTGCCTATTACAGCAAAAGGCCTGGCTGGAGCCGGGGAAGTGACGGGAAGAGCTTGTCTCATTGCATAACAGCACATTATGGGATCAAAGCAATAAAACTTCAGCAACCTGCTGAAAACCCTTGCAGGGTGAGAGGGGAAAAGCCACTGAAAAGCCCGGGAGAGCGGAAAATAAAAAAGCTGCCAGTTCTTGTTAGACAGGAATAATCCGGGAGAAAAATTCCCTGCAATCCTTGCAGGATTTGGCTAAATCTCCCAAGCTGGGAGGATTTTGGGGGGCACAGGGAAGCAGCTCAGCCCTGAAGGGTGCAGGGGGTCAGCAGAGCCATGGGAACAGGCCAGTGGCTCCTTGGGACCCTCTCCAAGGGTGAGGATGGGACAGCACAGCCCTGGCAGGGCTGGGGGAACTGGGCTAAACCCCAGGCTTGGGGGGCTCAGTTATTTATTGATCAGGGTTGGAGGGGCCGGGCCAGTTATTGGGGTTGAAGGAACTCAATTGTCAATTTTGGAGGGGCTCAAGTTAATTATCGAGGCTGGAGGGGTTCAATTAATTGTCAGGATTGGAGAAGCTCAACTAATTATCTCTCGCAGTGGTTGTTATTCCGGCGGCAGCGGGGAGGGCGGCTCGGCTCTCGGAGAGGCTCCATCTCTGTTTCATCGCCAGGAGGGCAGGGAAAATGGGGCTTTTTCTTCTCCTTGAACATTTTCCAGCAGTCCGCGAGGGATGAGCTGGTTGCTGGTCTAAAACCCTCGGGAGGGGAGGTGGCAGCAGGTCCCAGGGGTCCTCAGTCCCTGTCTGAGGCCACCCTGTCCCTCACCAGGGATGGCCCATCCTTTGAGGGAAGCAGGAAATCCCATGGCCCATCCTTTGAGGGAAGCAGGAAATCCCAGGACAGCTCAGTGTCTTGGGCTCGCCAGGATCCCAGCCGGACCTGAGGCAACAGAGGGGTTGAGACTGCAAACAGAGCTGGAACCTGCAGGGATGTGGATTCCCAAAGCTCCATCCAGCCCCTTGGGTGTGGGCTGTCCTCCAATATCGGATTGGGAGAGATGGGAGCAGGGACCTGGCGAGGTGAGGAGTGGATTCCAGCACCCCAGTGCTCTGCTCCCGGTAATTCACACCCCAGACTTGCCAGGAACACATCAGCAAACCTTTGCCTCTTCAACAAACAACCCAAACCAACACCAATCCCTCAAATTTCCTGATTCTGCTTCTGATTCCTGATTCAGATTTCCAGGATCCTGCTGCAGATGGGGCTGAGGGATGCCCACACCCATCCTGCCAGAGCCCTGAGATGTGCAGAGCTGTGAATTCCCACCACGCCGTGATTTATTGATGCCACAGATCCCCGCTCTCCTCCTCTGTGGTTTCTCCGAGCGGAATGATTCCCAAATTAAATTGCAGCATTTTTCCCCAGCACCAGCTCCCCTTGAATGCACAAGGCAAGGGAAAGAACAGAGTTGTAGTGGAGGAATTACAGGATGGGGAGTTTATTTGTGTTTATTTGTGGTTTAAAACATGGGGCTGGGCTCTCCCCGCTCAGGAAAGCAGCACAGAGCTGAGAGGAAAGAAATCTGGGAGGGAACCAGGCAGATTTGGAAGAGGCTGTGGACAAGAGAACTTCTCAGGGAGCTTTTAGGAATGGGAAGAAATTTAAAATACGTTGGAAAGATCCAACACAGCATTAAGGGCTGGCAAAAGGGAGCATGAGGGAATTGAGGGAACAAGCAGCAGTCCAGGAGGGGAAGCCCTTTCAGGATTCTCCTTTCTCAGAGGGTGAAGGATTCAACCTTTTTGGCAGGAAGCTCATTTTCCTGCTGCACTGGAGATGAGACCCGGAATATTCTACTTGGATCCCTCCAGCCTCTGCAAAAACCAATTTCCCTCACACCAGCAAAACTGTGTTTTATTAACAGCAATTTGAGCTCTCCGATAAATCCCGGGCAGGCATAATTCCTTGGCAAATGGCGTGTCTGCATTGTTACTGCCTCCCTGCTCCTCGCTCAGAACCATTTAGGACAATACTGACTTGGTGGAGTCTATTAGGCAGGATATTCTGGGATGTGCCACAACTGCTGGTGTTAAACCTTAATTTCCTGGGCAATGGTCCCAAGCAGCAGGAGCAGCAAAGAGGATTCCCATCCATCCGTCCATCCATCCATCCATCCATCCATCCATCCATCCATCCCTCATCCATCCATCCATCCATCCATCCATCCATCCATCCCTCATCCATCCATCCATCCATCCATCCATCCATCCATCCATCCATCTCTCCATCATCCATCCATCCATCCATCCATCCATCCATCCATCCATCCCTCATCCATCCATCCATCCATCCCAGGTGGCACCTCCTCCTTTATGGGATGGACACTGATCCTGCTGTCCCTCAGTGTCCCAATCTCAGGAAAACATAGAAAAATCAGAGCTGGGTTTAGCAGGGAGAGGCTGGGAGGGAGGCCAGAGAGGTGGGAGCTGTGTGGAATTGTGGAATCGTGATTTGGACTGGGAGGGACCTGAAAATTCATCTCATTCCACCCCCTGCCATGGGCAGGGACACCTTCCACTGGCCCAGGTTGCTCCAAGCCCTGTCCAACCAGGCCTTGGACACTTCCAGGGATCCAGGGGCAGCCACAGCTGCTCTGGGCACCCTGTGCCAGGGCCTCCCCATCCCCCAGCCAGGAATTCCTTCCCAATCCAAACCCACCCTGTCAGTCTGAAGCACCACTGGGACCCCACAGCAGCCCAAGCACCAGCCAGGGTTCAGGATGTGAAGAAAAAGCTCCTGGATCACCCCAAGGGTGCTTCAGGTGGAGGAAAACTGAGGCTGCTGCAGAGGTAAAGATTTTCCCTCATTCCTTTGCAAGCTGGAAGTTCAGGGCAGGAGAACACAGGCAGGGCTGGACTCTCACTCCTACTCCACATCCAGACAGTTCCTCATTCCCTTCCTGGGATGGGTGTGAGCCCCTGGATGGATCCAGGCTGGTGGGAGGCTCCTGCTGCTGCCCAGCCCAGCCCCAGCCACCGCCAGGACGCAGCAGCAGCGCCCATAGATCTTTTTTTAATTTGAAGAAGGAACAGTTTCCAGGAACTGCTCCAAAGTTAGAAACAATATGATGCTGCTGGTGAATAAGTCATGAGGGCTGGAGCCTAAATCTACATATTTATGGGCACACTCCCTCGTGCAGGGGGATGATTTATATAATTTATACAAGTGAGAACACTCCCATGCTGAAGCTCAGCTCTGCCAAGGGTCCTGCTCTCCCCAGCCTGGGCTGTGCCCCACAAAAGCCAAGCTGCCACCCCAAAGTCCTGCTGAAGGCTGGCACTGAGCCCCCAACATCAACCCACTGCCCAGGTGGATTTTGGGACACACAATCCTGCCCTCAAATCCATGTTTTCCCCCTCCCAGTGCTGCCAAAGCCACCAGCAGGATCTCTCCTATTAGAGAAACTGAAAATATTGCCAGTCAATGATATCTCAGAGTGGGGAAATCAGCAGAGATCTATTTTCATACACTTTCCATATCAACACTTATTATATTTTTTTTCCTTCTTTTTTAATTATTGAAAGTTTCTGCTTCAAGAAGCTCCCCCGTTCTCTGGGGGAGGGGGTGGGAAAATGATATTAAAATAGGCCTTTTGCTAATCTCTGCCTTTTAATGTGCAGCAGAGCCACGCAGTTATCCTTGGGAAAGCTGGATCCCAGAAACATCAGAAAGTCTCGTGTGCCTCCAGGGTCTGCCTGCCACCTCCCCACCACGAGAGCAAGCGAACCTAATTAAATTGTAAAATTGCAACCCGCACTTTTCCTTTATTTTCTCCCCTTTTTTCACTCGGCGCTCGGCTGTGCCTTTAATTACCACCTTCAATTATGTGTCACTTCAAGGCCTGAGTCCCACTTTTGAAAATTTTTCTTTTTTTCTTTTCTTCAGTCAAGGGGAATAAAAAAAAAAAAAAAATCCCTGTGGAAAACACGGGGGGATGGCTCAGGTGTGGAAGGCTCAGGTGTGGAAGGCTCAGGTGTGGAAACTTAGGCTCCAACTTAATTTTAATCCGTGCCTGAGAGCTTTGCAAGGCTCAGAGCATCTCTGTGCCTCAGTTTCCCCAACCACCCCTCTGCCCCTGGGGCTGGCCTGGTCCTTTTCTTCATCAATGCCCCGTTAGGACACGGCCAAACCCTCTCAGTGCCCTGCAGGGACCTGCACAAGCACAAATCTGGGGGCACACAGAGCCCCCCAAGCCCCTCCTGCTGCGGGAGGAGATGCTCTGGCCTCTCACCCCAGCAGCAGAAATGCCCCCCAATGCTTTTCTCCCTCCCCAGGACCCCCCTGCCAAGCAGTTTAAAGCCTTTTCCTGAGGAAGGGCTTCCCGAGAGGCGGCTCCCCGGGCAGGAGAGGTCTCAGCCCGATCACAGAAACACCGAGGGCTCGGCTGGAGATCAAACGCCTTGGCTGGCTGAGCTCAAAGGCGGCCGGGGCAGCGCTAAGAGCCGGGGCTGCCTCTCGCAGCACGCAGCCTCCTCCTCTCCTCCTGCCTTCTGAAGCGCCTCCGGGCTTGCATGTCTCCGGCAGTGCCCCCTCCCTGGCCAGGAAAATCCAAAAATGGAATTAAAACCACTCTGAGATGCTCGTGCTGGTGAGGCAGAGCTGCCTGTCCCTGCACGGAGGAGGGGATGGGGAAAAGAGGATTTAGGGAGGTTCTCGCCGCTTCCCTTCATGGGATGCTGAGCAGCAAAGAGTTCAGGGGCCATCCCAAGGAAAATCCCACATTGGGGAGGTGCGGGAAGCTCCTGGGTGAGGTGTGACTGTGCCCTGTGCTGGCAGAGGGGTGAGCACAGCCAGTGCCTGCTGAGAATCTGCTCCTGGTGCTCCTGATGTCCCCTTGGCTCCCTCTCGGCTCCAGCCCCCGTGGGAGTCAGATCTCCATCCCAACCATCTTTCTGTGTCTCCTCTGGAAAGCTCAACCCTCCCGACCTAACTCCTCATTTCTGGGCACTGCAGGTGGGCAGATTCGCCCTGCTCCAGCTCTTTCTGTGAGATCTGCGGGGGAAAAGACGGAAAAAACTTGTGCAAGGAGCAGAAAGGAAAAGGAATTGTTTCCTGGGATTGAGTCCGTGGCAAAAGAGGAAGAGGAACTACAAGGATTAGTACAAACATGAAAATTGGGAGTCAAGAGTAATTAAAAGAGCCTGGGTCACCTCTTAGTCCCAGAGGAATGCTTGACAACGGTGTAGGTGCTCATTAAAGAGATACAGTCAGGACTCTGAAGCCACTGAGGAGCCACTCCACATCCCACAGTGTCCACAGGGGCAGCTCCTGCTCCCCTCTCCTCTGGCAGGCAAATCCCTGCACAGCCCAAATCCTGCACGGGCCTGCCCAGCCCCTCAGAAACAGAGCAGGGTTACATGGGATACTGGGGAGAAATCCTTCCCTGGGAGGGTGGGGAGGGCCTGGCACAGCTCAGAGAAGCTGTGGCTGCCCCTGGATCCCCAGAATTGTCCCAGGCCAGGCTGGACAGGGCTTGGAACAAGCTGCGCCAGTGGAAGGTGTCCCTGCCCATGGTGAGGGGTGGAATGAGATGAATTTTCAGGTCCCATCTTTCCCAACACCTTCCAACCCAAACCCTTCCACAATGCCATGATTAACCCTGAGGGTAGCCCAGCCCTGGCAGGAGCAGGTAACAGGGGGCAGAAATAATTGCTCACCCCTCAATGTGACCCTTGGGCAGCAGAAAACCGGCACCACAAAGATGGGATGAATTATTTGAGCACACGATGAAAACCCTTGTGTGAGCTTGAACCCAACAGGGCATTCTGATGCCTAATTAATTTATGTCCAAAAGCACTTTGAGGGTGTCAGATTATTAAAGAGGTTATTATAGGATTGCACAGAGATCCTTTATCCCACAAGCTGGAAGTGGGAACAGCCATGCTCCCACTTTAAAGAGCACGGGCAATTAGCACAGAGCCCACTGATAAATAGCAGCTATTTTAGCTTTTCATGTTCTAGAAATGATGCTGCGTTTTCTGGTGATGACACATTGTCCTGGCACAAGAGGACACGAGGAGGAGAAGCGCCTGGTGAAAAACAAGGAGCTAATTATTCCCTCCTAAAAGCCCACAATGAGTTTGAACCCAAATCCCCTTTTCCCTGCAATGCCCCTGGGAGAGTTTCCCTCTGCTCCAGCATCCCACTGAGCTGATTTAGGGTGTCTGGAGCTCTCCTAACACTGCAGTTGTTTGAGGAGGGACAAAAGGATTAATCAAAAGGCGAGGGGAGGTTTGAGGAGTTCTGTCTCACCAGACTGGGCAGCCCAGGGGAGCCAGGCTCACATCTCACCCCACAGAGTCCCAGGAGCCCCTGAGCTCCTCCAGGCCCTCCACTGAGAGCCCCATGCCCATCTCCTCCTTTGGGGTTTGGGGTTTTGGAGCAGGGAGCTATCTGGGGTACCCTGGGACAGTGTGTGCCACCACTCAGGAGATCTCAGCAAATGGCCAGAAATCAGGATTTTCCTGCTGGAATGGGAAAATGGGTTAGAAATCAGTCCCAGCCCCAGGTGCTGAGTTGTTTCTTCTCTGTCTCCTTCCTCAAGCCACTGAGGGCAGGATTCGCATCCCACTCTAAGGCTGTAGATTTAGGGAACTACAACCTGCAGGATGAATTCCTTCTCAATCACTCTCAGAAAACCCCCTGGAGAATTAAACACACCCCACAGCAGCCGAAATCCCTCCTTGCTGTGCATGGAGGGGTCAGCAGCACCCTCCTGGAGCAGGAACAAAAGAGTTTGAGTACAGGGGAGCTGCCCAGGGACAAGGACAGGGACAGGAGGCACCGAGGGGTGGGAGCTGCTCAGCTTTCCTCTGCTGTGGTGGTGGCAGGGTTTGTTTAATTGCAGCTCCACGGCAGAGATAATTTGTAGGTATGAAGCTCATCCTGGTGGGCGTTCGTTTTCGTGGGCTGTCTTTGCAAACAGGCTGAGTTCCTCCTCCCAGGCTGATGCTCCCCAGCTGCCCAGACACCACAGGGAAGGCACCCATCCAGCTGGGAACATCCCTGCCCCACAGAGCCCACCGAGGCACAGGCAGCTCAGGGATGGATCCTCCTGCTCCCCCTGTGCCAGTGGGAAAAGTTCCCCCGAGGGCACGACTTGCTGCTGCCCACTTTTATTTGTAGGATGGGGGATTTGGCAGCTTGGGGCTCCCCAGCACCCCACAGCGTGGGTTCCTGAGCGGGGAGGTGTCGTGGATGCAGGTGCCATGGAAAATTAAAACCCCCGTCAAGATGCTGAGCTAATGAAATAATTAGCCATAAAAAAAGAGAGGAGGATCGTGGTGGGGCTTCTGTCCGAGCTGTGGAGGGGAACTGACCCTGAAAACAAAGAGATGGAAAAAGCAGGGGAATAAAGCCCACCTAAATCTGAGCTGGGGCTGGGATTGTCTGAGTTTTGTTTTGCTTTCTGTCCAAAAAGCAGAAATGACAAATCCAGGAGACAAAGAAAGCAAGAACACAGCTTACAGGGCAGGTAGTGAGAGGGACAGGCAGCCCTTGCTCCTCCACCATGGGCCACAGGATGGAGAGTCCTGGTGGCTCCACAGGACCTTCAGCCATGACTGGGATGGGGCATCTGAAAATTGAGAGGGACACTGGAAGGGGAGCACTGCATTACTCTGAGACACTGCCACAGAAGGAACAGTTTTTAGAAATTACAAATATCCCCATGGCAAAGAGGCACCCAGAGGGGCAGCAAGTGCCTCTGTGGGGTGTCAGAGCCGGCCCTGATCAGGGCTCTGGGTGGACACCCCACTCCCCTGCCAGCAGAAGGCTCCTTCCCCACCCTGCCACCGAGCACAGCACCAGATATATCTCTGCACCAATTTATGCAGCACGGCAACGCACTCCCTTCCATCTCCCCGAGACACCAGTTGGCAGATCTGTGCTGTGAATGTCACAGCAGTCTTTCATAATAACTTCTCCCACCATCCCATCAAGTGCAGGGAGATGGGAGTTACCATCTGCCGGGAGCTGAGCACATCCCTCCCTCGCCAGAGAAACCCTGACACCCTTCCCTGGGCCCACTCAGCCTCTCCCGGGGTGGAACAGCCTCTCTTGAGTCTCCCAAGTCTCTCCTTGGGGTCCAAACAGGTCATTTTTGCCCCCCAGTCCCATGGCTGCAGTGATGGTGCTGGGGGTGAGGGGTGTTAAAGCAGCTCCTGGTGGGCGTTTTTAGCCCTCAGCCCTAAGATCATCTCACAGGGAAAAGGATTGTCTCTGTCCACAAGGCTCCTTCCCTAAAACAAGCAGTGGCAGCACTTGGAGGCAGTCAGGGATAAAAGACACTGTAATCTGATTTTCTCAGGCAGGAGAGTGTCACTCCCCAGGGAGGGACAAAGGTCTGATCTCTGCCCAGAGCCAACCTCTGAGACAAGGGAGCCACAGCCAGGCAGTGCCAGGGAGAGCTGGATCACCTGGAGAGGATCCTGAGCCTGCTGCACCTCCAGCCCCTGTCACCTCCCAGGCCACGTCCCCAGGGAGGGAGGGAAGAGTCTGAACCAGCAGTAACAAAAGGTTTATCCCAGCTTTGAAAGGGAGCAGTGAGAGGAACAGGGCATCTGACCCCACAGCTGTTGATACAAGGAAAACCAGGTTTCCAAATGCTTTTCAGAGCTGATTCAAAAGTGTTAATTGAAGAAAACACTTGAACAGGAGCAGGGATCTTTGCAGGAACACACTGAGCATCGCTGGGGTGGTGAAGCAGCAGCAGCCAGGCAGTTTATACCTGTGTTTGCACAGGGGGTGGGAAGAGTCAAGGCTGGAGTGGCAATTAGTGCAGGAGAGAAAAATCTCAGGGCACTCCAACACAATTTTGTTGACGCTGTTGTGCTCAGTGTGAGCTGGGAATGGCCAGCGTGGTCCTTGCCCCTGAGGAGAGAACGGTTTCAGCACTTGGATAATGTGAAAAAGTGTTTTCTGAGGGAAGAGGAGTGCAATGCTTTTTCTCTCGTGAGGCACTTGCTTTCTTTAAGCTGCTTGCAACACTTTTCATAATTAAAATACCCCTATAACGTCACACGGTGCTTTTTGATGCTTGCTCTTTGATTTGGATCAATGAAAATGTCCTGGGAGCTTATGGCAACAGCCTCGCTCAGCATTTTCTCCACTTGAAAGAAACCCAAGAGGAAAAAACATTTGTGGCTCTGCAAGAAGGAGGATTTTCCAAAAGGGCTATTCCACACCGTGGAAAAAAAGGAGAACGATAATAACCTCACTCCTGAGTTTTCATCAAGGCTGATTTGCATAATTAACACTAAAATTATCTGCTGTTCTGTCCTTTAGGGCATATTGCAAAGGGAACCTGGTGAGAGCAGAGCTTTGCCCAAGGCCAGCTGGTCCCCCCGGGGATGTCCCCAGGTCCCCAATACGCAGCCACAGGTCCCTGGCAGAACCAGGACTGACTTCATGCCTTGAGATGCCCAACCCTGAGCACAGCCCAAGCCTGGCATGCCCAGCACCCCCACAGCACCCAGAGCAATGAGAGGAACCCTTAGATTTGGGGTTGCCTTGAAAACACACTGGGACCAAACCTTACTGGGTTAGCACTGAAACCCGAGCGCTGCCGGGACAGGGAGCTGCCACCTCCCAGCCCTCCCGGCTTTTCAGGGGTTCTCTTTGGGATGTGCCCGTCTCCCCACCACAGCAGTTGTGCTCAGGGTTGAATAATTATGGAAAGGGACTTTGGAGCCGAAGTAAAAAAAGAAAATACCTCAACCCCAGCTCCCCAAACCACGCTCACGCTCCGGCACGCTCGGCTACACGAGGATTTTATATTACCCCCTTCCCCCCCCCAACAAAATGTCAAAAATGTATTTAATGAGAACTTCTCCCGTTACAAATGAAGCGGTAATCTGTCAGAAGGGAAAAATCTGTAAACTTCGAGTTCATCCCCTGACTCTGTGCCAGCAGCAGCAGCAGCAGCAGCACCGTGCGGGCGGCGGGGCCGGAGTGCCACCTACAGCGGTCGGGAGGAACTGAGACATCCCAGAGCCTCCTGCCCTCGGCTTTGGGGCTGCTCGGCGGAAAACAGCCCGATGCCGCAGCTGGAGGAGCGGTGGGAATCGTGGCAGGGATGCCGGGCAGGTCATCAGCAAATTAATCAGCTCTCCAAGAGAAATAAGAGTTTATTTTGCAACTCGTGCTCGCGGTGGAGACTTCCAGAAATTCGTGTTGTGGGGCATGGAGAGTTCCCAGTGTGGCTTCTTCAGGGGGAAGAGTCAGGGCACAGGGCTCTGGTCCTGCTTGCAGGGGCAGCACACGGCAAAAGCCTGGCACAGGGAGGAGGGGATGCAGCCAGAGCCACGCTAAGGCAGCTCCCAGAAAGATCTGCGGGAGAACATATGGTGTGTTTTTAAATGCACCCATAACATTTATTTAAAATACAGGCTCTAAAGCTTGCCAGCAAAGCTTAATAGAAGGAAAGCTTTCTTTATGCTGGAATGTCTGCTATTGTTTCACTCAAATCGTTGGGCTGGTATTTATTTGGGTTTAGGCTGAACAAGTGGGGAGTATTGCAGGCAGAGCTGCCTAGGATTCCCCTGTCTGCAGGATCCCAAATCCAGCCTGCCTGGCCCAGTCATGTCCCCCCGGCTCAGGGGGGCTGCCAAACCCCCTAAGCCAGAAATGTCCCTCCGCAGGGAAGGGATGGCTCCGGCAGGGAGCAGGGCCTGGAGGAGAGGGGCCATCCCAGCGTGTGGGATGCCACGGGCCGGGCAGAGAGGCCGAACTGCAGGTGGGAGCTGAGGTTCTGTGTGTACCCTCCGTCCTGCCTTTGGCAGCCGCATCCCTCCCGTCCTGGGGATGAGTCAGGGCCCGGCAGGCGGGCGGGGGATCGAACAGAGGAGCGCGGTGACATTTCGGCTCCTCCGGCCGGCCCGGTGCGAACGGAAGGTGCCGGATTTGCCGCAAGGCACGGGGGCAGCCCCGGGATCCGTCCCCTCTCCTCCGCCTTCCGCCGAGCTCTGCCAGCATCGCTCCCGCGGGCGCTGCCAGGACGCGCTCTGCCAAGGACAGAGAGGCCGGGAATAGCAGGAGACGGATTTCTCATCCCCTCAGTGCCACCGTGCCCAGGGCTGGCACAGCGATGCCGCTCCACAGGCAGCTGGCGCAGAGCCTCGGGCAGGTTGTGTCCCTCAGCTCTGTCCCATCCTGCCGAGACGCTGGGAAGGGGCCACGGGGAGAGCCCAGCGCTGGCTGCACCCCCAGTTCTGCCGCAGGGCCGGGGTCTGGCTGAGCCGCGGTGCTGCCCAAAGGCAGCTGCACCATCTAGAGGAGAAACGGGCCCCGAGCACAGCCCGCACCCAGCCGGCACAGGAGCGACAGGAAAAGGGTGAGCAGGGCAAGCCTGCTCATGAGTGAGCTGCAAATCCTTCATGGAGGCGCTGTGTGAGTGATTTCAGGGTCTCAGGAGTGAGCCCAGATGGCCCATCCATCCCAGAGAATGGGAACGGGGGGATAGGATTCACGGATCCTGCCTCTGCCTGCTTTACATGCTACTGATCTCTCCTGGCTGCAAGGAACAGGGCAAAGGAGAGGGGAAAAATAGATTAAAAATCCCCGGCATGCAGTCAGGCTGACCACACACCCCCGAGCTGGGAATCAACAGCCCTGAAAGCAATTTTGTCGCTCAGCTGGACCTGTATTACTGCTCTCCTCTGAACAGATGTGCCAGTGACACTCATGAATTATCACAACAGAGATTCGAGGGGGTGAGGAAAAGCCCCCCCTCTTCCCACCCTGTGTTCCAGCTCCCCCTTCCCCACAGTGCTGAGGCCAAGCCACTGCCCAGCATCCAAACAAGTGGCAGGTTTCTGATCCCCCGTGCTGGGGATGTGTCCAGACAGAGATTTTGGGAACCAAACCCTCGGGGCCATACCCCAGCTATCCAAAGGAACAGGAGGCTGCACTCCACGGGGCTGGCTGTGCTGGCAGCACCCACCAGTCACGGATGGCCCAGCTCCCTGGAGCAGGGGGCTGCCCTGTGCCACCCACCAGCTCGCCCACCTCCTGCCCTGTGGCAGCTGGATGAGCCCATGCCTGCATTTGCAAGGCGTTGTGAGGGCCTCACCCTCCCCTGCAGCCTCCTGCAGCACAAGGGGATGTGGGAGCTCCACTCCCACGGATTTCATATTTTCTATTTGCACCACTCAGGCCCCTGCCGGCTGTGCAAGTCACAAGGGAGCGTTGATCATATCCCAAACACGACCACTAACACGTCTCAGCTCTCAATCTGCCTCGTTTGCTGACACCCAGTTTTCTCCCCCTCCTCCTCCCACCAGCTCCTCGCAGCCGGTTCCTTCCTCCCGGCACGTACGGCTCAAGCTGCTCCGGCTTTTCCCATCCCACGCAGGCACACACAGCCCGAGGTGCTGCCTCTGCACCTTCCCTTCCCTGCCCGTGGCTTTCCTGAGCCCCAGCCAAGCAGGGAAGTCTGGCTAAAGGTCAGATCCAGCCCTCTGCACAGTGTGGGATACAGAGAGGAGAGAGCAAAATGAAAAGCACCTCAGGTAATGGGCTTTTTTTCCATCTGATTCTTCCTGGCCAGTTGGGCAGCGACAAGAATTTGTGTGTTGTTGAGACACATTTTGGGTGAAGGTCTGTAGCCCCACACTGTCTTCTCAGCATCTCAGTGGTCCAAAGGGTGCTGAGATGCTGAGAAGACAGCGCAGGGCTACAAACCCAGGAAGGATCAGAGAGGGTTTGGGTCATTCTCCAAGAAGCCCAGACTACTGCTCAGGGATTCAAGGTCAGGATGAGGAAACACTTTAAGAGGACCATCAATGCCAGCAGCACCAGCCCCATCCAGGAGAAAGCACACCACGTTTTTCTTAATGCTTCTTAGGACAGGATTTGATGCCCTGCTCTGTCTCCAAAGCTCTTATGGATCTGTTGTACTCAAGGCATTTGCAGTGCCCAGTCAACATTTCTCCATCACTGACAGCTCTGCCAGGATGGGAGGGTGAATCTGACACTGCACTTAGTCCAAAATTCCCATCACTGGGCATTTGCCATGGCCCTAAAAGACCCATGAACAGCAGGAGGACCTGTGGAGTGTGAGCAGCTGCACCTTGCATGAAGTTGGGGTGCTCCTGCCCTCCACCTCTCCAGGCTGGGGCACCGGGAGGTGCTTTTGGACCACTGGGAGAGCAGAACAAAGACTGGGGGAAAAGAAATACCTCAAATAACTGTCAGCCTGTTCTCCAAGCAGTGCTCTAACCAGCCTGGAACTGCTCCTGGGAGGTGCCCTCACCCTGCAGAGCAGCGGGGAGGCTTTGGCTCTGCACGGCTGCTCTGCTGAGGGCAATTCACTCGGCACTGCTTTGCCGGAGAAAAACCCGAGTCAAAGCATTGCACAAACCCCCAGCTCAGCGTGGTTTTTTTCAGTCTGATGAAAATTCAAAACAGCGGTGATCTCTGGCTTGATCCAAAACTTATTTAAGGAAGCGTTTTAAGCACTGAACCAAACAGGAGCTGTTTGCAAATCCTTGATCAAAGCCGCTTGTGCAAAGAGCACTTGGCAACTGCAAAGGCGTCTCTGGATGAGGCTGTGCAGCCTGGCCCTGGTGGGACTGGACAGGCAGCATCCCGTGGTGGCTCCTTGGGCTCAGCCTGCTCCACAGGGACCTCAGGGACAACTCATTTCCATCGTGCTGCACTTCAGACAGAGCCTTTGAACCGCTGCCAGCTGCCCTGTTGTGAATTCACCACAGAGAGGTTTCATTTGTTTGCCGCCAAGAGAGTCCGTGGATGCTAAAAATAGAGCTCCTTGAAGGTGATCTGAAAAGCTGAAGATGCCTCTTAAAAACACCAGGTTAGAGCTAATGGGGGCTGGGACAGTGCTCAGGATGGCTCTGCTGGGAATCAGGAGCTGCTCCACAGAAGGAATCCAGCAGCCTCTGCCCCTAAAGGGGGCTGCAGGGATGCTCCCGGGTGAGCAGCAGGTCAGGAAAAGCACTCTGTAAATGCAGGACCCGGTAATTGCAGGTGGACAAGTCCACAGCTGTGCTGGGATTCCTCAGCAGAGAGTCAGAGAGGCAGTAATGAGGGCAGCTGGAGCATGTTGTGTTTTCTTTCCCTCCCCCTGCCCCATTAAAGCTCTCAGCAACTGCAGCACAAACTCAAAGCAGTTTCCTTTTGAAATATAAAGTGAGTGCAGCATCTCTGTTTCACTCTGGCTTTTCTTCATGTAGCAGGGCAGGTATCTATCCCAAGGCACATCTTTGATCCTGCCCTTTAAATAGGCCATTTTAAGGCTCACAGACCCCTTTTCATCACCAGCCACCTCAGCTCATGGCACCAAGTGCCCGTGTTTATATCCTGCCTCGTGGCTGGAATCAAAGGCTTACTCTGGGAAACTGCAAATGGTTCATTAAAAAAAAAAAAAAAAAAAAAAAAAAAAAAAAAAAAAAAAACCAAAAAAAAAAAAAAAAAAAACAACAACCACCTGGCTTTCTGTCCCTGAATGAATTCCCAGGTGTTCAGCCATGTTCCCAAGCCATGAGGTGCAGGAAATATCCGAGCACTCGTGGTGCTGGCAGGGCTTGGTGCTGAGCATCAACTTAGTTCCAAGAGCTCATCCCAAAAGAAGGAGGGAAGAGGTTGGTCACCGCTCTGACAACACCTCAGTGACCCCACAGAGACAAGAGCAGTGTGAGGAGCTGTTGCAATAGGAAGAGCTGACCTCAGGAATGCAATGTGGCCTAAAACACAAACGTGCTGCAAAACTCAGCAGGTTTGGGGCAGGAGCTGCCACCTGTGGATGCTCATTCTGCAGCCCAGGGATGAGCAGTGGCTCTGGAGGAATCCCAGCTGGTAAAACCTGGGACAAATCCAGCAGAATCCCCGTTTTGTGGCGCAGTGAGCACCACAGCACCCAGTTTGCCCTTTCTGGATAACACCCACAGGCCAGAGAGCATCCCAGAAAAGCCACACCAGCTCTGGCTTTCTCCTATTCTCGTGTTCTCCTCGAAATCCCAGGAACTGGAGACTGAGCCGATAAGAGTCTGACACCTAATGGGCACAAGCAGAACTGTGACGAGCACAGGAGCCAGCTGGAAGCGTCCTTTGGGAATACTGACAGCATTGCCTCCGAGCTAAGCCCGCGGAGATGGACAGAAAGGAGGGATTTGTGTAAAGAAAACTCTTAAAAGCCCACGCGGCTCATGTCCAGGATTGTAAACATGAAATATTTATCATTTAACCTAGATAGGAATGAGTCATACAAAACCCATTTAAAAGTTCCAGGTACAGAATATGAAAGAGGGGCTGTCAATTCATTTGATATCTTAGAGGTCTCTGCCACATGGTAGCAAGGAAAGGTTACAGTTAAAACCCTCGGCACTAAATTGTGTTTTTCACTTTGTGTTTTTATGCCAGATACACTTGGAATTAACCGGGAAAAGGGACATCTTCCTAAGCAATGAGCTGTGCCCCACAGAGACCTTCAGCTGCACTTTGTGTAATGGTCAGTGATGAATGGGAACCCCACCAGGTTTGACCTAAAAACATTAAATGCATTCTGTAACCTGCATTCTGTGTTATAATTACACTTTAATTTGCTTCATGAAGTCGGTTGGTTTGTTTCCTTAAAAAAATCTGTCAACCAGAGGTGATTTACAGCAACAATGTCTTCCAAGGCAAGGCAAGGCAAGGCACAGCTTCCAGGACTGAGCTCCACCAAAAACTGCCCTTGAACCTCCTCCTGCCTCAGGTGCTGCTTCCCTGGGCAGCATCCAGCCCTGCTAAAAGGAAGCTCAGACCATCTCTGTTCCATTCAGAGGGTAAATAGAAATATTCAATACCCAGTGCTGCTCCTGGCAGCTTTCACAGGCATCTCTCTTCCCTTTTTTTTTTTTTTTTTTTTTTTTTTTTTTTTTTTTTTTTTTGTTTGTTTGTTTTGTTTTTTTTTGGTTTTTTTTGTTTGTTTGTTTTGTTTTTTTTTTTTCCTAAATTAGATCTTTCTATTATAACTTCAAGGCCTCATGAGTCTCCTTGGCATTTATTAAATAACAACTAAACTCTTCAATTTGCCATGTTACTACATGATCCAGTTGTTCTCCATCTAATAAATCATCTGAGATCAGACTGAAGGAGCTGAACAGGGCAGGGAGATCTTGGAGCAGGGCCAGCACTGAGAGTCCTGAGGTTCAGTGTAGCCATGTGAAAAATGGACCCTAAACACTGAGGGGGAGGGAAAATCAGATTTGGCTCCATCCACCTCCTTTCTCCATTGTTTTTCCCCCCAAACACTCAATGGTCACAGCAGGATTGTGCTGCTGTAAATCAGTTTTGCCCCCAAACCCAAAGAGGTGCTTGGGAAATGCAAAACTGTCCCCAACAGAAGAAAGGGTTTGTGGAATCTGAGGTTATCAACTTCCCTCCTGCCCTAGACATGGACGTGCCCTCAGCCAGCATCAGTTGTGACCCATATTCCCAAAAACAGAAGCACAGAGCAGACATGGCTGGTGTTTTAACATAGCTCCATGTAGGAATATTAATTGGCCAGGAAGCCACAGGTTACCCGACAACAAAATCTGCCCAGTGAGTCCTTTTATTCCTGCTAATTCAGTTTTAATCTTGTCCTCTCTCTTGCTGGGAAAAAAGATAATAAAAGGCATCACCTGAGCTCTGATTTCAGGCTCTGAGGTATCCAGAGGCACCTGTAATGAGCACCTATCCCTGCAAACAGGAGCAGCAGACCCGGAGGTCGGGGGAGATGTTTCATTCTGGAAATGTGAACGGTCCCCTGCCATTCCAGCCATTCTAATGAGGGGCCCAATTAGTGACTTTGTCTCCCGTCCAGCGGGGACAGGGACCACTGCTCTCATTTCCGCCAAGATCAGGGATCAGGGAGACAAATCACCCCTAATGGCACCTCGGGGAGAGGCTCTGCTCTTCTTTCAAGTAAAAGTGGCACACAGAGCCACAAATGCCGCCTCGGCTGGGGACAGCAGAGCTCTCCAGCAGCAGCAGCCTCCCCCCTCCCAAGCAACTGCATGTGCACAAAAACATTTATCAGGCTTCTGGCCACGGCTTTGACTTTAATTTTATTTTAAAAGTGCATTCACATGTAAATTGAGTTGGCCCGGGAGGATACATGAATACAAGAGCCCTTTCTTTCCTCTGCCGCGGCGTTAGGGAGGAATATGGTGAGCGAAGCAAAGTTTCCTCACCTCCAGGCTGCAATTCTGCGGTGGAGGAAAAGCAAGTCCATTGTTTCCCCCTGCACACAGATGCTGGCTGTGCTGTTTTCAGCAGTCTCGTTCAAGCGAGCCAGATCGGAACATAAAAGGCATGTTACATATCCCAGGGACAAGAACACACAGGCAAATGTCTTATCGGCTCTGTTTTATCTGTTGTAAGAGCAAGAGATAAATTAATACGAGTTTGTAACTCTTTCTGATGGTTTGAAACGTGGTCCTGCCCCACATTCCCAGGGTCAGACCTGGTTTGGTAGTAGAGGATTCCTGGGGGAAGGGAAAAAATTAAAATGTTTAGCTGGAGATGAGGAAAGGGCACAGAAATACACGTGCTCCCCAAAACAAGAATCTCTGGGATAAAAGCAGGTGGAAATCTGTTCCTCGCCATATGTCAGCCCTGTATCTTGTGATGTGTTGCCACAGAGTGAACACAAAAATAGTGCAACACTCTCATTTCCAGCTTGGGACCCTCCTTAGCTGCTGTTCCCCACTTGACATCACCCGGGCTGAGCATCTCCCCTGTGATTTTAATGACACCCAGCCAAAGGACGCTGATTTCCTCTGCAGCATCACAGGGGAAACACAACGCACTGACAAAGTGAAAACAGGCAACTTTGCATTAAGACACCAGGGGTTTGTTAGCCAGAGACCGGGAATGGGAATGCTTGTGCGGATTTACAGCGTGAGAGCAGTGACTCACTGTGTGTGTTAGGAATGAGCAGGCTGAGCGGGTGTCTGCAAAGGGAGGATCCCACAGCTCTGGCTCTCCTCTGGGAGCACAGGGATGACAGCACAGGCTCGGCAGCGCATCCCTGGGGAAAACCCGCTTACCGACTAAACAGGGATGGATTAAGAGCACTAAAACTTTGCTGTTTCGCTGTGTGAAACCTCCAACAACCCAAGAGCTGCAGGAGCCCCAGCACAGACCGCTCCAGCTGCTGACAGCAGAGGCCTTGGCTCTCCGCACCTCAGTGCTCGTTCTGCGCCCCAAACTCCGTGCCTGGGACAGCCAAGTCTTGCATCCTGCCGGTATTTTGAGTTTCCCCCAGCCTGGCACCCCGGAGGGAGCGGATGGATCATCCCCCGGCTGTGCGCACAGTTCTGAGACAAGAGCCGAGTACAGTCTCGCTCTTTCCGCCGCTGTTTTCCCGGTCAGCGCGGGGAGCGCGGTCTGCAGCCCGGCCGTGTCCGCGGGGCTGCGGGGGGAGGCCGCGGAGCCCCTTCCCCCGGCGGCCCTTCCGTTACGATCGTTACCGGGCCCCGCCGCCCTCCCTCCCTCCCTCCGCTCCGGGCCGGCCCCGAGTCCAGCGGCCGCCGCCGCCTTTGTGCCCCGGCCCGGAGCGGTCCCTCCCCGCCTCCCGCCGGAGCCCTGCGGCGCATGCCTCCCGCTCCCCGGGGGCAGGGAAGGAAGCGCCGCCCGCCCCTGCACCAGCGCGGCGGGCAGCGGCCGAGCGGAGCCCGGCGGAGCCGCCGACAGCCCGGCCCGGGCGCCGCCGACCCCCGTTCCCCCCGTCGGCCTCCTCTCGGCAGGTGAGCGGCGGGCGGGGGGGGCGCGGCCGGGCCCCGCAGCGCCGGCGGCCGAGGGAGGCCCGGGCCCGGGTCCGGGCGGCGGAAGGCGGGAACGGGAGCCATGGCGGCGCGGGCAGGCCCGGCCGGCCGCGGGCACTGGGCGCGGCGCCCCGCGGGGGTCCCGCGGGCGGCGGCTGCGGGCGGGCCCCGAGGGTGGGGGGCTCGTTACAGCCCCTCCAAGGAGCCCCCCGAGCTGGGGGAGCCCTCCTGTCCCTCACCCGGGTGCCCCCCGGGGTGGTGTCCCTTCATGTCCCCTCACACAGCCCCTGTGGGTGTCCCCCGGATTGGTGTCCCTTCATGTCCCCTCACACAGCCCCTGTGGGTGCCCCCGGGTTGGTGTCGCTTCATGTCCCCTCACACATCCACTGTAGGTAGCCCGAGTTAGTGTCCCCTCAGGACTCTGGGTGTCCTCTCATTTCCCCTCACACAGTTACAGAGGGCACCCCCCTCCTTCTGGGTGTGTGTCCCCTCATTTCCCCTCAGACCCCGGTAGGTGTCCCCTCGTGTCCCCTCACACACCCTCAAGAGTGTGTCCCCTCATGTCTCCTCACACACCCTCAATGTGTGTCCCCTCATGTCCCCTCACACAGCCCCTCTGGGTGCCCCCTGGGTTGGTGTCCCTTCATGTCCCCTCACACACCCTCAGTGTGTGTCCTCTCGTGTCCCCTCACACCCTCAGTGTGTGTCCCCTTGTGTCCCTTCACACCCTCAGTGTGTGTCCCCTTGTGTCCCCTCACACCCTCAGTGTGTGTCCTCTCGTGTCCCCTCACACCCTCAGTGTGTGTCCCCTTGTGTCCCTTCACACCCTCAGTGTGTGTCCCCTTGTGTCCCCTCACACCCTCAGTGTGTGTCCCCTTGTGTCCCTTCACACCCTCAGTGTGTGTCCCCTTGTGTCCCCTCACACCCTCAGTGTGTGTCCCCTCATGTCTCCTCACACCCTCAGTGTGTGTCCCCTCATGTCTCCTCACACCCTGTGTGACTATCCCCTGTGTGACTGTCCCCTCACATCCCCCGTCAGGCAGCACCCAGATGTCCCCTCACGCTCTCCATGGGTGCCCTGGGACACAAAAATTCACCCCAATCCCATGGAATTCTTGCAGGACCCCCAGTCCAGCTGTGGGATAGTGAAGGCACCTGCCCCTTCCCTGAAAACTGTGGAAATAGGTTAATAGGAAAAACGTTAGGGTTTTAATTTTTAATGAAGCTGGGAGATAAAGTGTGTTAATTGCGTTGCTTCAAGGTAATGAGGTATCCTAATTTCTGTCTTTTTGATCCTTAGCTGCTTATTACGAGGAAAAATGTTTTTAATTTATATTTGCCCAAGCAAAGAGTGATGAAGAATTGTCTTCCCTGGTTGTCTGTTACCTTACTCTCAGTAAAATAAATAGAAGTTTTTAAGAGTTTAGAGTCATTAATCCTTTAAAATATTTAATGTCACTGATTAATTTGAAACCAGAACTAGAGAATAATTGACAAGTGCAAGGTCAGGGAGGTTTCAGAGGGAAAATCATGTCCCTGTACCTCGGCAGAGTCCGGTGCCACTGCAGTTGGGACTCACTGTGTTTGTGTGGAGCCTGGGCTTGGAGAGACACCCAGGTGCTGTAGTTTTTGGGAATTACTGTCACCCTTGATCCTGCCAAATGATGCTGCAGGTGAAGCCTTCAACCCTCATGGGACCATGTGGAGGTGGTGAACTCCTTGGGATGTTAACTGGAGTTTTGTGGGTGGCTTTTTCCACTCCTCCACAAACCAAAGCTTCGTTCTGTCTGTGGCTTCTACTGGAACACAAAGAACAGTTCTTAATCTTCATCCTGCTTTTGTGCACTCCCAAAGATCTGTGTTTGCCAAGAGCTTTCATCCTGCAGTGAGGCCGGATGACTGATGTCTCGGGGTTATTGCTGTAGAGTGTGTTTCAGGAAGAAATAAGTTCCCTTTCCCTCTCTCTGAGCTGCCCCCAGTCCCTCGGCTGTGTGTGTTTAATGCCAAGTCAGATCTAGTAAAAGCTGTTTTGGGATATTGTGTGAGCACTCTGCTCTCTGAGGAGGAGTTGGTTTGTGTCCCGCCATCCCAGATGATGGTCCAGGTTTCTCCACACCCACTCCTCTTGCACCAAGTGGACACAGCCAGTGCTGCTTTCATTGGAAAACTGGAAAGCTGAGCTACATGATCCTCCAAAAGGGCAGTTATGCCAAAGGAAACAATGAGCAGAGTGCTTTGCTGGGTTCTCCACTCCCACTATGAAGGAATTCCTTAAAATTGTTCCTTCTCTCCTGCCACAAAGTTTTCTGCAAAAGTATTCAGACAACCTCGGTGCAAAGGGGATTGCACACACCAGCACATTGAATATCATCACTCTGGGTCTAGGCAATGCATCATTATTTTGTAGCCCCTGCAGAAGGGACTGGAAAGCACAGGAAGAGTTTCAGAAGTGAATTACCTGAATTGGGTTATGATTTTGCCAGAAAACACTACAAACCACAAATGATGAGTGCTCTGCTTTGTCCACAATGGCAGTAGTGACTGATCTACCTGTTCAAGTGATGTTGAGGAGTAAATCCTGTGATTATCTGGCACAGCAGTTCTGGGTGTTAATAATTTACAGTTTATGTTACCAGGATTATTTCATGGAATTTCTAGAAGCCACATGCTTAACATTTTCCTTTTTTTCTTTTGTTATAGGATGGAGGAGAGACCGGTCTGAAAATCTGTTCCATGGTGGACTTTTCTGTGGCCTGCTAGAATGTTCCTTATGGATGCTCCTCCTCTGGTAGCTCTTCAGACAAAATGGGAGTCCTTTGGACCAGCCAGGAATTGTAGATACCCCGTTTGCTTCCCCGAATCCGACGGCAACGTCAGCAGGACCTCCGTGAGCGCCAAAGTTCAGATGATCATAAACAACCTGCAGAGCCAAGAGCCTGCCCTGGGTATGAACAATGAGTGTGGCTGTGTTGTGCAGAAGAAACAGAAGGGAGACAAAGGCAGCGGTGCCAGAGTCACGTCCGGCAGCACGTTGCTGCGGAAGCATCCTCAGTACACCCAGTGCGGGTGCCCTGAGGACTCTGATGGCAGCCAGGTGGAGGAGAATGTGGAGTTTGGGACTCTGCTGCTCGATTCTGACAGCGACGACTCTGTGGACCGAGGTATAGAGGAAGCCATCCAAGAGTACTTGAAAACAAAAAGCAAAAGTGCCCAGTCGTTGCCAAGGAATGCAGAGCGTTCTGAGAATGTGAGCAGAGACAAAAGGTTTAAGAGAGAATTCTCCCAGAACAAAGTGGCAAGTAACCTCCTCCCTGTGAAATTTAAAGCCGAGATGCTGTCTGAAGAGTACCTGTCTGACCACCTGGGAATTGGGAAAAGACTCCAGCCTGCTTCGCCTCAGAGCATCAGCAGCGATGACTCCTTTGAACAGAGCATACACGCTGAAATAGTGCAGTTCCTGAATGAGAAGAAGCAGCAGGAAATTAGTAAATGTGTTACTGAGGAGGATAAAAAAGATTCCCGTGTGAGATCTGTCCTGAAATGCAACAAAGAAGCAACAAGCAGAACAAACTGTGGTGCTATAAAGCGAGGTTGTAATGCACTGCTCCTGAGACACCATCCCAAGCTGCAGAAATCCAGCGCCCAGTCCAAGTGTTTGCAGTCAAAACTCCAAGCAGAGCCCAGTGATTTCAGCCAGGTGAACCAGGCATATCTAGAAATAGGCACTGCCAGCCAGCCCTGGCTCGTGGAGCAGAATGAGGGGAGTGCAGCTCACTACTGGGAGCCAAGGGAAACACTTTCCAAGGAGAGCATGCACACATCTGACTCGAGCAGTGATGATGGCATTGAAGAAGCCATTCAGCTTTACCAGCTGGAGAAAATCAGGAAAGAGGCAGGTCATGCAGCAAACTGTGTCCCTTTGCAGAGGGGGCAATTTGATCCAAAGGGTATGGCAGACATTTCTGCCAGCCTGACAATTAGTTCCACAAAAAGTGCCTCACCAGAAATCTATAAAAACCCTGTAAGCAACAAGAGAAAAGAAGTTAATTCCAAGTCAACCAGATTAGAAAGCACCAGCAATGACTTTAATAAGCTGTTTAAACCACTGAAAAAAGCCAGACATTTTGCACTTCCAGAAAACAAGATTGCTGCTTGTGAGCTCACGTTGCAGGCCTCTTGCAGAGCAGACACATCTGCAGAACTCATGTGTGCAGAAGCTATCCTGGATATTTCCAAAACAATCATGCCATCCCAAATGGGAAGTGACAACAAATCCCTCACTGCAGATTCCTTCTTTTCTCCCCAGCTTCTCTCATCCTCCCGTTGTGAAAGCGACAGCAGCCTTGTGGACAGTGATGACAGCATAGAACAAGAAATCAGGGCTTTTTTGGCTCTGAAAGCACAGTCAGAAAACCTTGGAACAAAACCTCCCAGCCTGTCACGCTCCATCCAGATGCCTTTGCCTTCTGATCCAAACAGCCTCACCGGGACCCTTGAGCCTGCTCTGCCCAAAACACTCAAATTATCCCTGACTCAGAAAAGGAGACTTAAAAGGGAAGGCAGAACAGCAAAACAAGGCGGGTCAAAACTACCTGAACATCTGGACACGGGACTTTTCCAGCCAGGTAACTATTCCAAATTCCCCATGCTCCAAGAGGAGCGTGCCCTGAGCAGCCCCACAGAACTCCAGGATGCTCAGAGTAATAAAGACCAGAGGCAGCAGCAGCTGATGTCTCCCAAATTGTCTGGCTCTGATGGCAGCAGATGTGTGGCCTTGGACTCTGTAAACCCTTTTCTGCAGGCTCAGAGTAGCACAAGAAAACCTATAAAAAACCCCACCCAAACCCCAGAGAGGGAGGGGTCGGGTGATGAGAGCAGCTCTCTGGACAGTGATGAGGACCTGGATAGTGCTATCAAGGACCTGTTACGGTCTAAAAGGAAGTTAAAGAAGAAATCCAAGGAACAGAAAGCTCAGTGCAAGAAGAAAGTCAGATTCAGTGAGACAGAAACTCAGCTGCTGGATGAGTTCAGTAGCATCCAACAAAACGAGTGGAAATGTAAAAATCCCTCACTGGTAAAAAGCTGCCTCTCAAAACCCAGAAAAGCTGTGAGGGAGAATGCAGTCAGGAACCCTCCAGACAGCATCAAACTTCCCAATGACAAGCCAGAAACCATGAAAAACCTGGAGTTTAACTTACAGCTGAAAAAAGGCAATAAACCCAAACCAGTTCCAAACCAGCGGGGGGCTAAAAATAGAAAATGTGCTTTCCCAGCTGTGTCAGATGCCAGTGACAGCAGCTCAGTGGACAGCGATGACAGCATCGAGCAAGAAATCAGGAGGTTTTTGGCAGAAAAGGCTAAGGACTCTGCAAGCAATTCAGAGATGCAAAAAGGTGATGCAAGTCTGGACCTATTTAGAGCGACCAAACAAACTGGTAATAAAGGAAGAGCAAAGCAGCAACCAGTGGAAAATGAGATTGACCCCGTGCTGGGTCAGAGTAAAAAGACTGAGGTAGCTCAGCAAACTGAGGACGTGAAGAACTCTCAGAGAACAGAAGGGAAAAGTGCAATGTTAGCTGGCAGTGGAAAATGTGCTTCCTCTGCAGAGAATGTTCCTACTACTGGTCAGTCAAAAGCTAAGCAAGGACTGGGAGGGGTCAAAGGTGGTGCTGCTGGGGAGTTACCTGGGAATGCCACAGGTAAGAGGAATGTCCGTAACACAGAGCCCCCAAAACCCAGCAGAAATGAAGGGTGTAAAGTAAGAAAAGTCATGAATGCAAAGCCCAGATCCAAAAGGAAGAATACCTTCCAACTAAAGATCTCAAGTAAATTTATTGCAGGTCTGAAATACGCCCGGGACAGGAAGAAATTGATGCTTTTGAACAAAAAGCAGAAAGCAGAGTGTTTGCTCACCCAGAGCAGTGCCTTGGGAGTGGAGGCAGCTCCCCAGGACACAGATGTACTTAACCCCTTGCCAAAAGGCGAATTCAGTGGGGAAATTACACCAGCAATAAAAGCACCCAATCCTCAGAAACTCACTGTGGGAGGGGCGAGTCCCCATGTAGCAGAAACAGGAGCTGAGTGTCTCAAAGAGGCAGCTGAGGGCTGCAGGAGGGCTGATGCTCCAGGGGATCAGTCCCACCCCAGAACTGAGGAACAGGAACAGAGCGTGGCAGCAGGAAAAGCTGATAAGGTTTGCAGAGGAACCTCCAGAGCTGAGAACACCCAGATGTGGATCAAGGAAGGAGATACTCACCAAGGCAGCCCGGCTGACTCCGCTGCGGATCCCCCACGCCCTGAGGGCAGTGTGGGAAAAGCAGATAAAGTCAGCAGAGAGTCAGCTCAGCAGAGTGCTCAGGTGGGCAGTAAGGGAGGGAATAACCAGCTGGACAAAAGGCCAGATCCAAGTTTAGCTTGCCCAAGGCAGGAATTCAATGTGACAGCAGCAGCGGTGCATAATAGTGGAGGAGCATGTGCAGATAACAGTGTGCAGATGTGCATTAAGGAAGAAAGAGTTGACAGGCAGGAAGAAATCCAGGTGTCCAGCTCCAAAATGGAAGGAAAAGTACCTGTCCTGCAGAACAGGGAAGCTGCTAGTGAAGTACACCAAGGGCAGGAATTTTTAACCAAAACCTGTGCAAAATTTACTGATCTACCTGCAGGGGACTGCCCAGGTTCCCTCTTGGAAAAAAAGGTTTCAAATATGTAAGTACTTTTTTTTTTTTTTTACACTAGCAGTCTTTTTATAAAATAACTCCGATTGTAATTACCTTGATAAAACTTGAGACAGGAAAGGAGAGGCAGTGGAAGATGCTGATACCTGTATATCATACACACACTAATGTGAAAATAATTCTATTTAACAGGGATATCACAGATAGACATACGTAGCTTTTGTAGAATTTTGTAAATTATTTAAAGTGCTCTAAGGAAATATTTTTTATAATGATTTTTAGGGCTTGCATTCCTACAGGATGCTGTAGCTACTGTAGATAAGATATTGGCTAATCAACACTTTAAATTATGAGGCCTCTAACTGTCTCTCAAAGGGAAACCTGTTTGCGCACAGAATTTATTTGGGAACCCGTTAAGAGATCCTGGGAAAACACAGCCTTGGATAGCAGTGCAGATGACCTGACAGTGGCCACATCTGAGCTGCCTCAGGACAATCCTTGGGGTGGGTTTTGCTGGGAGCTCAGTTTTCCCACCCTGAGGACTGCGGGATGAGGTCTCTGAGCAGAACTCAGTGCAGGAGCTGTGGGTGTGGAGATGCAGCCTGGAAGACACAAATGCAAATTCAGGTAAATCAAGTGGATGGCTCTGTCCTCACCTCCTGTGCAAAGGGATCTCAGCAGCTGCTCAAAGTCCTTTTGCATACCCAGAACCTCCTGCTGGCAGATGATTCTGAGCACAATTGCAGTCCAAGACAAGTGAAGGAGTGTGTCTGTTCAGACAATATGATTTCCCTGGATTTCCCTGGATTTCTGTACTGTTGGGCCTGCAGGGCTCAAACAATTCCTGTTATTCTCAGCTCTCTCATTTGATGCCCTGCAGTTACCCAGAGGTGGCTCTTGGTTTCCTGAATGAACTTTCCAGAACTGAGTGCCCTTAACTTTCCTTTTTCAGAAGTGGTTTTTAAAATGTTACATTTCTGTGAACTTTTCACTGACAATTTTGGTGCAATAAAGCAAAGCTGGGTTTGCTGTAGGAAGTCACAACACAAACGGATATTTTTTCAGCCACGGATATTTTCAGCACTGTTCTTTCTTCAGGCTCTTTCTCTGCCTCCGTTTCCAGCAGCCAGAATAAAGCAATTTTTCACTACTATCTTTTTATTTGTACTGACTTTCAGCGGGATTGAAGTAGCACATTCACATCACACACACAAAAAAAGTGCCCTCACGCTGGTTTCGCTGCAAATTCAAAAGGTATAAATTGGAGCTGTTGGCTCTTTCATTTTCATTTTTGTGTCGTGAAGTCCTTGGAGGAGTTTGTCTTCTCATCTTGTCCCTGTGAATTGATCTGGTATTCTCTTTGTCTGCTCTTCTGCAGAACTTCTCTCAGCCAAACCACCACTTAGCATCACTTTGTTTCTCAGTCACTTCAGGAGTCTTCCTCCAGGCTGGCCTTAAACTTGCAAAATGGAGCAAAAGCAGCCAAGACTGGATCCAGAATCCCACGGTGTCCCTGGTGTGATGCAGAATACGAGCAAAATACGGTGTAGCATAGAGTAGTAACTGTGGCATGTAGAGAAATAAACATCCTTGGTGTGTTTATGCTGTCGTGCAGCTACCTTTGAAACATGTTTCTAGTGCTCACTTGGCATTTCTGACTGTCCAGCCACCTTGTTGTAGCCCTGGGGTTGGTTGGCCGGGTTGTTTAAAGGTCAGTGTGTTAGCTCATCTCCATTTTGTGGTAGGATACCTTGGAAAAGTGGTTTTTCCTTAGCTCAGTGCCTGCACTCCCTCTTGACAGGTTTATCTTTTGCTCTGCCTTGATTCCGTTGCAGGGTTTGAGCCTTTTGTTTGGAATAGGTCAATAGGCTGGTATTTTAAACTAGAAGTTTTCCAAGTACCTTGCTTTAAAAGGATTAAACTGTATACTTAATTTTCCTAGAGATGTTGGAAGCACTCTGTACTGTTTGTATAAAAAGCTGAATGTTTCTCCTCAAAAGTTTTTCAGTAAATCCACATTAAGACTTGGAAGGTGTCTGGTGCCCCTGTCGCTGTGTCTGTGTCCTCAGTACCACTCGTGACCTGATTCACTCCCAGTTAAAATGCAATTCCAGTTACCTTGTGCTTTAAATAAAACCTGATTTCAAACAGCACTTTTTTTTTTTTTTTAATTGATGAACTTGATTTGTATATAGGAACTGGTGTACATTGCTGAGTTTCTAATGTTTAATAAATGGGGTTGTGCCCATGGACTGTGAAACTGGAGTGTTCCTATGGTTTGTGTCATCATCTTGCGTGAGTAATAATTTTTTGTGTTCCCTCTTCTTCCCTCCTGACTGAGGATGTCATCAATTCTTGTAACAAAAAAAAAATGAAGGAGGAGAATTTACAAACTACAAAGGGGTGGCTTTTGGGAGGTGAGAATGGTGCTTGTGGTACCAGAACCCCAAGAGTTCTCTTTCCTGGTGTTTGTGGTCAAGAAGTGGAATCTTTCCTTGTATAATTAAATGTGTATCAAGGAGCATCTCTGGAACTGGAACAGCCAGGGCTCCTGTGGCAGTGTCCTCATCCTGCCCCAGTTCTCATCACTTGTTCGGAAAACAGAAGACTGGTGGTTTGGAGCATTAAGAAATCCCTCTTACACATCACTAAAGGCTGACCAGATGAGGAATAGAAAAGATTATATTGAGTGGCAATAAATTCCCCCACGTGGTACCAAGGCTGGGACTGCAGCACAAATCTCTCAAGGCTGAATCTTCCTAAAAGCAGTTCCAAAAGCAGATTTTATTTCCTATTATAGTGCCCATGACATCCCCAGGGAGGGCACAGAGTGGGCACAGACCGCACAGCCCTCCTGGCCCTGTCACTCCAGTGCCAGCTCTGGGCAGTGTCCAGAAAACTCCTTTTCCCATTATTCCACCCTCCTGAGACACCAATTAATCCCTTTTTGCAGTAGATACATGGAACCATAAACTCAGCTCTTCTAAAACTCATAAAGGCCCTTTTTTTTTTAATAAATGCTGGTTCATGTTTTTAAAAAATGCACAATGCATATTTCTTTTTCCAGTCAGAGCACAAAACTTGGTAATTTAGATATTAAGTGATTAAACCACTTGGTGTTTTTTCTTATGGCTCTGGTCAGTTACAGATCCTGGCTGCAGTACCACAGCTCTCAGATAAACCTGAAAAGAGGTTTATTGCTCCTTTTTACCCCAGTAACTGATTCTATGTGCTTTGGGAACAATCTTCAAGGATCCTCAAGGGACACCAAGGACTCCCTTAATTTTTTATTCCCAGTTCTTTGCTGCTATTTTAGGAACACGTGTTTTGATGTGTAGCTGCTCTTTATACAAGGCATGAACACACCATCCCTGCCCCCATTTCTTCTATTCATGTAGAAGCTTTTTAATTTTTCATCCCTTCAGTTGGTGATAGTTCAGCCTCCCATAATTTTATCTGCAAACATGAAAATCTTCCTTTCAAAAAAAAGACAGAGTAGAAAGATATAGTTTCAGGTAGATCCTGTGTGGTAAAATGAGCCATTTTTAGGATGATATTTTGAATTTGTACAGGTATTTCTTTGAAAAAAAGTGTATTTGGTCTAAGCTCTGAACACTCAGATACACTGCATGCCAAACTCTTCAAGGGAACTGGCTTCAAGAATAAAATTAAAAGGGAAGAAATTGAGGCAAGAAAGAAGAGGTGGGTGTTTTCAGATGGAGTGGGAAAATATGTGACAGAATCCACTCTGTTTATATTTTTAAGAGGCAGCCTTATCCCTAAATTATGCCACCTGCAGAAAAAAATCTGTGGATAAAAATATATGTAACATTGTCACAACTATTTCTATTGATCCAGCACTTTGTTATTTTCTCATTTCAGGAGAAGAAAGGGAAGGTCTAAGAAGCTCCAGGTATTGTCTAGAGTCTAATATGAGAATCACAGCAAATGGAAGAGGGTTTTTTATTTATTTCCAGGTGTTAAATCTTTGAAATGTTAATTTTTCAGGCCCATTTCTGCTCAGTTTATTTATCTGTTCCAGTTTATTGGTGTGTTTGCAGCAGAGGGGTATTTACCCAGCTCTTACCACATGCCATGAACAGGGAATATTTCTGACATGTGAAGAGTATCAGCTGCAGTGGTGTTTGGCTATAATGTTACACTCATTATTTATATTTTTAGCAAACAGTTTGAATAATATTATGCTCATTTTTAATGTTAGGTTACACCTGTACGGTGGGATTTTTTTTTCATCCATAAACAGGCAGAGTAGTTTCTCTTTAAAACCCATTTTTAAGCCAAAAATGTTCAGGTGTTCTTTCAGTGCAGTCACTGTCCAACTTACACAGTTTCTTTGCCTGTACCTACAGTTGTTCCAATAAAACTTAAAAAAAATCTTTTTTGCTAACTTGTCATTATTTGAATAAATTCATAAAACTCTAGTTTTGAGAGAGAATAAACATGAACTTTCTACAAGAAATCCAAAGAGCTAATGAATACCTTTGGAAAACTTGCAGATTGATTATTCATTAAATAGTAGAGAAGCAGTTTAGATTTTAATATTTAATGATATGTGGTGCATGAGGCAAGAGTGTAAAGGATCATTAGAGGAGGAGATAAATACGGAATTTATGTTCTAGCATTTATATGTTGCTGACAAATCAGGCAAAACGCTTCACATGAGCTACCTAAGTGACACTTAACCACACTAAACCTTTAATGTATCACTCCTAATAACATTCCCTCTATAACCCAGCGGGTCCGTTCAGCCCCGCGGCCGGCCGAGGGTGTTTTTCCCCAGGCAGACAAAAGGCGCGGCGCTGTCCTGGCTACGGCGGCTGGTCCCTGCAGTGCGAGGGGCCGCTGGGGTTGTAGCTGGGGTGGAAATCCAGGTGCTCGTAGGCGGTGATGAAGGTGTCGGGGCCGGTGCAGTGGCTCGTCTCCAGGGCCGTGTTCAGGCTGTTGTTCCTGTACATGCCAGCCTTGCCCAGATGATCCGAAAACTTGTGCGGCATGGAGTGGAAGGAGTTCTGCGGGGGGGAGACAGGGGGATCGGGGAGGGAGGGGCGGGGGGGGTTGGGATGTTGTAAACACGGACAGCACCTGCACAGCCTGGAGGCGGCGGATGCAGGGGATGCAGGGGATGCAGGGGATGCAGGGGATGCAGAGGATGCAGTGGATGCAGGGGATGCAGTGGATGCAGGGGATGCAGGGGATGGATGCGGCGTGTCCCCGGGGCCGAACCGGGCCATGCCGCCCCCCGGAGCCCCGCGGGCACGTACCGGCAGCTCATGCACGGTGGGGGCCCTGCTGCCGTAGGTCTGGTTGAGGGTCCGGAATCGCGGGTGGAGCGGCTGCGGCTGCCTGCGGGGGGAGAGCACAGCACGGCTAGCGCGGGGAGCGGGGCCCGCCGGCCGCGCCCGGGGCGGCGCTCACCCGTAGCCCCGGTACACGGTGAGCTCCTGGAAGCGGCGGGGCACGGCGGGGCTGGAGCCGGACATGGCGGAGCCGCCGCTCCGGGCCGGGCCGCGGGGATGGAGCGTTGCCGGGCGACCGGGAGCGACCAGAGCGCGGGGTAACCGCCCCGGGGAGGGCGGGGATGCGCCCCGCTCCGCCCCGCTCCGCCCCGCAGGAAGCGGAAAGCGCCGCTGACCTTCCCTCTCCTCCCTCTCCTCCCCCGTGCCCTGCGGCGGGCTCGGAGCATGGCGCTGCCGCGGCTCCTGCGGGCGGGTGGGTGAGCGCCGGGCTCGGCCGGTTCGGGCTGTCCCGGCCCGCCTGGGACTGACACGCGTCTTTCTCTCCCGCAGCGGCCCCGAGGCTCTACAGCACCGCCCCGGCCCCTGTCCCTGTCCCTGTGCCGACCCCAGCCCCGGCAGGCAGCCGGCCCCGCGGTGAGTGCTGTGCTGCCCCCCGAGCCGGGCACTGCGCCCCTGGCAGCCTGAGCGCCGTCACCGCCCTGCAGCAGCCCCGGCTCGGCCCCCAAACACAGCGATTGTTTGTTTCCCCTCTCTCAGCTGACGATGACAAGCTGCTGACCGAGCCTCTCAAGCACCCCGACTTCTTCAGCGTGAAGGAGCTCTTCACCCTGAAAGATCTCTTTGATGCTCGGGTGCACCTGGGCCACAAAAAGGGATGTCGGCACAGGTGAGTGATGCTTTTCGTGATCCAGGGCTTGGTAACATCGGGGATGCTTCCCCAGACCACGTTTGCTGGACTGGTCTGAGCCTGGAACTGCCCGCACAGGGCAGGTCACAGGGATCCCCGCAATGTGAGAGGGTGTGAGACTGGGGCAGACACTGGGTATGAGGCTCTCTGCAGAGTGTTGAAATAGGACACAAAATAAAGATGCTTGACTCCAGTTAGAAGACAGTGGAAATCAGAAGGCTTTATTTACAATTCATTCAGCCCTTTTATAACATGTTGTGTTAAGAAGGCAGGTTATTGGTCCACAGCATTGACACCTCTCCTTTGGCTCAGTAACAGAAATAGCAAACGACACCTGTTGTTATGGGAAAGCAATATTGTTTACACAGGGTTGTTTTGGGAAAAAGAAAACTATTGAAAAGTTTCCCTTGAGAAGAGCTAGCAATTCTCAGGCTCAGAATATATTGAGTCCACATCAGAGAGCACCTCTGGCATCAGCCAGGAGCAGGAGGAGCCACGGGCTGGTTCCTGTGGAGCTCTCAATGCCTGCACACCCCATCCCCTGCACACCCCATCCCCTGCACACCCCATCCCCTGCACGCCCCATCCCCTGCACACCCCATCCCCTGCACGCCCCATCCCCTGCACACCCCATCCCCTGCACACCGCATCCCCCTGCACACCCCATCCCCCTGCACACCCCATCCCCTGCACACCCCATCCCCTGCACACCCCATCCCCTGCACACCCCATCCCCCTGCACACCCCATCCCCTGCACACCCCATCCCCTGCACACCCTATCCCCCTGCACGCCCCATCCCCCTGCACGCCCCATCCCCTGCACGCCCCATCCCCCTGCACGCCCCATCCCCTGCACGCCCCATCCCCTGCACGCCCCATCCCCCTGCACACCGCATCCCCCTGCACGCCCCATCCCCCTGCACGCCCCATCCCCCTGCACGCCCCATCCCCTGCACACCCCATCCCCCTGCACACCCCATCCCCCTGCACGCCCCATCCCCCTGCACGCCCCATCCCCTGCACGCCCCATCCCCCTGCACACCGCATCCCCCTGCACGCCCCATCCCCCTGCACGCCCCATCCCCTGCACGCCCCATCCCCTGCACACCCCATCCCCTGCACACCCCATCCCCTGCACACCCCATTCCCTGAACACCCCATTCCCTGCACACCCCATCCCCTTGCACGCCCCATCCCCTGCACACCCCATCCCCCTGCACACCCCATCCCCGCTGCCCCCGCAGGTTCATGGAGCCCTACATCTTCGGCTGCCGCCTGGAGCAGGACATAATCGACCTGGATCAGACCATGCAGCACCTGCAGCTGGCCCTCAACTTCACGGCCCACGTGGCCTACCGCGGGGGCATCATCCTGTTCGTCAGCCGCAAGCGCCAGTTCTGCCACCTGGTCGAGAGCACGGCGCGGGCGTGCGGGGAGTACGCGCACACCCGCTTCTGGCAGGGCGGCCTCTTCACCAACGCCCACGTCCAGTTCGGCCCCGGCGTCCGCCTGCCCGACCTCCTCATCTTCCTCAGCACCCTCAACAACGTCTTCGAGCCGCACGTGGCCATCCGCGACGCGGCCAAGATGAACATCCCCACCATCGGGGTGGTGGACACGAACTGCAACCCATGTTTGATCACCTACCCCGTTCCCGGGAATGACGACAGCCCCGCGGCCGTGGAGCTCTACTGCAAACTCTTCAGGATGACCATCATCCGCGCCAAGGACAGGAGGCGGCAGATCGAGGCCGTGGAGGAGCTGCGGAGCAAAGCCGAGGGCAATTAGAGCCCGAGGGGTGGGCTCGGTGCCTCTGCTCCAGTTCCGTGGGACTGGCTCTGCATCCAGAGCTTTGGGCACAGCTGGCTGGTTGGGGAAGGGACCCCTCCAGTCCTGTGCATGGTGATCCCACAGCAGTCACAGCTGTGGAGGGTTTCTAGCTCCAAAAATTGTCCAGAGCAATGCAAGGGAAAATGGAGCCAGGCCAGTCCCTGCTCCTGTGCTTGAGTTTGTCACTGTGGCAGGGAGGTGCAGCTGTCCTGTGGCTTTCCTGAGCTCATGATCTCACTTGAAACCACTTGTATCTTGCATCTCTTCTTATCAAATAAAAGGATTTAGCCCTGTGATCCTTTTTGGGTTTTTCCCTTGTGGAATGGGATGGGGAGTCTGGCCAGGGCAGTCACAGCAATGGGAAGGAAAGGATGTCCTCAAGCTGGGGACATTTCAGGATGGCTGCTGCAGGGCGGGAGGGTTCCCACTTTGTCCTGGGACACGCTGAGAGCCCAACGTTTTCTACCAAGGGAGGCGAGGGACTCCAGGAGCAGCTGAGAAAAGATATACCCATACTTTATCATGCTTCGTGTCTGTGGGAGGCCCTAGAGCAGTCTTGGACAGGGCTGCGTGTCCCATCCCATGTCCTGTCCCTGATCCCCGGCCGCGCTCAGTCCTGCCCTCTCCCGGCTCAGGGTCCTCCCGGCCGGCAGGGGGCGCTGTCGGGCGGCGAGCGGCGCGCACGCACACCCGAGCCTCCGCACTATATAAGCGGGAGGCGGGGTCACACTCGTCCTTTTTGCGGGCGCGGGGCGGCGGGAGCGGAGATCTGGCGGTGCCTCAGGGGGACCAGGACCGGGACCGGCTTCTCCCGGCGGGGTCAGCGAGAAGCCCCGCGTCCCTGGGGCGCAGCAAACCGCTGCTTGCTGAGGCGGCTCCTCAGCTCCCGCACCATGTTCCGGCATGGCTCCCGCAGGGCCAAGGCCGCTTCCCCCCGGCCCCGGCGCTGAGCGGCTGCGGGGAGGGCGCGACCGAGGTGAGGGAGCGGGAACGGCCCTTATTCCCCCTCAGCCCGGCCCGGCCCGGCCCGGCCTGGCCTGCCCTGGAGCGGCCCCGGGGCTCGGGGGGCTCCCGGAGCTGCCACGTGCGCTCTAGGTCGGGCATATCATGGAATGGGCCTGAAGCAAAACATCAGCCCATATATTATTATATATACACTATTAATATATAGTTATGATATTGATAGATCTGTATGTTATTACCCGATTATATTTTAAGGTATATAGCTTTTTTATATTTATTTATGTGTGTGTGTATATATATATGTATGTGTAGCAATAATATAATACATACACAGCTGTGTATATTCTTAACATACCCCACTGAAGAAAGGAAGAAAATTTAGGGCTTTCAGATTTTCAGGAAAATGTTTTCAAACATTTCTGTAGCTAAAAATGAATCTTTAGTAGGTACTGCTTTTTTTAGTTGTTGTAATTCTCTGGTTTTTAGTTAAATGGCGTGTTTCACAAATTTAAAAAAAATAAGTTGTTGGAGAATTTTTTAACAGCATTTTGCCTTTATTTTTCTTTCTTCAGCCTGGCAGTGGACAAAAAAGCAATGAAGTGACCAAGATGGTGTGACTTCAGAAATAAAAGTGTGATCCTTCAGGAGAAGGCTGCCCAAGCAAACTTCAACCACCTTTCTGACTGTAAGTGGACTGTTACATTTGGTATCTCCACAAATACCTTTGTAGCACTGATTTTACATAGGTGATAAAAATCTTGTTTTTAATAAATCCTACAGAATCATGGAATGGTTTGGCTTGGAAGGGACTCCTTCCACCATCCCAGGTTGCTCAGAGCAGCATCCAGCCTGCCCTTAAACACTTCCAGGGGTGGACATCCACCCATAATTATGTTTTTTTCAGTCATTTGTTCCCCCCAGGCTGCCACTGGCGTTGCAGAGATGACTTCTGTGGCATCTTTGTGTCAGAAGAGTGGCGAGACAAACCCAGGCTATGTTCTACGCTCGTTTGTCCTGCACCCCGTGGGCATTCAGAGTGATTGATAGCCTGACATCTTTAATCGGACTGGGGAGAAATTCACTCTGAACTGTGAAATTAACTCTGAAATGTGAGATCTGGATGTTACCAGAGTGGGAAGTTCTGTTCTGTGCAGCACAGGAGATTTATTTCTTTTCAGTTCCTGTTGCTAGTGAAACGGTAACGGTGTAACCGGGATTGGGGTGTGTCTAACCGCTCTCCTGGTGTTTCCCACTTTTCCAGAGGCCGCGACAGAGGCAGAGGAGCCCCGGGCCAGGTGAGTGCCCCGCTGGGAGTTGTCCCAGCCCTGCCCCATCTCGTGTTGCAGGCGTGGCTGCAGTGCCGCGTTTGTGTCATTCGGTGGCAGACAGCAACAGGCGATGTCTTCCCTGGTGCTCTGAGATTCCCTGTGAGCTCCCAGGATTGCTCGACAACCTGACATTTATCTGATGGCTTTTCCTCTGCTCTTGCCTTTGTGGGGGGTGGTGGAGGATGGACACTGTCCTTCAGTCCTTCTCTGAATCACCCTCACTATCCCAATGTCGTGATTTAGGGCACCCAGATTGCTCCAAACCCATCCCCAGGTGTCCCTATATCCAAATCATGCTCTGTGTGTGTCATTGTCCCTTCTTAAATGACACCATGAGCCGAGTGAGAGCAGCTCTGGGCACGCAGAGATTGTGACCCCGAGGCTTTGCAGTAACTCTGGCACTGCTAAATGGGAAACCTCATTAAATGGCCATTACAGGGCCAAAGGTGCCTCAGTGGTGCAAAGTGAGCCCTTTAATTGGCAAAAGTCGCTGGCTTTGGAAGAGAATGATAATAAGGTTGTGGGGATGTGGTTATGCTTGAGGATGTGGCTCTTTAATTTAAATTCCTTGACTGCTTTTAACCCTGCAATCCATGTTTGGGGTTTTTCATCAGGCTCTCCTCACGCCAGGGGTCCTGCATGGGCACTGAGTGCTAATGAGTGTCTCTTTACAACTTCCCTGTGTGAGGCACAGCAGAACCGTGAGCATTTTCCTGATGCCATTTACTGGAGCTCCCTTTCCCTAGCAGCACTCCTGGGCCATGGATATTGCTTTACTGAAGGAAAAACTGGCTCTCAGCTGTGGAAAACGTGAATGTTTTGCATGAAAGTGGTTTTGAGAGAAATTAAAAATCTCTCTGCACAAAGCACAGCCCTTCCTCAAGGACTGGTTTATGTCATGGCTTTAAAGGCTGGAATAAGCCCAGATTTATTTTTTCCCTGCACTATTAATAGCTTGGCTCTGCACCAAGGTTGGCAAACTCACCTTGAATTTTTAGGGAGTAACGGAATAACCCAGAGCAGGCTCCAGCTATCCTGCTCTTCAGTTATCCCTTTCCTAAACTCCCTCCCCCAGCCAGATTATTTTCCAAACCCTTCTGATGTCATGCCAAAGAGCTTCTCCTAAATTTGTGGTATGTCCTTCTGGACTGAAGGAAATCCCTGTCTAAAAGTTTCCTTGTAACCCTTGATGACAGAGCCTTAAAATGTGCTTTTATTTTATATTTCTTTTTTATTTCCTCTGGGATATGAAAAATCTTGGGACAATCCCTAGACAATGAGGGCAGCAGAGTTTGGATGGCAGGGGTTAATTAATTAATTAAGCCCATTAATATTGCTATTATTGCTCCCTTTTCCTGCCTGTTTTTCAACTTTTCTGACATCCTGGGCCTTTTTTTTTTCATTATTTGCAGATCACGCCTTGAGCTGCAGAATGTGTGACAAACGTGGCAACTGAGAACTGGTTGGCAGCATCCACGTCTGATGGTTTGGAGATTCCTAAAACTTGATCATCTGTGTTTTCTCTACATGGTTAAGAATTTAAATTTAAAAAAAAACCCAAAAACTAAATAAAGATGCCACCTACAAGACTAAAAGGATTGTGCTGTGTATTTGTAGCACCCCAAGTAATGCTATTTTTTAACCATTCTAGGATTTAAGACTTTGTGGATATGAGAATTTAGGATTGTTTTAAAGCAATTTAAGGTTTTGCCTCCATCCCCTTGGGCACAAAGGGGACCCAGTGAGATCAGTTTGTCAGTCTTGGAGTGCCCTGGCTTTTTTCCCCATCTTCTGTGGGGAATCTGGAGGAATTTGAGTGTAAAACAGCTTTGCCTTGACTCATTTCTCTCCTATATCCCGGTGTGGTGTGTAAACTGCACTCATTTTGTGCCCTTTATTAGTGATCACAGAATTCCTGGGAGTCAGCAGCGATTCCTGGGAGTGTCCAGGGCCTCGGGGGCATGGATTAATGGAACAATTGTTGTCACAAGTGTCTTTATTTCAATTAAGCTGTCAGGGCCAGGTCTCTCAGCTACAGGGGCCACCTCTTCATAAATATTTAGAGAGGTTCTGATATTGAAGGAAACTGTTTTCCTCCACTTTTCCAGGTGCTTTTAATGCTGCTTTGAGGGAAGGGAACAGCGGGGATTTAGTGGGAGTAAACAATGGAGGGAGGGATGAAAAATGGCTTTTCTGCCGCCCTGAGGAAGGGATTTTGGCAGGGGCGTTGGATTCCTGTGCTAATGGCAGGAGGAGATGGATTTGTCAGGGGAGCTGTTGCCATGGGGATGCAGGACAAGGGATGAGGAGCTGGGGTGGCTGCCTGGAGCCTCAATACTGGATTCCAGTGAATTCCAGCCCTGGATTTCCCTCCCGTGCAGCTCAACCTGCACCTGCACACAGGACCTTGGCAGTGTCCATACCCAATCCAGGCTGAGGAACCCTTCAAACACACAATCCTTGGGAGTGCTCAGCTTTCCCATGGATAAATCACATTTCAGAGGCAGCTCAGCACTGGTGGCTCTGCTGGATACTGAGCCCTCCTGACACCCAGTGAGAGGTGATGGGGATCCTAAAGAACCAACAGAAGGAAAATCCTGCTCTTTCTCCCCAACGGGCTCCTAAATTTGCTGCCCTGGTGCTTCAATGTCAGGTGTATTTTTATTTTGAATCCTGCTCTTTCTCCCCAAAGCACTCCTAGATTTGTAGCCCTGGTGCTGCAGCGTCAGGTATATTTTTATTTTGTGATTGCACATCAGCTGCACGCTCACTTCCCTAAGGAATTGTTGGCAGGAGCACCAGAACGTGCTCCAGCAGCAGGAATAGGGCTGTGCTGGGAACAGAGCAACCTTGGGGGAGTTTATCCAGCTCTTCCTCCCTGCCCAGAGCTGTGAGATTGCTATAATTGAGCATTTCAAGGAAACAGCCATAGTTGGAGCCCTGGGAGTGTAGACACAGCCAAAAATAAAATAAAAATGTCTGGAGACCTGCTAAAAGCTTTGCCTGGAAATTCATTTTAATAATGAGAGAAGCACTGGATTATTCTGGTATTAACCTTCAACCTCTGCAGGGCAAGCCCAGCTTAGTTTTTGGAGAATTAAACGGAGGGGTTGGCTTATCCCTGCTCTGAGTGTGGTGGGCAGTGACACCCGGGGCACACGAAGGGGTCACAACAGTTCGGGTTTAGCCCTTTGCCTTTAAGCCATCCTTGGCCTCGGCTGCTTCCAGAGCCGACACTTGAGGGAATGGCTTATGCTGCCAATTCCAGACTGGGGGCAGGAGCAGCTGGGGGGAGCCTCTCACAAGCCACGGCATCACTGTCAGGGTCAGGCACTTAAAAAACGGAACCAAAGAACTGCCACGATTCTCCAGGGTGCAACAGACAGCTGATCTGCTTCCTGTGTGACAGCTGGATCTGACGGCAGATGACTCAGACACTTAAGGAGAGACTTTTGAATGGGGAAATCTACCTTTTCCTCCTTTTTAGATCACAAACAAGCTGGTACTTAACAGGCTGCTGTTTGGCTATTGATGGACGGGTGTGATTCACGTAAAAGCTGTTTATTTACATCAGAGCCGTTCCTCAAAAGGAGATGTGACAAGTACAGCATGAATGATTCATTCCCATCGCTTTGCTCTGCTTTCCTGCTCATCAAGGAACAGTTTGATGCATCCAGCTGGGCTCTGCTTCCTTATCCCTTTCCTCCTTCCTCCCCCAAGCCTGCTGAGCCCGGCTCATGTCCCAGCTCCGCTCCTGCCGACCCATCCCTGATCCTGCTGGGCGGTGGAAGTCATGATGCTTGGTTTTCCATGAAGGAGAAGGGGCTGCAGCTCTGCTGAACTCCCTGTGCAGGGTGTGTTTTTTCCCGGGGGGGAGAGGATGGAGAAACAGGCCTTCAGCCCTTGGACCTCACTCCAAGCTCACAGATCGGAAACTCCAGGGCCGTGCTTCCCCCGTTAGGAATATTTGGTGTTGGAAATCTTCTTCCAGAGCAAAGTCTTGAGGTTGTTGAGCACGAGGGAGTGGTGCACTTCCATCTGGCTGGCCAGGCCACTGAGGGTCATGCAAGTTCGGAGCTGCTTCTGCAGCTCTTCCTTCAGCTCCAGGGGAGCTCCATAGAGCAGATAGTCCTGCAGCAGCCCGCACACCTTGGCCAGGTTGGGCTGCACCATGTCACTCTTGCACTGCTTCAGCAGCTTGTCACACGTGGCCGTGCAGTCCTGCCCATAGGTGCAGTCCCCGTTCTGCTCACAGTGCCGGCCCTTGAGGAAGCCTCTGATTGTCATCTCCGTGGCCACCTTCCTCAGGTTGACCATTTTGAAGTCGTACTTGTCGTTGTAGCCCACGTTCCTGAGGCTGCTCTCGCAGATGTAGAAGCTCCCGTAGGTGCCGTGGAAGATTTCCTCCACGAACTCCAGGAGGCCGATGGCGATCTTGGCGCGCCGGGGCCAGGCGGGCGCGAACCACTGGTGGATGAGCTGGTGGGCGAGGGAAGGCAGCAGGGACTGCAGGAAAGGGGGGACGTCCACCCCGTACAGGGAGGTGTGGGGGATCTTCTCGGTGACATACAGGTCCCCGCAGTGCCCCAGCAGCTTGGCCGTGTGCTCCTTCTCGTGCAAGGAGAACATCAGGAGGAACTCGTTGAGCTGGAGCAGTGCCCAGATGGATTTGGCCTCTGCCAGGGACACCTTCTTGTCACGGTTCACGTCTGCCATGGTGATGATCCGGCTCACCAGGGCGGGAAGAGATGGCTGATCCCCCAGCTTGGACTGCAAACATGACAAGAAGTGGCATCAGGGCCTCACAGCTCTCCGTGTTTGGGTGTCACATCACAAAACCAAACTGGAGGAGCGAAGAACTGAGAGGAGGAAATGGTGACACTCCAGAAAATCCAGTGCCACACCATGTGTGGGCAGATCCTGCTCCAGCAGAATTTTACCAGCCTCAGGGCTGCTCTAAACCCTCCTGCCAGAGCTGCCACCCCACCATTGCTGCAGAAGCCCCTACAGGAGTAACTACCAGGGCCACCAAATCAGCTCTGCCAGGCACAGATGCCACCCACAGCCCTGGCACAGCCACCTCCAGGGATGCTGCTGCTGAAATCTCACAGATAAGAATCCATGGGAGAGAATGGAAGGTTTTCTCCACTAATCCAGTGCATGGCACTGGCACCTCGCAGTGGGTGACGACACAGGCAGGAGAAATTCTCATTCAAAGGGAAGGAAAACTACAGTTGGTGTTTCTGACACAGGAGCCATCCCAGGCCTGTGGGATCACACAGGGCCCTGCACTGACCTTCAGGAAGTTGAGGAGCATTTCCTTGAACTCATCCATCGAGGTGCCCCGTGTGGGTTTGTCAAAGAGCACCACGTCCCTCCTGGGCACAGAGTCGGGGTGGCTGTCGGCCCTCAGGGCTTCCCCAATGCCACATTTGATGATCACCTCCCTGTCCCTCCAGAGCCCTCTGTAAACCTGCAGCACAGGGAGGGGGAGAGCAGTGGAGGGAGCTGGTTTCTGGTTTAGGATGGGCAGAGGGGGAGACCTGCAGGGTTTGCTGCTGGTGCCCAGCCCCTGGCATGGGTGGGGGGCACAGACCTACCTGCTGGCTGGGGGAGGAGGAGAGGCAGTGCTGGAACAGGAGGCCACGCTCCTCACACAGGTCCTTGCATGTGGAGCCAGAAATGATCCCTTTCTTGTACTGGTCACACTGGGGAGTGCAAGAAGAGAGAGAAACTCAGCGGGACAGATTTCTACTGGCCCTTAGGGATGGCTCAGTGCCTTGGGCTGGGCTGGCAGGGATCCCTGTGCTGCTGGAGGGACCTCAGGGATTTGTTCCTGGATGCTGCTGCTGCAAATCCAGGGGTCTGGGAGAACTTCCTGGGCTGGACGAGAGGGCAGCGTGGAGTTGGGTGAGGATGACATAGGCACAGGCTGCTCAGCAGAGTGAACCAGGCAGGCCCCAGTCCAGGGGGTGGCAGGGACAGGGACAGACAGTGGCTCTGCTCTGCAGCCAGGCTGGAGCCATCCCTGGGCAGGAGAGGCTGCAGCTCTGCAGCTCCTCAGCGAGGGCACGGCAGCCTCAGGGCTGAAAAGCTGGAGCTGCAGACATTCGCTGCATCTTTTTCCTTTTTTTTTTTTTTTTCTGCTGTGGATGGGAATTAACCCTTGGACCTGCTCACAGGGGACACGGCCAGACATGGCGTCTGGAAGCCCCAGCTCCGAGCAGGAATTAGCGCCCAAGACCCCGCGGTCGGAGTCAGGCAGAAAATCAAATTAAACGATCGTCGCTGTTGTTATGGCAATTCCTGCCTCCCTTCTCTGCTGAGGGATTGATCAACGAGGCTTGTTCTGACACAGCCCAGCTCCCTCTCCTCGCCTGGGCTGGGCTGGGACCTCCTGCCATGGCAGGGGCACACATGGCACTCCTGGGGACACCCTGCCATGGGGAACACGGAACGTGCACCACACTGCAAACCCCAAACGGGCCAAACACACAGAACCAGGCTGCCACACCGAGCTCTGCTGCTTTCCTTAGGGCTCATCAGCAGTCACAGACAGGTACCATGGGCTGAGTGCTGCCCTTTTTCCTCCCGCTCTGCAGAGCCCAGAGGGGACTGGTGTGATGCTGTCCCTGCCCACAGATGCTGCTCCCTGCCCTGACATTCCAGATTCATCTGCACAGATACAGATCTGCCCACGTCTGCTCTGGCTGCTTTCCTCTGACATCTCATTAAATTGTTTCACCGTCACCCTGGCAGGGTAAGGTCACCTCTCCTGCTCCGAGCTCCGTGCAATGTCAGGGACAGTGCCAGGCCAGGGCTCCTCCTGCCAGCTTTGGGGCTTGGGAGGTTGGAAATGGGGCTCCCACAGCCCCACTGAGCCCAGCACCCCAGAGAGGACCCAGGGGCTGTGCTGGCACTCACGATGATCATCCGGCAGACGTGGCCACGGCACAGCTCTGAGTAGGACGAGTAGTGCATGTAGGCCACCCAGCTGCCCACGAAGATGCCCAGCCACACCACCAGCAGGTACTTCACCTTGATCCCCGGGAGGCGGCCCTGCAAGGGAAAGGAAATGCTTTTGAAACCCTTTTTGAAGGGCAGGGCTTTGCCCAGGGCAGCGGCAGCTGGCCAAGGATGGCTTCTGCCACACAGCGCTGGGGAAACCTTCAGCCTTTTTTATATATATTCATCAGTCTCTTATGCAACTCCTGCTGCAAGTAGGTCACTCAAAATTCCCTAAAAGCAGGGGGATTACCGGGCTGGGCTGCAAGGAGCTGGATGCTGTGCATCCCTGGGAGCTGTGGCCACGTCCTCCCGCTCTCCTGCCCTGTGCAAGCCTGGGGTACCCCAGTGGGGCTGCAAGAGCTCTGCTCCTGCCTGGGGAGACCCTTCTCAGCAGAACCCCCCCTTACAAAGCCCCACGGGCAGGGGAAGCTCCCAACAGCAGTTCCCGTGTGGGAGCGGGTGAGTGACAAACCTGGGAGCTCACAGGTGATGCTCTGTGCAAACAACTCGGAGGCTCCCAGAAGGATTTGGTTTTGTTGGCTTTGTTTCTTCCCCCCTGACCCTGGCACAGCAGCACTGCTGCCATCTGGCCTCCTGCAAGAGAGGCTGCTCACCTGGCTCGTGTAACGGAGCAGATCCCGGCAGTTCCAAAGGGCAGGGAATGAATCCTTGCATTAAACAAACTGTTCCGTCCTGGTTCTGTAGGTAATTCTACAGAACCCTTGGCCTCTGACCACCTCCAAACCCTCCTCACCACCTGCTGCTGGATCTGAGTGGGTGCAGCACCTTTAAAACCTGCCAGGGATCCTTGCTCAGGTCTTGTAGCCCAAACCCACTCCCCACCTCCGAAATGCTCCTCCTCAGCCCCTCTCCAGGAGCTGTCAGAGCTCTGGGAGCCACAGGAATGGACAGTGAGGGTGAGAGCAGGCAGGGCTGCCTCCAGATCCTGACATTTCTCCTGGTAATTGGAAACCCCAAAGTGTGAAGCGGGCCAGGGTGCCCGGTTTGCCTGTCAGGCAGTGGCACTGCTAATTAATGTGAAATTAAATTAAAGAGAAGCCAAGCACAGCCAGGACTTGGCAAAGTCAAAGTGTGGGTGGCTGCTCCTGTGAGCTGAGAACAAGCCTTGAAGGTCTCAGGTCTCAATGTGCCTTGAAGTCAGACACACTGAGACCTGAGATCCCCCCACCCCAGCAGAGCAGCCCCCAAAACTGCCCAGGGTGGGTGCATGAGGCCCCCCTGCCCTCAGCAAAGGGGCTCATCCAGGGACTTCCCACTAGAGATGTCTTGGGAAACCCTGGAATAGCCAAAATGCCACTTTTTACTTATTCTGACCTAGAATCCATCATGTTCCTGTGGCAGAAGGAGGGTCAGGACTGCAGCCTGAGCATGGCATGGGGCGCTCTGGCTTCATCATCCCCTAAATGGTGGAAAGAAAGGTGGGAGTGGGGGATGCATTTCAATTAGAAGTTCCCCTGAGCTTTGCTTGAATTTTGGAGTTTGAAGGTTCCTCCAGCGCCTCAGTCTCAAAGGTACAGGGGTTTCCCTCCCCATTGTCTTCCCTGCACTGAAGGGTGTTACCCTGTGAGAGTTGCCGTGTTCAGTTTTAGAGTGACTCTGGAGGATCTGGAAGTGACTTTGGGCTGGGGCTGACTTCAAAGGCAAAATGGATGCAGCATCAACAAAACCCTGCTCCGTCCCTGTGGCTCCCCTGGGAACACGGGGGTTGTTTCACAGCAGTCCCAGCTCTGCACCCGCCTCCTGCCAGCACCCTCTGCCCAGCGGGTATCCCCTCCCGTGCCCCCTCATCCCCTCCCGTGCCCCCTCATCCCCTCCCGTGCCCCCTCATCCCCGCCGGGATAACCCCTCTGGTCCAGGATCTTTGCCACAGCCAGGGTTTCTCATCCCAGCTGCAGAGAAAACACCCACTCCAGCATCCCCGACATCCCTGGCCCCAGCATCCCCGGAGATCTGAGGCAGGTGCCCGGCCCCTCGGAAGCTCAGGGATGGGAAGAGGAGGGGAAAATAAAGAAAGAAAGAAAGAGAAGGAAGGAGCCATCCCTGCCCTGCTGCATTCGGCGGCTTCGCCCAGCGCTGCGGGCTGGGCTGCCCCGGTGCTCCCGGGCTCCGGCACGGCGGAGTTATGCAACCGCTGCGGCCCCCGGTGCCTCTCCAGCCCCCCGGGTGGCGGTGCCCGGCCCCCCAGCTCCTCGCACCGGCTTCGGGAGGACCGAGGCGGAGCGTCCCTTTGTGCACGGCCGGTGCCAGGATGCGGAGCCGGGCATCTCCGAGCCCGCATCCCCCATCCCGGCGCATCCCCCGGGCCGGCGCATCCCCGAGCCCGCATCCCCCATCCCGGCGCATCCTCCCTCCGCCGGTACCTGCAGGCCCTTGGAGAAGGGGCAGAAGAGCACCAGATGCACCAGCCGCCGGATCCTCCGCATGCTGCGGGCGCCCCGCGGCCGCGGGCCTCAGGCTCCGGGGGGCATGGCCGGGGCGGCCGCGGCCCCCGCACCGCCGCCGGGGCCGGGGGGGTCCCGGGGAACGGGGGGGCCCAGCCGCGCCGCCCGCTCGCTCCGCCGCAGCGCCCGGCCCGGCCCGCGGGGCTCGGCGGCTCCGCCCGGCGCGGGGCGGTGCGGGAGGCGGGGGCGGCGCTCGCAGCTCCGCCGCAGCCCGGGGAGCCGGGGGGATGCTGCCCGGAACGGCCCCGCACGGTCAAGCGAATCCAGCGCTCCGCATCCGGGCATCCCACGCCACAGCCCGGGGGTCCCGTCTAGCCCCGCATCCCACTGGAGGATCTCATCCCCCGCCCACCTCACATTCCGGGGTTCCACCCACTCGGGGATCCCGTCCCCAGGCTCACCCCAGCACACAGGGGCTCTCCCAGCCCTGGTTGATGACCCTGGCAGAGCAGGGAGGGGTCTATGGAGACGCTGATTCCATCTGGCCCCCAGCACTCACAGCAACTCCAGGTTTATTAAAAGCCGGTTTGGGTGACAGGGGGCCAGACACTCTCCTTGTTACCCACAGCAGGTAAAGCTGTGAGCACAGCTCGGGGGCTGCACCCTCTCAGACCCGAGCCCTGCCATCACCGCTGCTCCTTCTCCTCCTCGCTGTGTCCTTTCCCCACCCTGAAGCCCAGCAGCAGCCCTGGCTCGTCCTCCCTGTCTGTTTGCACTGCGGCTGGGCAGGGAAACCTCACAAGACAGGGGCTGCTTTGTGTCCGACAGGCCAGGGACAGCCCCGTCCAGGGGGATCCTGTGTGCACAGGAAAGTCAGAGCAAGGGGCACAGAGAGCAAATAATCTGATGGGAAATGATCTGGGAGACTCAGTCACAAGGTCACTGTTAAGATAATTCCTTGCCTGCTATCAGCAAATCTTCAGATTATCCATTTGCCCCCCTTTCATGGTTCAGGTTGCTCCTTCCTTTTGAATTTGGCTCAAAATGACCTTTGAAAACAAGCCCAGGTCCCCGCTCAGTGTGAGTGCCAAGCACCGAATAATCAGGGCCTAATGAGCAAAAGCCTTTGCTGGATTAATCCAAATAGTGGTAATGAATAAGGAGCATCACACAAAACTGACTGAAACCTCCCAAATCCTGCAGCGTGTTTGCTGATGCTTTTAACCCCGAGGAGGTCCCTGCTGCTCCAGTGCTGTGCCCTGACCTCAGTGTGGGCTGGGCTGACATTGCCCACGGCACTGCTGCGGTGACAGGGACAATGAACGTCACCTCGGCCACCCACAGCCCCCATCCAGGCAGGTTTTGCCGTCTCACTGAAGCCAGGATGGTTCTCTGGCAGGTTCTTATTTTTAGTGTTAATTAAGACAGGAAAAAAGAAGAGCCTCTGAGATTTATTTTTGACGGTGGGGTTGGTAATTTGGGAAACAGCAGGGACAGGAAGGTGCATTGCTGGATGCGATCCACACTCCCTGCTCACCCTGCTCCTGCAGCTCCTCGTGACTTGAACCCTGATTTTGGAGGCCAAAAGTGGGGGATGAATCCTCGATGGAGATGGGAAATGACACACCCGGGCCAGGGCTGAGGGTGGCTTGAAATCCACCGTACTCTGCTGCGAGGCTCTGCAAAATTCAGGGGTGGATTGTCCAGCGAATCTAATTAGTAATGAGCAGACCATCCCAAGCTGTAATATGCCAAGTAATTAGGTGATTAGTATTGATTGTTAGAATGCCTAACGAGCAGTTATCACTGAATGATTAATTAATCCAATCAAAAGAGTAATAAAAATTCTGCAGGTGTGATGATACCTTATACTCAATGCAAAGGGAAGAGAGATCTCTCCCCATGGTGCCCATCTCCGGTTTCTATCCCAGGCACCTGGCACCAGGGATGCACTGCCTGGGCTGCTGCCCCTGTGCAAGGGATCTCTCCTCTCCCCAAAATTCCCCTGGCACTGCCAGGATGGGCTCCAGCATCAGGCAGGCACCCAGAGCTGTGTAGCTCGAAGGTGAGGAAAATGGTCCCGCAGGCGCTGTCAGCATCCAGAAAATGCCGGGATCAGTCAACGCTCATCTCCTCCCTGGGAATTCTTTCACTCACTGCCTTGATTAAGTCGCTTCAGTTTCTCCTGGTCAAAGCCCTGTTAATCCCAGCTAAGCCCGCAGCGTGCCGCACGCTGGCCTCTGATCACTTCCCTGCCAGGCGGTGGCTCTGCGGGCACGTCCCCAAGAGCACCGTGCCCTGGGGACATGGGAGCTCGCAGGGCAGCCCCAGCCCTGGAGCGCTCATTTGCTGGCCCGTAATATTTACCTGCCTAAATGGTAATGAGTAAATGATCTCCAGGCAGAGCTAACAGCAGTGCAGAGCAGCCCTGACTCGTGAGCAGGACCCCCAGCCATCCATCCCCCCAGAGCACGCTGTGCTGCCCGCCTTTCTCTGGGTGGGATGTCAGAGTTGGGTGACAGCTGGGGACAGCCCAGTGGCACCACCCGCAGTGCCCAGAGCTGCTGCTCGGCAGTGGGGTGCTGGACCCAGAACCAAAATAGGGGAACACGCTCAGCCCCCTCTCCTCTGCTATCACGATCAGCCCCATGGCCTCAAACCAGGGGGATTTCTGCCCCGGGCCGGCTGCGATGGCACCCGGCATTCCCAGGCAGCGCCGCAGCTCCGGAGATGATGGATCCAGGCTTTAATGCTCTTTTCTGTGCATCTTTGAAGGATTTGAGGCTGATCGCCCGCGCTTCCTGCGTGGCATCCACAGCTGGCTCTGCACAGCCCGTCAGCTGCCTCTGCTGCCTGCCGGGTCCTGCCGGGCTCAGCGCAGCGGTTATAATTAGAAATGCTAATCAGCTCTTGTGTTTCTGGCTTGACAGCCCTGCCACCCCCAGCACAATCTTCCCTCCAATCTGTCCTGTGCTCGCCCCCTCCGCTTCCTCTCCAAATCCCTGCTACTTGTAATTAAACACTACGAAGTTAAGGGGGGTTTAATGGGGGTGCTGGGGCTCGTCGGATGCTTTGGGCCAGGATTGCAGCCCCCACAGAGCTCCTGCCTTGCTGGGAACTGGCTGGGGGTCTCACCTTCATTCACCACCATCCCCTTGGGTCTGGGACACACCAGGGATGTCCCTGGCCCTGAGAGGGAAGCTCAAGGGCTCTGCAGGCAGTGCTGGGGTTAAAGGCACAGGGTGGTGGCTGTGGCTGGGAGCCCTGCGGTGCTGGCTCTGGAAGGGGAGCTTCTCTCATTGGGATTTCTATCATGTGCCAACCGTGGGCGCTTCCCAGCCAAGGAGGAAAGGGAGCTTGCAAAGGAGCTCAGAGCAGGGGGCTGAGCAAGCAGATCCCTGCACTGGCTTAGATTATGGAGTTATTCATCATCAGGTCTTGCTCTGGGAGACAAAGTCCCAGGGATTCCTTCCTCACCAGTGCCCACGGACAGCCCCTGCCAGCCCCCAGCCCCTCCACACAAGAGCCAGGGCATGGCTTTCACCCTGGGCATTTGGCTCCCAAAGTCAGGCTTGGCCAGGGAGGCATTCTTTGGAGCAGGCAGGGGGCTCAGCTAGCCTCAGAAGAGACAGAGATGCACAGGTGGGATGAGCAGCTCTGGGCACAGCTTTTAAGCCAACCTTCATCTTCCAGGCACTCCCTGTTTATCAGCTTCAGTGAGGAGAGAGGCTGCCGTTTGGAGGGCTGATGTGCAGAAGGTTTTCAAGAAGGCAGTGGCTGTCTGAGAAAATGAGAAACCCCCCCCCACCACCACCTCCTCTGCTCAGGGACCTCATGCTTCACCTGGGACACATCTGCTCACTGCAGCATCTCCCAGCATGTGAATCAACAAAGGGCTCTCCCTCCTCAGCACAATTTCTCCCTGGAGAAAGAGAAATAAGAGAAACAAGGAGTTATCACAAAAAGAGCACGGGAGGGGCAGGGCATGGTGGTTTCAATGACGATGCACTCATGAAAAGGCACCAGCAGCACAGGCAGCTGACTGGGAAAGCTCTGGGGAGAAGTCGGATTGGATTTGTCATGACTAATTGACTCCCTCCAGCACTGTGGTCCAGCTTTCATGCATGGCATGAGCAGGGTCCCAAGCATCCAGGAATTAATGAGGGTCTGACCCTGTCTGCTCAGCCACTTGAGTTCTGCCAGTGCAGACAGCTGGCTTAAGAAGCCCTTTTATCCTCTACATATCAGATCAATTTGGATAGTTATAATCTAGTACTGGTGAAAGCTCGGAGCAGACTTTATTGCCCAACCAGCTCAAAGAGAAAAAAAGCAAGCAAGAGGGAGAGGTCATGCTGAACTATTGATTGTGCTGCTTCCAGATTGGCCTTAGCAGAGAGCTCACCCGGGACAGTTTGCCTCTATCTCCTGCTAATGCTGCTCCATTGATCTTCTGTGACAGGCGGCAACTACAAGATTTTTTGAGGTTGGAGTCATTAAGAGGCATTAATCAATAACAGAGGAAACAGAGAAAGAGCAATTGTTTGTTTCACGCAGACATATTCCCCGTGTGGATTTTAGCCCGTTGAGGTGTGCGTGGTTTATTTCCAGGGAGGTGTGCCAGGAAAAGAATTCACCTGGACTCTGGCACTTGGAGGAAATCCTGAGCCGGTTGCAACACACTGGCAGCTTCAGCAGGGCTGTGCAATGAGAGGGCAGCACCTGGGGAGTTTGTGGCATCCAATTCCAGGTACCCTAGCATCCTACCCAGCAATTGCTCAGACCTTCTGTTCCCACACAGGCACCTCAGGAAGAGATGGGTACTGATTTCACATGCCCAAAGACTTGGGTGCTGCTTTCACGTTGTGCTTCTACTAAACAAAGCTGTTGCCTGGCCGTGGTGCAGCCAATCCCAGCACCCTGTTCCAGGATCCAGCCCTGTGTGAGCCCAGCCTCAACCCAAATTCATTCCTGTGGCAAGACTGGAGTTGTTCACAAGAAAAACGGTCTTTGTGCTGAAAGCACCCCAGGCTGCTCCACTCCCTCCCGCCCTGCCCAACAGTGTCAGTACATTTCCACTGCTCCGTGGTGGCAACACGCCTTTTTCTTCTCCTGTGCTCAGCACCAGCAAGTGTCTGTGCAGGTGCTGGAGCCCATTTTCCCTTGGAGAGGTAGAGAAGGGGGCAGGAGACCAGCTCAGGAGCAGGAGGATGGGATCATCTTTAAAGGTGGTGGTTCTGGCATCAGCAGAGCAACCAGCAGCATTGGGGTGATGTAGAGCTGGGGTGGTGCTGCAGCTGCCCACGGCTGAGCTCAGCTCCAGGAGCAGCCCCGTGACACAGAAATGATGTTGAATTCTACACCTGGACTTAGCTCAAAGGCCCTTTTGTCCTGCTGTGTGCCACAGAGCTGGCACACCCTGTGGCACAGTGTTGGCAGGTCTGGCAACCCAGAAATGCCACACAGCTTGGGGACAGAGCAGGGCTCAGCCAACAGAGCCTGCACACAGAACATGCCATGGGATACTTCAGAGTAGGGAAATGTCCTTCAGGAGGCAGGGATGGAGATTCCAGTGGAAATCAGTGTCCCTGCCTCGACTCCCAGAGCCCCAGTGTCCCACTTTGCAGTGGTCAGTACTGCAGATCCCCAGGGAAACAGGATCTTCCCGGTCCCTGTAATTACAGCCACACATCCACAGCACAGGGACCAAGGGCTGCAGGAGAGGATTGCTGGTTCAGGTTGCACAGGTGGGGCACACACAGCCCATAAATACCCGGCAGTCCAACCCTGGAGACACACCCAGAGCTCAGCACCACTGGCTGGATCCAGATCAATCCAGTGGGATTCGTTATGGGAGTCCAGACCAGGTGGACTCTTTGTGGGAGGCCAGCCCAGGTGGGACACATTATGCTGATGATAAGCAGGGGCTCCCTAAGTTGAGAAGCTCTGAGGTGGGAGATGCAACAAACCCCTCTCCAGTCCCAGTTTGTCCACCAAGAGAAGGTTGGCTCACAACTCTGCCTTCCCTGCTCAGTCCATCAGTCTCCAGCCACCCAGCCCTTTCCACCCTTTTCCAACACAAAATCTATCAGAAACAATTTGATTTCCTTTATTTACAGATGACATTTGGGAGAAAGCCTAATCGTATTGCAACTTGGAAAAAAACAAAAGTTATTCCAATTTTAGATCCTTGTGCCTGAAAGAGCTCAAGAGCTGCAGCCAGACAATATGTCCTGTACTGGGCACACTCTCATTTCTGAGCATGGTGCACAGACCACGAGGTGCAGGGGGATTTCCAGCCTGTGGTTACAAATGTAAATGCAACACTAAGATCTGGAAGCCTCATGCTTTTGCTACCTCCTGTTTTTGGCAAAGTCTACCAGGAGTGAAAAAATAAAAGCCACTGCTGGGGGGCTTGGTGGTGTGTTAACCCCAGCTGCAATCCCTGCCTGATGTGCACTGTCTCTGCAAACACCAATCTTCAGCCTCACTGGTAGCCCTGGCACTCGGGATGCTGCTATGGCATTGCTCTGTGGATCAGCATCCTGCCTTGTGTCCTGCATGGATTTAAATCCACACCTGGCTGGCCTGAACCTTCCAGCAGACGATGTCTTACTTTTTCAATAGAGTTACTTGTAGGTGAGTAAAGGTTACAGGAAGGAAGGAAGGTTCAGATTATTTAACAGCCTTTTAAAACACGTTTCTCTGTTAATTGCCTGTTTCCCGAGCCAAAGTCCTTTGGGCTCTTTGCCTTTCCAGTGGCCAGTGGAGGCTGTGCCTGCCGAAGCTCGGGCAGTTTAGCAATCTCATGCTTCTGGTTCTTGTGCAAGGCTCTGTTGCGAGCGGGGAACTGCAGCGCTCACGCTGAAACCACGCTGAGTCACCAGCCGGTCCCTCCCCGACTGTTTACTCTGTTGTCACCAGAGCGCTGACGTGTGATTACCGAGGAGCCCGGCAACCACAGGGAGCGTGGCCATGGAGCCAGCGTGGAGGCTGAGGGTCAGGCTGAAGCTCTGCCCCTGCCACTGTGGGCTCATCATGAGCTTCCCTGCTGCCCACACGAGGAGCAGCAGGAAAATTTCACCTTTCACCTCCTATGTGCCCATTTCCCTGTCCCAGGCAACAGGAAAGTGAGATTCACCCACATCCTTTGCACAAATGGTTAGCACCATTCTCACCAAGCTGACTGTGGCATTCCCAGTCAGGGCAAATATCTTCACTGTCTTTGCCAGGATGATACTTCCAGGAAAACTGACGCCAGCCAGTGATGTCAGCCCTTGGGATAGCCTTGCTTATGGATGCAAACAAGGTCCAGGTTCCCAGCCTGCCACCCTGCCCGTGTGGGAGTGTTACACAGGGCAAACACGTCAGTGCTGATGCTGGGCTGTCCTGTGTACCCTAAGCTACACAGAGGTGACACACAGTGACACCAGACTCTGACACATATCCCAAAGCCAGCTGGTAATTCAGACAGGTGCAGAGGGCAGAGGATAGATCGGTGGATGGATGGATGGATGGATGGATGGATGGATGGATGGATGGATGGATGGATGGATGGACGGACTGACTGACAGAAGTCCAGGAGATATAGCAGATGTGTGGATCACCTCACTGTCCCCAAGCCCCTGACAATGGAGGCTGCTGTGCAGCACCCAGCACAAGGGGTTGGTGCTGAGGAGTTTGTACGGCCCACAGCTTCGTGCTGACAGCCCTTCTTGTGAGGCCTCCCTGCCTCAAACACACACACATGCCACGAAAAGGCCACGAACGAGGATGTTTGGCTGGTTGCTTCCTCCTCCCCCCCACTTTAATGTCACCAAAGCCAGCTGCTGCTTTCAGCACACGGCCCTTGGCAGGAGGCAAAGGGAAGCAGGCCGATGAGCTGCCAGAGGCGCTGTGGGAAGCCAAGGGCAGAGGCAGGGTGAGGCAGCATGAGGGAGATTTTCCACAAATCCAGCCTTCCTTCAGCACAGCTGCCATCTCCAGAGGGTCCTGCTGAGCACCCACCCACCCAGCCTCGAGCCTCCTTCTGCTCTACAACCTGCTCAGCCAGGAAATGGACACATTCCTCCTTCCTTCCTACCCCTCAGAGTATTTTCCCTCTCTTCCCTTCTCCATATGTGGGAGATGTTCTCCCTGGCTCTGTTTTTTTTCCAGTCAGAAGCTAGTCATCCACAGGGAGGTCACATGTTGTTGCCAAGGGAAGCAATAAATTTAGGCAAATAAAAGATAAAAGAACACAGCCAGATTATTCTAAGGCAAGGGTAATGCTTTGGGCTTCATGGCTCTTCATGGACCCAGGCACAGAAATCCCACCAGCAGTGATGCTGTGTGGACCTTGTGCTTGGCACTTGATAGGTTCTTGCTCCTGCTAAGCATTCTGGGCGCTGCTCAGCTACATTACCTGCAGGGCACCCTTCTATCATGTTTAAATAATCCAGTCAGTAGTTTAAACATGCAAAACACACAGCACAATTTAGCAAACCAGGGCTTTTTGAGAATTTGGAACTGCTTCCTCCTGGCTGCCGATGGTTGGGAGGACAGGGATGGGGTCACCTTTGCCTCTGCCCCAAAATGGCCATGTCTCAGGGTGATGAGGTGATCCTTGTGCTGCACAGTGGGCAGAGGCTCTCGGGCCTTTTCCATCAGGCAGTTTGTTATGAAAATGTTAACGCACAGGCTGTCGTCATCTGGCAGCACCACCGCCTGCCTTATGAAATAACTCAGCGTGACAGCTCTGCTTGCTCGCAGGCAGGCCCATGTCTGGCTTCTAATCTGGCATCAGAAAGCGCTCCCCTTCCTTGAGCTAGACTAATATTAAATGTTTCATTTGCATTACTCCAGATAATGTGCTGGAGAGCGTGGGGAGAAGGGGATGGCAGCCAAGCTCCTCCAGGAGCCCACACGTGGAGCATTGCACCAACCCCGCCGTGCCGGATCCGTTCATTCCGCTCGCCACCGGCACCGCGGCCCTGCCGGAATTTACATTTCAGATTCCCAACGTCAGCCAGCGTTTATGAGCTCTGCATCGGCCCGCGCCATGCCCTGGTGACAGATCACCAGGGACCTTCTTTCCATGTCAACAAAAGTGAAAAGTCATGAGGATAACACAGAATCGCTCCGGGCCCAGCGTCTGCTCAGCTGCAAAGGTCTCGGTGACTTCCCAGGCATATGTTGGCTGGCACGGTGCTGGAGCCAGGCTCCCTGAACAGCCCACACGACACAGGCAGCAGGGATTAATCTAATGCTGTGTGGAGATGCTAATACAATAAGGGCTCTTTGTGGCATTAGCTGCAATCATGAGACCAGCTCTGAGATGTCATTGCCTGGCAGCTGTAGGGAGCGCCGGCCGGGAGCTCTCTGTAGAGAAGGAGCTTGTCTCCTGCTCCCAGCCCTAAAGCTGCTGCGGGGCAGGGAAAGTGTGGTGAGCCCTCCTTTTACTGGTGACAGCTCGTTTGGGAACAGCATGCAACCTCTGTTGGTGAATCCAAGGACGGCTGAGGGAACAATGGTTATTTTAACAGGGATAACACTTCTTCTTGATTTTTCCAGGAGCTGCAAAGCTGTGGATGCCAAGGGGATGCTCAGAACCACCAGGTCACATCTTACCCCAGTGGAGTCTCCACAGGGACTCGCAGGACTTGGGTTTTGCTATAAAAAGTGTTGCAAAACCAGCCGAGGTCAATGAATGGTTTGTGTTGGTTCCAGCAGACATTTTCATCTCCCATATCAGCCTTTGTACCCACACAGCTTCAGGGCCTGATTCTATCCTAACTCCAGTGCCAGCAGGGAAAGCTCCATCCTGCTCAGCATGTTTGTGCTGAGAAAACCAGCATCAAGCATCAGCAGAGAAGGTGGGCGAGGGTCCGTGATGTTCCCCAAACCTCACACGGTGCCCTGAGGGACACAAACTCCCTCACAGCTTAGAGGACCCCAGAGCCTTTCCACAGCACCACACAGGCAGCGAAAATTCCCCACATGGCACCATGAGGGTCACAAAAGCCCACAGAGCTCCCTGAGGGGCCCAAACCCCCACAGGGTTCCATGAAGGGACAAAATTCCCAGAGGGCTCCATGAGAGGACCAAACACCCCACAGGGCTTCACCAGGGGACAAAATGCCCCCAGGGCTCCATGAGGGTCCCAAAACTCCCACACGGTTCCAAGAGGGTCCCAAACTCCCACAGGGCTCCATGAGGGAACCAAACCCCTCCACAGGGTTCCATGAAGGAACAACATTCCCACAGGGCTCCATGAGGGTCCCAAACTCCCACAGCGCTCCACGAGGCGACCAAACCCCCAGAGGGTTCCATGAGGGTCCCACACTTCCACAGGGCTCCATGAGGGAACCAAACCCCTACAAGTGCCCCATGAGGGTCCCAAACCCCCAGAGCGCTCCACGAGGCGAGCAAACCCCCAGGGGGCTCCGTGAGGGAGCCAAACCCCCACAGTGCTCCACGAGGGGACCAACGTCCTCCCCGCCGTCCCCATCGCCGCCCAGGCCGGCCCGGCCGCCCCAGGAATCCCCGCTCCGCAGGGAACATTCCCCGACGGCCGACCCGCCCCGTGAGGGAGCGGCGGGGCGGGCCGGGCCGCCCACATAAGGCGGGCTCAGAGCGCGGGGCTATCCGGGGAGAAGGCGGCAGTGAGCGGCTGGTCCGGGTGGAGCCGTCATGGAGCTGGGCTGGCTGCTATGGGGGACGGCCGTGCTGCTGCTGCTCCACGTCCTCATGGAGCTCAGCCCCACCGTCAACTTCGCGCTGCGCATCAGCTTCTACTGCCTGCTGTGCCTGGTGTCCTCGTCGCTGGCGGCCGTCGCCTGCCTGCTGGTCAACGGCGGCCGCACCGTTAAGAACATGAGGTGAGCGAGGGGGCACCGCGGGCAGCGGGCGCTGGGGACAGCCGTGTCACCGCCCGAGGCTGGGCTGGCGGCGCTCCCTGTCACAGCGGTGGCAGCACAGCAGCTCCTGGGGTCCCCTCTAGGCTCGGGGGGGCTGTCCTGGCCCGTGGCAGAGCCCTCGGCCAGCCACGCTGAGGGATGAAGCGCCTGGAATGTGGCGGAGGTGGCTTTTTTTGGGAGAGAGCGGTGTGTTCGTGGAGAGCGGCAGAGCACTGGAGCAGGCTGCCCGTGGAGTGTGAGGAACTACCTGTCTGGAGACATTCCAAACACACCTGTGTCACTGGGTGACCCTGCCTTGGCAGATGTAGCCGATCTCTAGAAGGTCCCTTTTGATCCTGACAATGGTGTGGTTGTGTCGGGGGTGTTTCCAGCCCCAGGAGCAGAGGCTGGCAGGCTGTGTGCCCTGTGCTGCCGGGCACAGCTCTCCTGCAGCTGCTGCCGGGCCCTGTGTCCCCTGACAGGACATCTGTGGCAAGGGCCAAGGGGCTGCTGTCACCCAGCACCTCCTCTCCGTGCCAAGGTACATTCTAAGGGCAGAGCTGGCACTTCTGCTGGCGGCACAGGACAACTCATTTCCTCTTTTTGCCCTCCCGTAGGCAGCTTTTTATCCTTGCTAACCATAGTATATGGATGCAGGGGAAAGGGGAGCCTTTAGGATCAAAGGTTGGCAGCATCTCAGCAGGTGGAGCTGGACTTTGCTTTGTAGTGCAGCTTTCACCCGTAGGACTCAGGGTGGAGGGAGTGGGCACAGGGCACTGATGTGTTGCCTTGAGGGATGTGCCCTGCCCATCCCAGCTGGTGCCGTGGCCCCAGGCAGTCTGCTCTGCCATCTCCAGCCAGTCTCTCTCTCCAGCTTTGGTTGCCTTGGCTCACTCAGGAGCAGCTTTCCAACACTCAGCTGGCTCTGCAGCTGGGTGAATATATGATATCATGATGGAGATGCTATCTTTTTATTCCCCCCCAAAAAATAAGCCCTGTAAATTTTATGTAAGCTTCAAGGAGTTATTTGGGAACGAGAACTTGCATTGGATAACTCCTCATGTTGAAACCCAGGGCTGAATTTTGGCCAGAACCACCCTTTTCCTGTAACTTAAGCCTGTTGTTTCCCTGTAGTGGCATTGGCTGAAGATCCTGGTGAGGTATCCCAGCCCTTGGGAGGTCTGTGGCTGAGGTGATCCAGTGAGTTCCTTATTTCTCCAACATCCCAGGCTGCTTATTCCAGCTTGGGAAAGGGGGCTGGAGCAGAGCATGTGCTGGTGGACAGACAGTGACAATGGTGTTGTTGCCTGGCGCAGAACACCCTGTTCTTGCTGTGCTGCTGGCTCCAGTGTCAAGCTGGTGTGACTTGGAAGAGGTTACCCAGAGTGTCTGACAGAGATAGAACTGTTTATCTGTGGTAAAACATCTTGCAAGAGCTTCCAATCTGGTAAGCAGACTTCAGCAGTCCTTGAAAATCAGAGTAAACCCTAAACAAGCCTCTGTGACTGGCTATGGAGCAGAGCACGTGAATCTGGGGGCTGATGGCTTTCATACTCAGACTGTTAGGGATGCACTGAAAAGTCCCATTCCCTGTCACTTTTGTGCTCCTTGTATCTGGCAATAAGTGCACTGGTTTTACAGCTCTCTGCTCGGGTTGTTGATTCCAGCTGAGAAGCTGCTTACGGGGTCGGAGAGGACTCAGATCCATCCTTTAACCCTGTGGGTGACGTGGCCAGCCCAGGAGGGCTGCTGGTCACCCCATTCTTCTTTGCCTACTCTGAGCTCTGCCCCTTTGCCTCTTTCAGTGGCTCACGCCACATCTTGTGCAAGGAAAGTCTGTCCCCGGGCTGGCAGGAGGAAGCTGGATGGTTGCTCTTGAGTAATGTGTAACCAGCCTCTCCCAGCAGCCACTGAGCACCGTGACTTCCAGAGCGGTGACCTCTTTTTTGGTTGGCAGGCAGAAGGGAGGAGAAGTGTGATTTAGGTCACCCTGGTGGCCTGGCATCCCCCATGACCCCACTGGTTCATGTCACCCTGCCTCTTCACACCTGTAACCCCCTCTGGTCACCTGGGCTGCATCCCTGTAACCTTGGAGCGGGCTGTGGAGCTCAGGAGCTCTGCATTCCACGCACCTCCCTGTGTCCTTTCCCTGGGTGTGGCTCTTTGCAGCGAGTTGAGGTGAGGACTGATAGCAGTGTCACCTCGGGGCATTGGCCTGGCCTGAACTCCCGTGTCACAGCCAGCTCGGGTGGCCTGCACAGGGGGACACCTCGCAGAGATGTGAACCCTACTGTGAGTAGGAGCAGGCTGGGAAAGTCCTGTGGCTCAACAGTTTATGGAGACTTTTGGAGAGCAGATGCTAGGAGCTGCTGCCAAGCCAGGATGAGATGCTGCCCAGGTGCTCACCTCCCAGCTGAGTGACAAGGATGCTTCTCAGGGGCTGGTGCTGCACAGTTCCCAAGCTGGACCCTTTGGTGTGGACAAAGCTGACACTGTCCCTCAATTTCCTGCTGCAGGAAGGAAAGCTCCATCCCCTGTCTGCCAGGGGGAAGATGGCCCTGAGGCAGAATATCCAGGTGCTTGCTGGAAGGCAGGTCAGCTCTGGAGTCAGCTCTAGGGGAGAGAAGAACCAAGCTGGTGACTGTTCCTGGGAGCGTTGTTCACGTGCAGGCTCCTTTGCCACCTGTCCTGAGAAATGGCTTCTCTCTTGCCCAAAATAGCCCCTGTCTTCTGCCAGCTTCTGCCTGTGTCCTTTGGCCTAGCTGGAGAGTCCTCAAGTCCCCAGGTCAGGGGGTGGCATGGATGGTCCCTGCTCCCATGGGCTGACAAGGGCATGGAAATGTGCTGCAGTGTTGGCCTGGCTGAGTGGAGCTGCTGGAGTCTCCCAGCTGGGAAAAGCTGGGAGCTCTGTCAGACCTGTAGATCCACTGGGGAAGGGCAAAAGCTTGAGCATGTGTTTGCTTGGGGGCACCCAGCCTCTGCCAAGCCACGTGGGGAGCATCCTGTTTGCTGCCTCCATCCTTGCCTTGTGCAGAGAAGTGTTTCTCACTTTCATTCCCCTCCTTCCTTGGACACTCTGGGTTTGTTTCTCTAATTGAGCAGCATCTTCCAGCACTGCAAGGAGCAGACCTGGCAGAGCCTTCCTTGGGTGTTGGGTGTCCTGGGGAGTGGCAGCTCCTGGAGAAATGTTTGAACAACTTGTAGGGCCCTGCTGCTTGCAGGAGGGAGAGCCTGGCAGCACTGGGGCAGCCCAGAACCATGGCACTGAGCAGGGCAAATGAACAGCACTCCTGGAGCACATGGGACCATGCAGGGCTTACACCTGGGTGGACCACAGCACAAATAAGACCAGAGGTTCTCTGTCCTAGAGCTCTTCTTGTCTCCTTCCACCCCCACTGGGTATGGCAGCCCCTGCCCTCCCTGCCCTGCTGCTGACTGCTTTTTCTCTTCTGCAGAATCATCAGAGCGTTTGTCAGGCCCTTCAAGTATTTCTTTGGCGTGAGGTTTGAGGTGAAGGGACTGGAGAACTTCAAGGTGGAGGGCCCTGCCATCATTGTGTCCAACCATCAGAGCATCCTCGACATGATGGGTAAGGAGCTGGTGGGAGGGAAGAGAACATTTCTCCTGCTCACTATTGGGGGAAGTCCTGCTTGTTCCTCCTGGACAAGCAGCCCCTGGTGCAGCTTCCCCATCAGTGCTGGTTGTGGGAAGGGTCTCCTGTCACTCTGAGCAGTCCCACACCTGTGCGGCACCCCAGGCACTGCTGTGCTTGAGGTGCTGGCCCAGCACGTGTCCCAGTGGCCCTGCTGGACTCCCTGGGGCTGGGGAATGACCCTCTGGGGGCTCCTGCAGCCATCTCACCCCACTAACTCTGCTGTGTGCCAAGCCTCCTGCTCTCAGAAGCCGGGAGAGAAGCAAGGCACCAGCCTGTCCCTGGTGGCCCTGTCCTTGTCCTACCTGAGTGCAGGCAGGGCGGGTGACCGCTGGGTCTTGCCCTCTGCCATCCCATTAGGGCTGATGGAGATCCTGCCTGACAACTGTGTCCAGGTGGGCAAGAAAGAGCTGACCTACATGGGGAGCGTGGGGCTCATCATGTACCTCGGCGGCGTCATCTTCATCAACAGGAAGAGCACCAGCAGCGCCAAGATGGTGATGTCAGAGGTGGCCAAGACTATGGTGGCTGAGAACGTGAGTGTCACCGTGGAGCTGGCTGGGGTGGCATTAGTGGGGATTGTGGCACTCCTGGTGCTGGCTCACCTGGAGTCCCAGCCACCTGCAGCTCTTGGCAGAGCTGCCTGGTGTCTCCCACCACTGCAAGTGGATTTCTGGAGCAGAGCCTTGTCTCTCCACGTGCAGGTGAAGGTGTGGGTGTACCCAGAGGGCACGAGGAACTGCACTGGGGATTTGCTGCCATTCAAGAAAGGAGCATTTCACCTTGCCATCCAGGGACAGGTAATGCTGCTTTGCCCCTGACGTGGGAACCCTAAACCCTAAATGCTTTTGCAGTGGCACTGCATGCTAGTCATGCAGTGTGTGGTTTGTTTGCTCTCACATGAGCTGTGTTCCCAGGTAACACCTACTCAGGTAAACCACTGGTGTCAGAAGTGCTGCCCAGCAGCAGCCAAGAGCCTTTTCCATCCCCTCTGGGCATGAGCTGACCCTCATGCTGCAGACAGTGGAGAATTGCCCTGTCCTCTCTCCTGCCTGCCTCAGTCCTGGTCCCCTCTGGAGGGAGGAGTGTGAGGGACAGGCACACTTGATCCCTCTCTCCAGGCTTTCCTGGCAGCATGTGGGCAGTGCCTGTGCCCAGGGGTTCCTGGGGCATGGCTGCAGCCCAGAGCTCACTCCTGGCAGGGAGCCCAGTGGATTCTTTCCGGGGAAGCCCAAAGCTGTCAATTCATTCCTCAATCCCCCAGGTTGCAATAGTAGTGGTGATTCAGGATTGTTAATTCTTTGTGCTTTAGAGCAACATCTGGGCTTGCTCTGTGTGAAAATAGCTGCTGCCTCCCTGGCAGCCATATGGCACCTCTTGGTATGCCTTTTCTCTCCAAAATGGCAGCATCCATGAGCAGTTAGTGAGGGAGCAGGCAAACAGCTTCAGCCAGCCAGAGCTGTCTCAGGAGCAGGGTGTTCGCCTGGGCACAGTGCTGAGGCAGTGTGCCAGACACTGGGATGACTCGAGGCCTCAGGGGAAACTGGTTTCCCCAGGAGAGGTGTTACAGCAGGGATTTTGGGAAAGGGAAGTGGTGCCAGCTGTCTCACTGGGTTCCTTTGGCCAAGCCCAGGGTGCAGTCTGTGCTGTACCATCCCCATTCCTGCCTGGGTGATGCAGCCAAGGCAGAGCTTGGCAGCTGCTGAGAGGAAAGGATGACATGGAGCTGGTCCCCGCCTCTGCTACACCCCCCTGAGTCACCAACTGTAGATCCTGGCTCTGTTACCAGCACTGGAACAACAGCTCTGCCTGCCCTCCTGGCCCTGTGTCTGTCTGAAGCTTCCCCAGGAGAAACTGATAACAACTGTGACTCCTTTTCTTAGAAACTGAAAGCAGAGCAGCCACCCTGCCCTGGTCACGGGCCTGTCAGGACAGGCAGCCTGCAGTGTTCAATTGCAGGGCAGAAAATACCTGGGGTTTGAAGCCTCACTTGGGTCAAGGAGCCCTAAAAGCCAGTGCTGAGCTGAGGCTGGAGTGGAACTTGGCCCTAGTTCCTTGAATTCCCCTGTGCTTTGAGTTTTTGGGGAGTGGTTTTGATTCCATTTGACTGCTGATCATTCCAGCCTTTGTTTGTGGGGCTGTGTGTGCCCTGTGTGTCTGAGAGCCAGGCCGGGTCAGCTCTGCTGTGTGGGATTTGCTGCCTGTCTCTGGCCTGCCCTGAGCTGATGAAGTGCCAGTAACTCCTCTTTTTCTTCCCTTCCCCAAGGTCCCAGTGATCCCTGTGGTGTATTCCTCCTTCACCACCTTCTATAACCCAAAGACGAAGCTGTTTACATCAGGTAACAAAGAGTCACTTGGAGACTGTTGCTGTTGTCCCGTGTAGAGATCTGGCTCCCGAGGGTGTGGGAGGGAAGCAGAGCTGGGGTGAACAGGAGGAGCCCCGCTGGGAGATGTTTGGAGGGAGTTCAAAGCACTTGGCACCAGAGCCTGGGCTGGGTTAACTCAGGAAGGGCTGTAATTAAATACACTGAGGGATGTTTTTGTTAAAAATTGATTACCACCTCCTGCACTGGGCAGGCTCTGGCTGGGATGGCAGTTTGGGGCACAGGGGGATTTTTTTGGTGCCACAGCTGTTAGAGCTGGGATGTAACTCTGCCTGTGCTCCAGGGGTGGATGCCTGAAGCCCTGGGAGGAGGCTTTGAGGGCTGTGCTGGGGCTGTCCAGGGTGGGGGGAACAGGGCAGAGAGCAGAGCTCCTGTGGTGTGTGGGTTTCTCACAGGCTCTTCTCTTGTCCCCAGGCAAAATCAAGGTCGAGGTTCTGCCTCCAATAGAGACCAAAGGGCTGACGTCAGACGATGTCACCGACCTCACTGACAGATGCTTCAGCACCATGAGGGAGACCCTCTTCAGGCTGTCAGGCCGTCCAAGCCAGGCAAAGGACTCATCCTAGAGGCTTCTCCAGTGGTGTCACCCTGTGGTGGTGCCTGAAGGGACTTGTCTGTTCTTGCCAAATACTGAAGGAACTTCTCTGCAGTGATTTCTGACTCTTGGGAGCGCCACAGACTGGCACACACAGGGTGTCAAAGCCAGCACTAAGGTTCCCCTTTGAGTGGATTTCTCTTCATTTTTTCACTTTGAAATGTCTCCTTTTTCTGAATTTCTCAGGCATCAAATTTGTGCAACCAAAGGGCTCATGCAAATGACCAGAGAGGTGAGTTTCCCCCAGCTCTTGCAGCTAACACGGGGTGACAGCAAAAACCTGCCTGGAGCCTGAGCTCTGCCTCGTGTGACTGTCTCTGCACCTGTGTTCCTGCAGGCTCAGCTCGTGCTGGCCTGGCCCTGTGATGTCCCAGGTGGAAACCACCAGGCAGCAGTTTGTATCAGCACAACCTTGATGCTCAAACAGGGCTGAGAACTGGCTGAAAAATCCAGATTTTGGCTTTTCAGCAGCACTTAGGACTGAGGTGTCCTCCCTGGACAGCCCAGAGCACTCCCACTCATCAATGGGACTCACGGGCCTGTCCGCTTGAGCTGCCCTTGTGTCACAGCAGCATCACGTTGGGAAACTGCTGCCAGCTCCCTGCCATGGTGGTGGCTCAGCCTGGTCACATCGCGGTGCCTGCAATGCCCCTTATGGAGGCAAAGGGCTCTGTCGCGCTGGTTTTGTCACTTGTCATGGTCAGCACTGGCCGAAAGATGGTGCCTGTCCCGCGTCTCTGCTGATCTGTGAGGCGGAGCTGCCGCTCTCCAAGGCCTGTAAAAGTCCTGCGGGGCCACAGGGTGGGTGAGCTGCAGCTGTAACGGGGCTGGGAAGGCTTGCAAGGCTCCGGCTCCCCCCTTGGGGGACATAAACCCCTTTCCCAGTCAGATAAAAGGGGTTGTTCCCCTGTGCTTTGGGGTGATGGACCAACAGAGCTCCTGGATTCCTCACCGGGAGCTGTGGAATGTTGATGCCCTCAGAGGCTGGGTCAGGTCCAGGGCTCCTGTGGCTTTAGCTCTGCTGTTCATGGCATGGGGGACCTTGGGATAAGCCACCTGGGGCTACTCAGGTAACCAGCACACCCAGCTCCTGCAGCCTGCATTGTGGAGCTGTGTTTGTCTGGTGTTTTGGGGCTAAAGCCTCAGCTGGGAAAGGCAGGGAGCTCCATGGAAGGAGCCTTTGGTGCTGCCAGGGGCTTCACTGGAGGGGCCTTACAGTACAGACTCAGGGGATGGGAAGGGTCGAGGTGGGAGGATGGGAACCAAACCAGCACTTTGTGAGAGTGGCAGATAAAGGGCTGTCATAGAGGGTTTAACCCAGGAGGGCCCTGGGAGGGCTCCTGGGGAGGGGAACCATGTCTGACTCCTCCTGGGAGGAGGGAGCAGTGCCTCTGTGTGCAGTTGTCTGCTGTTCACTTTTAATTGGGCTGAGAATGTTATGTGCTTTACAAAAAAATCAAGGAAAGAAAAAAGAAAAGAAATTACACCTTTGGTTATTTAAATAAAGAAGCCTCTTGGTCTTGTGTGGGGGCTGAGGGAGGAGGATGTGGGGTGCTGAGCCCTCAGCACTTGCAGGGGGTGGGTTTGGTGATGGAGGGGCAGGGGGGGTCCTTGTCCCCAGCCTGTGTCCCCCAGGCAGGAGGGCTGTTTTCACCAGCCTCACTGGTGAGGCACCATCCCAAATCTGCAACTCCTGGAGAGCAGCACAGGAGCTGCAGGGATGGGCAGCCAGCTTTGCAGTACCTTTACAGCCACCAGGGCCACCTGTCCCCTCTTGTGACACCTGGCTGCAGGAACTTGTCCCCACCTTCTCCACATGACAACAAGCAGAGGGAGTGTGGAGAGGCAGCTGCCCTGCCTGGGCCAGGCCTGTGCTCCATGGGACAGACAGCACAGCCAGCCCTGTGCCTGCTGCTCCCTGGGAAATGTTATCCCAGGATAATGCTAAGGAAAAGCCAGGTGAAGCTGACCACCCCCCAGGTCACACACAGCCAGTGTGGCACAGCCAGGCACTCATGGCACGAGGTAAGGCATTTATTTGCTGCCTCTCCAGCTGGGAGAGGGCTCAGAGTCCAGTTTGGAAGGAACTGCGTGACCTTTGGTGAGGTCAACTGGAAGAGAGAAGGATGGAGATGCTGATGGGAGCCCATCCTTCTCCTGCTGCCCTGTGCCTTCCTGTAGATGGTGTGGCTTCCTTCCCAGCCTGGGGCTGGACAGGGAGATAAGAGCTGTGGATGCACTCAGCTTGCTCCAGGCACTCTGCTAGAGTTCATTCTTGCAGGAACCTGGGAAGAGATTGGAAAAAAAAAATAAATTCAGCAAGATAAATTCAGTCATTAGCCTGGCTTTGCTTTGTGTCTTTCCCAGGTGGAATGAGACTGACCTGAGCCTCTAGAAATGTCACCCATACTTGCTGCTTTCCTTTTACCAAACAACCCCAGGCTGGCTTCACCCCCACCCCCACTCAGGAGTGTCACTCTCACCTCCCTGGCCTGTCACAGTCCTTGCCTGGGCCCTATGCACAGTGTCCCCAAATCCAGTGACAGTCTGTGCTGGATCAGGGGTAGTTCAGACCCAGAGGAGCCAAAATCATTAGAGCTTAAGGAGCTCTGACCTGGTGCCTTTTGCTGATGGTTTAAAGAAGAGAAAATGGCTTTTTTGGTCATTGCACACATCCCCACTGAGCAGTTAATTGGGGAGTGCAGTTGTAGGGTAGCATTTGTTGGGAAATGCTCCACCAGGCACAGAAGAGGGATGGCTGAGTAACTCCATGGGATGCCCCGCGAGCCCCAGAGTTTGCAGGAGTATGACAGGATGGCTTTGTGTCCTACAGGAACTTGCAAGACCATGAAAAGAGACAAAAACAGGTTTTGCTTGCTGAGACAGACTTGGCAGAAATTAATTTCGGGACTTTGGAGTCATCCCTTGGAATGAATCCATGTTACCTTGTGATACTGCTCACATTCCTCTGTGCTGTCACTAATAATATGTGCAGGGCACTACTAGAAAACTCAGCCTGCTGGAACACAGAGTGGTTCTGGTAATTACCCCTCTCTGAGACGGTTTTTAAGTATCTATTTGCAGCTACTTGGTCTTCAAACAAGTTCTTTGAATTCTTTTTCTCTCTCAGCCATTACTGCAAGCACTGAACTGGGACTAGATATGCCCTGAACCAGTTTCTCCTGAGTCTTTCCAAGACTCGGCAAGCTGCTGTTGCACACCCAAGCCATGCCTAGTTTCTGGAATTACTTAATGGGAAAAGGAGCTGCAAAGAGCTGACTATCAAAATTAAAGAGTGCAGAGGGTTGTGTTCTGCTTGGAGTCAAGGTGAGCACCACAGGGAGCTGAGGGGATGCTGTCCCTGTGCGTGGTGGGGACACCAGGCAGAACCCCCACCTCCAGCCATTTCACACATGACAGTGTTCACTGGGCTCCCTTCCTCACTTTTGCTACCTCAGAGACCCTCTCTGGTGCCCTTACTGGTCTGTAAACTTCCACAAGAAATGCCTAAAACTTCCCAGCCTCATAAATCTGCCAACTTCTGCACGCTCCCTAAACTTCCCTGATTGACTTTTTGGACTGTTAATTTCCTAAGAGCTCGGGGTTCTTCCCTTAAGGACTGAGTTATCAGGAAGGGACAGCAGCTGTGAGGTGCTGCCTGCCACACACTGCCCCACTCCTCCCTCAGCTCTGCCCCACAGCCACGGCTCCATGTGCCAATCCTACAATTTCTGGCTGCTACAAGGGCAGTCAGATGGTGCAGCCATAGAAACAGCTTTGAAATGAAGCTAATGGGCTGTTTGTGTTCATCCTTTATTAATTACAGGCTGCTGAGCTTGAGGCAGATCCAGATTAACAGTGGCATATGTGTTAGTGATCTCGCTGGCCCACATCTGCTCCCCGTGGCCAGGATGGCTGGAGGGAGATCCTTCCCCACTGCGTTTTCCTGGCACTTACAGGTCTCCAGCCGCTCCTCCAGGAATGAGATCTGCTCGCTCAGGGAGTCGATCCTGTCCAGCTGCTGGAGGGAGTGGGACAGGCGGCTGATGGGGTCTGCACCGACATCCTCCGGCGGCATCAGGTTGTGGAAGGGGGCCAGCACCAGCTGGAGCTTCTGCAGGGAGAAGGGGAGCTGTGAGTGATCCCCCCCGGCCAGCAGGACCACCAGGGAGGGCTCAAGGGGCTGTGGTTGTGTTCAAAGGGCTGGAAAAGCCGCGGTGTGGGCGCTGCCGGCGGCGGGGAGCACAGCTGGGATTGCTGCCGGGATGTTAAAAATAGAGCCGGGGAGGAGGGAAACCCTGGCTGCAAACAGCCCCGGGTGGGAGCTGGCTGAGCAGGAGCAGGGCAGGGGGACGTGCTGCAACTCGCCTGCTCCAGTGCTTCCATTCTGCTCCTCAGGTCCTTCATTTCTTCCTTCATTTCACTGGAGGGACCTGAAAAAGGGACCGAGGGCATGTCAGTGAGTAAAATCCCATTGCTGGGATGAGACAGACATGGCTGCAGGGCTCTGGCCAAGCTCTGCTTTCCACCCCCAGGGTCTGCCCTGCTGGGATCATCCCCCAGAGCATCAGCTGGCATCCAGTCCAGCTGCTGAAGATGCAGGCTGCTCTGCTGCTGCAGCACCTGCAGTGAAGTGGGGAGGGTTTCAGGCAGTGGGGTGACATTAAAGGACAAGAGATCTGGTGGATCCCGGCCTTCTGTCGGCAAAAACCACCCAGCTCTCCTCTGTGCTGTGGTAGGAACAAGGGGTTGTCCCTGCTGAGGGCCCTGGGCAGGGACAGAGGCAGGTGGGGCAGGTGCTGTCCCAGATGTTTGCTGTGTGCTGCCCGTGCTGGCCACAGCGCATTATTACTCACGGTACGAGTTTGAAGTGTCACAGCGCGTACCAAAAGTAATAATGGGCCGTCACCAGCGGCGCCCGCCGCTCCTCGTGGCTCCGGACCTGCCCTGCGGGAACGAGGATGATGATGGAAAGAACAGACACATCCCAGACAGCTCCAGCTACAGCCAGGTCCTGCCACCCTATAGATGGATTTGTGCTCAGGGGAAATTGTTTGGGTGGGAGAAGCACTCGTGGGTCAGCGAGAATAAAGCTGAGGGGTTCTGGCTGTTGTCCCCTCTCCCGTCTCCTGCCACTCCTGCGATGCTGAGTGAGTCCCCTCAGCTCTCCCTGCAGGCCCCCAGCAGCTGGGGCTCAATGTGGGGTGGGTTACCTGCTTGGCTGGAGGTGTCTGTCCCAGGGGCTGGCACCAGAGGCTGGCAGCCCTTGGCATCGGCAGCGAGGCTGAAGCCGTCCCGGCAGGCGCAGTGGAAGCTCCCAGCTGTGTTGATGCAGAGCTGGCTGCACCCATGGCTCTGGCTGGCACATTCATCCACGTCTGTAACACAGGAACAGCTCAGTGAGGAGAGGGACAGGTGGCTTGGGCACAGGGGGCTGCAACGAGTGCCCCCCAAGTGAGCTGGTGTTTGATCCGGGCACAGCTCTGGGTGTCACAGCCTTGGATAAACCTGGGCTAAGATGGAGGGGGTCTGGCCTCCTCCCTTCCTCCTGTTCCCCCCACAGCACAGCCAGAAGTAAAAGCTGTGGTCAGAAATGTCCCAGCTCTGGCCAGGCGGGCGCAGGCAGAGCTCAGCTCTCATCCCGGATTTATGGCCGGGGTTTTGGTTCCAGCCAGCTGTGGCGAGGAGCTATCAGCCTTTCAAGTGTGTACAAAACCCAGTAACCTCTCCTCACACGGGGGAGTTATTAAAGCTGTTCCCACAAAGCAGAAAGAGCTGAAGCGCTTCCCACGCCCGGGCAAATCTGTTTTAGGCAGTGGGAAAATCCTTTCCCCCGGAGCTGGAGCTGTCAGCGATGGGCTCAGCCCTGCCTGGCCCAGCATGGGTCAATGCCACACACTCCTCCTCTGCCTTACAGGAGGCTGGAAAGCTGGGAAAAGCTGGGAAATGCCATGGCAGGGGTTTGCAGCACTGGTGTGCACCATGCTCCCCGATTTCCCTGTGTTGTGAGGAGCACCAGGCTGTTCCTGTGCTGGAGAGGAGCCTGGACATCACCAGGCTTCCCCTCCACCCCCGGGTATTTTGGGTTTATGGATTTTTAGTCTCTGCAGTAAAAAGGGCATTTTAGTTTACAGCAGGAGTTTACAAAGCCTGGGAGGGATGATCACAAACACACGATCTCAGGCCAGCCCCACAAGGGCTCTGTGCTGCAGAGAGGCTTTTGCTGGTGTGCTCACAGCTCTGCTCACACTGACCCAGCACGGAGCAGCAGACAGAGAAAATAGGGATGCCAGAGCTGCACAGGAGGGCTGGGAGCACTGAGGCAGCCAAAGGGAGGTCAGATCTCCCCTGGGAGCCACACTTCCCTGGAATAGGTGTGCATGTGTGTGCAGAGGGACAGACTCAGACATGGCCCAAGGTCTGATAGGAGCCACAATACTGGTCCCTGTCCCCTCTGAGGGGTTGGTGCAGGGCAAAGGACACCCAGAGCCCCATGGCAGCTGGGATGCTCCCAGGAGAAGCTGTGCCAGCAGCAGCAGGGCAGGTGTGACGCAGGGCAGGTGTTACACAGGGAGCAGGGACAGGGGGGACATGGTCAGTACCTGTCTGGCAGGCTTGCCCCGTCCAGCCGGGGGGGCAGGAGCATCTCCCAGGGAAAGTGCAGCTCCCACCGTTCTGGCACGGCTCCCAGCAGAGAGCTGTGAGAGGGAACACCAGCACAGTGTCACCCAGCAGCTCCAGGGTCACCCAGCTCCCTCCCTCCCACCCTGGGTGTGTGCACATCCCAAAACACACCAGCACCACACAGCAGGGTTGTGCTGCCCAGGGGGAACAGGGCTCAGGATGAGTGGAAGGAAGAGGAGCTGGAAAGGAGCTGAGGGGCCTGCAGGCAGCAAAGATGGGAAGGAGGAGGGAAACAGGCAGCAACAGTCCCTGGTACCACACTCTGAGCTCATCTGAGACAGATTGGCTGCTGCTGTGGTTTGCATTTGTTGCCTCCTGAAAGCTTTTCTCATCCATTCCTGCTGATTTAGATGGGAAGGACTTATTCATTTTATTCATCCTCTGGTAACTATAAAGGTAATAAGTGATCCCTAAGGGAAAAGGCCCAAGAGGCAGCAGAGAAAAGCTGAGAATTAATCAGATATTGAACTGCATTTGACTGTGATGCTGAAAATTTAATTCAGGGAGAATCCACCTGACAGGCAGAGGGCTGATAAATGAGAGATGTGGTCCTGGGGCCCTCTCCAGAGACACAAGGGGTCTGGGGATGAGCAGTGGCACAGGGGTGACCCAGCAGCTCCTTACCTCTGTTACAGCCGAGTCTGTGGCCGTTTGCTCTGCTCCAGCCAGGACAGCACGAGGCCGTGGGCTCGGGCAGCTGCCTGTACCTCTGCCTGTAGGCAACCCTGTAGATGGTCCTGCAAAGCAAGACTGGGCTCAGCTGGGTGCCCCAAACCCATGTCCTGCTCCCATAGCACCTCAGGGCGCTGCCAGGGGCTGGGATCCCCATCCCTGTGGATGGAGCAGGATCTGTGGTGCCACAGCCTCCCATGGCAGAGGTAAGAGGGCTCACCTGTAGGTGCTGCAGAGGCGGTGGCCCTGGCAGGTGGTGAGGTAGGGCTGGTACACGGGCTGCACGTGGGACTCGGCGTGGGCGCTCAGGCGGCTCAGCGGCCCTGCGGCGCAAACCCTGCGGCTGAGCACAACACGGGTCAGTCCCACAGCCAGGACACGGCCCCAGCTCCCCTCCCTGCACAGGGATAGTGGACAGCAGTGCCTGGTGGCCCCCCAGTGACCTGGGAAGCCACTTCAAGCTGTTTCGGGTCAGTGACACAACTCTGAGCACTGTGAGCGGCGCGGGCGCTTCCTCCCTCGTCCCGGGGGAGCAGTTGGGACCCAGATTTAGGGATGATTTACTCATCACATTCATTATTTCCCTTCCCCTAAAATCACTCCCTTTCTGGGCGGTTTTTTTCCTTTCTGAGATTTTGCATTCCTGAAACGGATGCTCCTGTGGTCACCGAGAAATTAATGATTTCACAGGAAGGGTCAGGCTCACCGCAAAGAAAATAGAGGTTGGATAAAAGGCACTCCCCAGCCTTCCTAAGATAAGTGTTATCCAGTCAAAAACTTTCCCAAGGTTAACAGCCAAAGTGGTCTTGGTTAAACATCTTTTTTTTTTTTCAACAATTTCCAGCCCAAGCAGGTCAGTCCCACTGAGAAACCCATCTAACTTGCCTCAGCCTCCCAGCTCAATTAGAAACTAAAATAAAAAGCCTGGGAATTAGCATGGACATCAGATGGCTTCCATTAACTCCAGAAAACTCCTCTCAGCCTCATGATTAATGTTATAGAAGAAGCAATTTTTAAATGGCAATTGTTTGTAAAGCTTAGAATAAAGTTTTAGCTGCAGCCTGTGCGTGTGAGCGAGGAATTCAGCTGTGGTTTCAGTCCTGGACAGAATGTGAAAGGTTTTGATGCTGGAGGAGCATTTCAGTGTAAAAACAAACTTTGTAGAAAATGTGAGCTGTGTCTGGGGGAGGGTTTGGAGCTCCAGCTCCTCTCGGCTGGGGAAGAAACTGGGGCCCTGAGCTCTGGGCTTGCTCAGACCCAGCAGGAGCTGAGCTGTGCCTGCCCAGGCTGTGCTGGGATCCAGGGAGTTCTCCCAGACCCATCTCCCAGAAAAAAGGGAAGGGGAACTGCTGGAGCTTCCAGGACCATGGGCCCCAGCAGCATTCTGGGGAGCACAAAGCACAGCCTGGGGCTTTCCACACCTCTGTCCCTGGGTGTCCATCAGAGCTGGGAGCTGCATCCTCCTCTGATGGAGCTGCATCCTCCAATGACAGCTTGTTCACAAGGTTTGATGTGTGTGCTAGCAGGATTTCACACATATTTTCATGAAGGATGTGCTTGAAAGAGACAGTAATAATTCCTGAACAGCTCAGGGCCTGATGAGCTTTTGACTCTCCTGGACAAACAGCCCAGAGCATCTTTGTGTCCCTGCATGGAGTTAAATAGAGCTGGGATACTTCCTCTGAGAAGTGTTTTAGCTTCAGTGACAAAGCAAACAACCAGCAATGAGCTGCTGAGCCTTTTTTCCACCTCCTCACCAGCCCAGAGAGCCACACAGGGTTGTTCCCCCCACAGAGAGGATGTGCCTCACCCTGATGGGTGGAGAACACACCTGAGAGGTGCAGACAAATCAGGGCCTTACCCTGCCTGGGCAAAGCCCTCGGCGCTGCTGGTGCTGAGGATGAGGAGCAGTCCCCAGAGGAGGCAGCCGAGGCTCCGCATGTCCTGCTCTTCCATGGGATGTGCTGGCTCCTACTGCATGGCTCGTCCTTCAGAGGGGATCCCTGCAAGAAGGAGAGCAGTACTGTGAGTGTGAGGAAATTCCAGGGAAAAGTTCTTCACTTGGAAGAGAGATTGGGCACTGGAATTGTCTGCCCAGGGAGGCAGTGGAGTCACCATCCCTGGATGTGTTTTAAAAAAGATGTGGCACTCAGTGCCATGGTATAGTTGATGAGGAAGTGTTGGGTCACAGGTTGGACTTGATGACCTCAAAGGTCTTTTCCAACCTAGCTCATTCTGTGATTCTGTCATTCTGTGAGGTGGTGACATCTGACAGAGCTGTGGGGACAAACCCCCAGCACAAACCCACCTTGCCCCGCTCCTCTCATCAATATTAATTCAGGAATTATTCCTGATTTACCCCTGGAAATGCTCTCAGGGCACCGGGGACTGTGCAGTTGTGTGTTGAGGGGCAGGGAAGGGACGTGTTCTGCCTGAAACTCGCTGCCAGTTCCAGGCAGTGAGGGCAAAACAATGGCCCATCATTTCTTAATGCATACAGCATTGTAAAGCTGTGTTTTCCCACCACATAAAACACTGAAATCTGATCTTCTTCTCTTTAAAACACGAATTTGTGACAGAGGAAAGTGCTGTAAGGGCCATATGTACCATCTGCAGAGGCACAAACTGAGAGGTTTTGATTTTCAAGCAGAGGAAAAATATGAAACAAGGCTGAAGAGGGTCAGTAACAATATCCAGTTTAAACAATATCTCATTTAAACAAACCACTTGGCCTCCGGATGGCAGCAGCTGAAGGGGAAACAAATGAAACCCACCTTAAATATGCACCAATTAAGGAAAGAATCAGACCTTCTGATTAAACTTTCTGAAAGGGGAGCCTACACAACAAAAAACCTCCCTCTGAGACTGCAGATATGGTGAGCTGCAAATCAAATTTCTAAAATCCCCACGTGCTGTGGGGTGGGATCGGACTGGAAAATTGCAGTTGGATCCCCAAACCCCATTGGGAAATCCCAGCTCTGAGACAGGGTGTTACAAATAACCATGGCAAATCTGCAGACCCTGCAGGTCTCCAGGACAGCCAGGATCATCCTTTCCTTGGTGCAGAAGAAGAATCTGAGGCAGGGAGAAATGGAGATTCACATCTGGAGAGAAACCAGCCTGGTGCCTTGCTGCCCCTTAATATCAAATGTCAAATATCAAATATCCCAGCAGATTTCCATGCAAGCCCAGCCCTGAGGGTGGAAGGAGGATTTTGGTGCTTTAAAGCCTGTAATCCTCCATTCTCCTTCAAACACAGCAATTAGTTTAATTTCCTAATGATGAATTTATGGTACTTCCACCATCAGGAAAGCAAATCTTGCTGGTCTTGCAGGAAAGATTTTTAAAAATAGTGAAGAAGCTTTCCCCCTCCCCAGTCCTGCTGGAGACATTCCAAGGACACTGGTGTGCAGACACACAGCAGCTCCCCTCTGCTCCATCAGCCAGCCTTTCCCAGGGCTATACTGGGACACAAAACTTCCCTACAGCCCCAGATCCTCAAGTCTGGAAGTCAAATTCTGCCAACCATCTCCATCCTCCCCCAGGATTCCCGTGGCTGCCATGGGAGCTTTCCTTGTGGGGACAGCAAGAAACACAGAGCCTAAAATACAGAGAGTTTGTTTTTTCACTTTGAGCTGGAGCAGCTCTGCCCTACCTCAGAGGATCCCTCTGGGTCATAAAATTCTGGTTGTTTCCTACCAGAAAAAGCTGTAAAAGCAGAAAAAATTATAGTCTAGACTCATCTTTTTTATGGGTTTATGAAAATCAATCTCTTTAAATCTGCTGAAGATCCTCACACCTGTTGCCACCATGCTTTTTTAAAGCACAGAAACTTAAGGAAAAAAATGTGTTTAAGAAAAAATAAATTATATTTTTGTCTCTGCCTTTCAAGCCTCTCAAATGACGAGGCAAAGCCTGGTGGTCTGACAAGTGGAATTATGTTTAGGGGTCAGCAAACCCTCCTTGGCTGAGCACATGCTCCTGTGAGTCTGCCCTGTCCCACCAGCCAGAACCATGCCCCAAATTCTCTTAAATTCCCAAAATCCTGCTCTTGCCTCACCTGCCACTGAGGGGACACACAGCCCGCGGTGTGGGTGAGCAGCACTTTCTCCAGCTGTGCCCACGGACCCAAGACTGAACCCCCAGCAGGAGGAATCGTGCTCTGGCTGCGGAGGATGAGAGAACCCAGCCCCTGGCGAGGAGGTGATGCCGCTCCCGGGACGGCCACGGCTGCACTTTTCCAGACAGCCTGGCCTGCTTCTGCAGGTGAAACCGCGGCTCCAAACCTCCCTGTGCCCCCAGAGCCAAATCCTCCCGGGGCGGGTCAGCGCCGGCCGCAGGGGATGGATTCTCCCTCCCAGACTCCTCCAGCTGCTCCCTGCACAGGCTGGGACACGGTACCGCGGGATGGAGCGGACACGGGCACGGTGACACCGCGGGCGGGGGGCTCTGGGTGTCCCCGGGGGGCTGTAGGGACCCGGGGGGGGGGGGGGGGGGGGGCTGTAGGGACACGGATGTCCCAGGGCTCGGCAGGGACACGGGTGTCCCCGGGGGGCTGTGGGTTTCCCCAGGGAGCTGTCGGGACAAGGATGTCCCCGAGGGGCTGTAGGGACACCCAGGGCTCGCCAGGGACACGGATGTCCCGGGGCTCGGCAGGGACACGGGTGTCCCCGGAGGGCTATAAGGGACACGGATGTCCCGGGGCTCAGCAAGGACACGGATATCCCGAGGGAGCTCGGCAAGGACATGGATGTCCCCGGGGGGCTGTAGGGACACCCGGGGCTCGGCAGGGACACGAATGTCCCCGGGGGGCTGTAGGGAGACCCGGGGCTCGGCAGGGACGCGGGTGTCCCAGGGATGCTCCCCGCGGCCGCAGCAGCCCCAGCCCCGCTCCCCGGCGCTGTCCCCTCCCCGCCGGCCCGGGCTCCCCCCGGCGCCCCCCGCGCTGCGGTCCCGAGCCCGGTGCTCCGGCAGCCCCGTCCCGCCCGCCGGGGATGCGGCCGGGCCCCCCCGGGCCGTGCGGAGCCCCCCGGGCCGTGCGGAGCCCCCCGGGCTGTGCGGAGCCCCCCGGGCCGTGCGGAGCCCCCCGTGCCGTGCAGAGCCCCCCGGCCGTGCGGAGCCCCCCGGGCCGTGCTGAGCCCCCCGGCCGTGCGGAGCCCCGGGCGGTGCCCGCCGGGACTCACCGCTGCTGGAGCCGCGGAGTCGCCGCCTCGCCGCGGCCCCCCGCGCATTTCCTCCCCCGGCCCGAGCCGGTCCCTCCGCCCCGGCCCAATGAGCTCCCGGCGGGGAGGAAAGCGGAGCCTCCCGGCCGGGGGGAAGCGCCGGGGCCCGGGGATCTCCGCCTGCCCCCGCCCCGCCGGCCCCGCCGGCCGCCACCTGCCCCCGGCTCGGGGACAGAGCGGGGACACCGGGGCTGCGGGGGAGTCTGCGGGGACAGGGCAGGACCCCCGGGTGAGGGGACAGGGCAGGACCCCCGGGTGAGGGGACACGCCGCTGTGCCGTCCCGAATGTCGCTGCCGCCCTGCCCCAGCTGGGGACGGGACTGCGGGGCACCCCCGGCCTGGGCGGATCCGGAGCTTTACCCGCTGAGCCCAAGGCAGGATGAGCCCCCAGCCCCACAGCCCGGCCCCGCACTGCGAGGGGACCCCCCAACACCCCCTCGCCCAGGGGAGTTCAGACTCCCCGGGGGAATGGTCCATCACCTGTGCAAATTTAATTCCCTTTACTCAGAATTTCTGTCCTGCTCCACACCCCCCACCATGAGCACAGAGGATTTAGGAGGAGACATCGCCTCTCCCCGGGGTAGAGACCTGCTCCAGACCCTCCGTTAATCCCCCTGAGCTCATTCCAAAGCCCTGCAGGAGCCGGTGATGAACCAGCAAACCAGAAAGGATGCTCAGAGAATTCCTTGGAAGCCTCCCCTGCTGCAGAGGGACTCTCCAGGGTGACACCCAGGGCTCAGCCCAACACCTGCCCCGGGACAGCTCGGCCAGCCCCAGCCCAGCTGCCTACACACTTCTCCTCTAAAATGCCCGGTTATTTATCAAAGCGCCTCGGTTCGTGCCAAATTGCCACTTGTTTTGTCTACATTTTTTGTCTGGAAAATTAGAGCACAGAGGGTTATTGTTCCTCAAATGACTTAGGCGCCTGCCCATGCACAGAACCATTCTTAAAGATAGCAGGGATCTGATGTGCAAATGAATGGCAGGATGCAGCCCCCCTGGGAATATTTGTTCCCATTAAGCCCTGTAAATTTTTTGAAAGCATGTAAGCATTTAAAGGAAATATTTACCAGTTCAACAATAATGGCTCCAAGAGAACAACTGAGATCACTGGCCCATCCCCTCCATTTCCTCAGGGATATGCTGGGGCTGCTGGTGGAACTGGTGCTGCAGCCTCTGGGGAAGCTGATGGTGCTTGGGGCTCTCAGTGTCAAAGGAGCTTTGGTGGGATCCTCCCTGAGAAGGGAACAGAGGCGAATCCTCTCTGGAAGTGCTGGTGGAGATGAAGATCCCTCCCAGCAGCAGGGAAAAGTTTCCTGGGGCTGGTGGAAGAGCAGCTCCGTGTTGCACAGCATCTCACACGGGTTTGTTCACCCTCTGGACCCATCCTACCTCTGGGGAATGATTTCAGCTCCCTTAATTTCATCAGCACAGGCAACTTCTCCCAAGAGCCTTGGGAGCACAGTAATTATCTTGTTATGCAGAGAGCATTATTGGGTTTTTTCTGGTGTACGGGGGAGATGAACAGAGCCTGAATTATTGTCTAATAATTACAAAATACGTGTGGAAGCCGCAGCTTCTCTGTGTGACCACGCTGAAAGCACAGGATCTCATTTTGCAGCTGAGACAACTCACCCCATCCACGGTGCTCCATCAGGTGTCCTGGGCAGGGATCCTTTCCTTAAGGAGCATCTTGGTTTCTTCCTGTGAGGACAGACAAAGGCCAGTGTTACCTTTCCTTTGTCAGGCAGACAGAGAGCACTGACCCAGCCCTTGCCCAGTGTTCCCCTGGACACTCCCAAAGACCCTGCAGAGCGCAGTGGAGGATGAGAGCAGGGTGGTGGCCACAGAGCCCCTGTGGCACTGAGCTCATACCACGGGTGTGACAGGCACAGACACTGCACAGACACTGTCACACCCATGGCAGGGCATGAGGAAACCCATCCCCATCCCACACTGGGTGTTTATGGAGCATCCTACGGCTCTGATCCTCCCTCACCTTGCTGTGATCCCAGCGGGGATCCAGGCAGAGCCACGGTGCCTTTGCACCTTTCAGGGCTGAGCAAGGCAGGGGATGAGCAGGGGCTGAGCAGAGCAGATTTACTGAGCAGGATCCATCCCCTCCAGCAGCTTTGCCAGTGCTCAAGGCTGGGATTTTCCAAGAACCCAAGACAACAGGAGTGCACCTGGCACAGTCTCCCAGGTGTATCCAAGCTCAGCTTCCTGATTTGTGATCCCATCTGCCATTCCCCAACACTATTTTACCATTACACTCTATTTTACCATCACACTGTATTTTACCATTTACCCTCATTCAAGGACGAACATCCCTCACCGCCCAGGAAACCTTTGCATGAATCCCTGGGATTCCAAGTGCAAATCTGATGGTGAGGAAGGGGATAGACTCATCTTTCAGCTCCTCACAGGACACCACCACACAGCACAGGACCGAGCACCTCCCAGGCTCTCCACTGGAGCCTTTCAGCAGCAACTCCCTAAGAGTGCACTGAGCATCTTAAAATTCTGCCAGTATTTTAATTGCAGAAAGTTTCCTTTCCAGTTCCATTTATTGGGTCATATCTTTGCTCCAGCAAATGCCTGTGTCAGCTGCTAAAGAACTGCATACAGCCCATTAAAAGAGCATTTAATCCTCTGCTCTCAGGGAGGGTTCTGTGTCTCCTGTGCTAATATTCATTATGCTGGGAGGGAAATCCCCCAGGACAAGGCCTGGCAAAGTTCCCTTGGAAGCAGAGGAGTTATGCCAGTTCAGAGTGGGGGAAGATCAGATCTGCTGGCACTGTTAATGTCAGTGTGACGAGCTCCTGACAAAGGCAGCAGGGGGTTTTGGCTCCTGCCTGAATTCAAAGTCCTCCCTTGCCCGATGTTTTACATTTTTCCCCCACAGCTTTCTCCCTTGTACACCAGAAATGTACTCCCACGACATCCAATATTAATGCTTGTCTCCAGGCCAGGGAAGAAATGTTTCTGCCCAACCTCCCTCTTAGATTCGACAACGTCAAAACCTCCTTGTGTCCCACTGGTTTCTCCACCAGCGTGAGCTGGGAGGGACAGTGAGTGCTGGTCCTGAGCAGATCTCAGGCTGAGCACCAGGCTGGCTCTGCAGGTGAGATTTTCACCCACCTCCCAGATTCCTAGAGTCTGCCAAACCCACTGCACCTGCCTGGGCATCCAAAAATCCTCCTGAGAGCATCCGTGGTGGATGGAGGGCTGGAGCTGAGGGCTGGAAGCTGTTTGGTGGGAGAGCTTGGAGGGTGGGAGGTATCAGGAGCATGGAAAAGGAAGGATTAACAGTGGAGAATTAATAGATCAGCATTAAAGCCCCACATCAGGAACCTGCTCTTTAGAGAGGAGCACTGCCAGCCCCTCAGAGAGAACGGGACGTGCCCAGGCACACGAGCTCTCCCCAGACTGGAGTGACAGATGGACGGGGACACAGGCGGGAGAGTGACACACATACAGATGCAAAATGTGCAGCCCCCACAAGCCGTGGCTGACCCCATACCTGCAGTGCACAATGGGCTCTCACTGCTCTCCATGGGGGTCTGGCACAGAACTGGAAGCAAAAGGATATTTTTGGTGCTTCTCAACCAAAAACAAAAAAAAAGGGAGGAATGGCTTTTGCTGTTCTAGGACAAATTCTTCTGCTCAGGCTTTTCATGAGGCTGTTTGTAAACTTTACACTTCTTCAGTTTAAGCTTTGGAGCAGCCCCTGCTCTGCAGAGCTCCGTGAGGAAAATGACCTCCCACTATTCTCTCCTGGCCCATATTGTTCTCAGCTGCGTCAGCTGCACACCAGCTATCTCAGTGGAAATCTAGAGGAGTCCACTGATGGCAGTGGGATAAAACCAGGTCAAACCAAGAAAAGGACTTGACCCACAACTCTTGCTCTGTTGTCACCAGTGGCTCAGGATTCTGCATATTAAAACTGAGAACTGAGCCCCACAAAGTGATTTTTTTTTTTTTTTTTTTTTTTTTTTTTTTTTTTTTTTTTTTTTTTTTTTGGCCTGAGTAAGGACTTCAAAAGTATTAATTGTCTCAGGACCAGTGTGTTATAAGTTAAGGTGCCCATGGGGACAACCAACAGCTGAGCTGGAGCTGTGCAAACACAAATGCAGGAACAGGGCACCATCCCATAGCCAGCTTTATTTTCCCTCACACGCACACTTGAATTTTTATTTACATTAAGAGGAGCCAGCAATGGCTGCAGTGTAAAAAACTGGGAAATGATTCATCCTACCCAAGAATAAACTGAATTTTTGCTGCTTTCTGTAAAATTTCCCGGCAAAACCCGGCAGTGATCCCCCTTTCCCAGTGAATGAGCACATGGGAAGTGTGGTAGGGTAACTGGGAGCTGCAGGATGGCTCAGCCCCTTCACCATCCCAGGGAACGGCTCAGCACAGAGCCTTTCACACAAGAAAGTTTTGCTCTGGTTATCTTTCTCTTCCAGGGGAAAGTCTCCAGCTGCAGGAAGCCGCCCTGGGCTGTGGGCAGGATGGGGATCCCGGTGCTCACTTTGGGAGAGAGGAAAGAACAGCTCTGATCCTCCCTTCTCTTTGCAGAGACACTTTTATTTCCCTGGCTGCTCTGGGACCTCTCCCCTGGTGTTTCTCCCAGCCCTCCCGCTGCTGTTGGGACTGTGGGGCGGGCTCGTTTACCCCAATTTGTTGCAGTTTGTAAATCTGCCTGCCCCCGGGGCCAGCCCCATCTGCAGCAGCAGAGCCTGGGAAAAGGCTCAAATGAGCCTCCGGACCAGATTCGATTTCTCGTCCTTACCTCCAGGGAAACTGGGGAGAGCTGGTAGTGGGACGGCAGAGAGGGAGAGTAGCTCCATCGGCAGATCCCAGGGAAGAGCAGGGAGAATCTGCCGCGGCAGGTCCGTGTTTTCCACTGCTGCCCAGAGGTGAGGTGGATCTCTGAGGATGCTCCAGCTCCAACAGCCTTCCACAGCCTCCCAAGCACTGCCAGACCTTCCCAATCCAGCTCGAAATTAACTTAATCACTGACAAGGCCTTGTTATTTCTTTCTGTGTTTGATTCTCTGCTCAGAGAGTTGGTTCCATGAATGTTGGACCCTGGGAAAAAATATGCTGGGTTATTTCTACCAAGAGCCCTTCACTGGTGTGGTTCTGCTCCATATTCCTGCACAGCCAGACAGGGCCTGGGTACCCCAGCTGTTCCTTTATCCCAAAACACCCCGGGTGCCTCACTGAAAGCCTCCTGCCTGCTCTGTGCAGCGTCACAGATGAGGAGAGCAGGACCCGCAGGTGGCTGCAGACAGCATGAAAACCACTCCAAGTTATAAATATGGGAGGCTTTGCTGAGCTTGTGCACACCCAGCATGACCTAGGCTGGGCTGTCAGTCTTGGTGGGAGAGCCAGGACAGCCCCTGCCCCACATCCCACCCGGGTCTGGGGCGGAATGCAGCAGCACACAGAGGAGAGCAGAGGGCAGGGAGCAGGGCAGGGAGGATGGACAGCGTGAGGATGTGTCAGAGGTATCCAGAGAGCCGGCACAGGGAAAAGGGAGGGAGACACAGAAAGAAAAGAGATTAGCCAAGAATTTCCAGCTATCTCCCAGGAATTTGTGCAAGTGTTTTGCAGCCTCTACACGCACAGGAGGTAAAATCCACCCACTGGCTTCTCCTCCCCGTGAAAACAGCCTGGCTGCCGGTGGGGTGACTTAAAAATAACAGTGCTGGAGGCTGGGCTCTGCTCAGAGCAACACCGTGCTCGGCACGTGGCTGAGAGAGGATCCAGCCTCGCCGGGAGCAGGTGGAGCTGCCTCACACCCCTCTGGAAAGCATCCCTGAGTGTTCCAAGGGATGCCTCACACCCCTCTGGAAAGCATCCCTGTGTGCTTCAAGGGATGCTTCACACCCCTGTGTGCTCCAAGGGATGCCTCACACACCTGCTCACTCCATGCTGGGCGTTCAAACCATCCCCAAGGCATCACCAGCAGGGTCCAAACCCACTCAGAGCTCACAAGGATGTGCTCACGCTGCCCACAGTGCCAGCTCCTCATCCCATCCCATCCCACCACATCCCACCCCACCCCACCCATCCCCGCTGTGGCTCTCTGGTACCTTGGGTGCCCTGCTGTCCCCCACCGTGCGGGAGCAGCCCTGCCGTGCTCTCCAGTGGCTCCCGGTGGCCATCCCTGCCCCGGGTCCAGCGGCCCCGGGCACCGTGGCAGTGTCCCCGGTGTTGTCCCCGGTGTTGTCCCCGGTGTCCCCGGCATAGCCGCCCGCCGGCCGCGCACAGGCAGGAGGTGGCTGCCGAGGTGGAAGGGCGGCTTTTTATGCTTTTCTTCCTGTATAAATCAGGCCGGGGATGGACAATCCCAGACAGGACTTCCTGTGTGTGTTGCGAGCTGATAACGGGGCTCGGGCTCGGAGAACAAACACGGCCGCCCCGAGGGGGAGAAGGGGCCGCGGGGCGGGACCCCCAGGCCGAGCCCACCGGGGACGGGCACGGGGGGCTGACACCGAGGGGAGGCAGCCAGGAGTCCCTGGGGACATGGGGACACGGGGAGGGGACAGGGCTGCTGGCCCAGGCTCCCTCCTGAGCCTCACACCGGGCCTGGGATGGGTGGGACACATCCCACATCCCTGGGGCTGGTTTGGGCAGCTCCCACTGCAGCCACCTGTCCCCCATGGGGACACTGGGGACACCCACAGCGCCAGGGACCTGGGCCAGCTGTGCCAGGGCTGGTGGCCACCTCCTCAACAGGGGCCAGGGTGATGTTGGCCTCCAGTGCAGCACCTTCTGGGGAACCCCCTGAAATTCGGGATCTGTGCTCAGGTTATTGTAACCCCCTGAAATTCAGGATACAAGGCTGTGTTCAGTTTATTTTGACTCCCCAAAATTCAGAATACAAGGCTGTGCTCAGGTTATTGTGACTCCCCGAAATTTGGGATACAAGGCTGTGTTCAGGTTATTGTGACTCCCCAAAATTCAGGATACAAGGCTGTGCTCAGGTTGTTGTCAACCCCTGAAATTTGGGATCTGTGCTCAGGTTATTGTAACCCCCCAAAATTCGGGATACAAGGCTGTGCTCAGGTTATTGTCACCCCCTGAAATTCGGGATACAGGGCTGTGTTCAGGTTATTGTCACCCTGTCCCACTGCGCCTGTGATGGGAAAGAGAGAGGTGCATGGTTTGGGCCACCAAACCTGCAGGACATCACTTGACAAAAGTGATCCCTTCAGGGCCAGGCAGCAGAGAAACATGGCAGCCACTGCCCTGATGCCCTAATTTTCAAGCCCATTCAGGTGCAAAACTGATTGTATTTCAAATTTAATCTCTGTGTATGACCTCAGTTGAAAGGAGGAACAACAGAGTTTTTAATGGGATTTTGATCCAGGCTGAAAGCAATCTTTTGGAGCACGAGGGCTGTGGGCTGTGGCAATTATTTCTCAACTCTCCAGACCCCCACATCAGCCTGTGGGTTCTGCTCCTGTCCCAGCAGAGTGCCTGGCACGGATTTAGGGCCACCTGGGGCTCCCCTGTGTCCCCAGGACAGCTCCTGCGCAGGCTCAGGGGGAGCAGGGAATCACTCCCACCCTGATTCAGCACAACACTGCTCTGGGCAAATCCCCCGGGAGCTGCAAAATATTCCTGTGTTTATTTATATTAAATGCACGGCTAAAGAAAGCCCCCTCTTGTTTTCCTTGGCAGGGAGGGTTTTAGAGGCTGCCCATCACCCTCCCCAGCACCAGCTGATTGTGCACCCCGTGTGTGTGTGAGAGTTCCCGGTGTGCAGGCATCCCCAGCTGGGGGAATCTTTGGGAGCACAGCTGTCCAGGGGAATCTCCTCGAGGCAAAAAATCAGTGCCTGAGGGCTCAAATTAACTGCAGGGAGGCTCAATCTCCCTCTTTTCTGCTGCCTGATGGGTGTTAAGCATCAAAATGAAAGGGACAGGGGTCATGTGGATGGTTTGTGCCACCTGTGGGATGAGGGATCTCAGATCCAGAGCTGAGAGCTCTCCCCACCATCAGCACACACATGGGATCAGCCCTGCAAAGCACAAAGAGCTCCTGAACCCTCTCAAATCCAGAGCTGAGAGCTCTCCTCACATCAGCACATGCACAGGCTCAGCCCTGCAAAGCACATCAGCCCCTGAACTGTCCCAGATCCAGAGCTGAGAGCTCTCCCCACCACCAGCACACACACAGGATCAGCCCTGCAAAGCACAGCAGCTCCTGAACTCTCCCTAAAACTCTGCACCTGAATTTTATCAGCTGCAAGAAGCCCTGGCTTGGCCCTGTGCCACCCGTGCTGGGATGAATGCAGGTCACAGGGTACAGCAGGGACATCATCCAGCCTCACCTCTGAGCACACACTGAGCCAGGCACAGAGCAGGACTGCAGGAGTGAAATGGGATGTGTGGAAAACCCTTCCTGTTTACCCAGGGTTTGGAGCCCTGAGCAGTGGCTGCTGCAGCAGGAAACGGTCAGCAGGGGCCACACGAATGGAGGGGTTTAAATCTCAAATGGTGACGCTTCATCTTGTCCTCCCAGGGAAGTCGGTGCTGGGGGAAGCCTGGGAGGCAGCCAAGGCTCAGTTATGGTGTGAGGGAGGGAGGGAGGGAAGGAGGGAGCCAGAGGGTGTTGGTGCCCACACCTCTGCCTGCACCTCCCACTGTCCCCAGACCTCCTGCTGGCACTTCCAGAGCCCTGGCAGCTCCCCAGCCCACCCCAGGGTGAGCTCCTGTGCAGCCCACAGGGGCAGGTGGCAGTGGGACCCCCCGGAGCAGAGCAGCCACTCTCTTTGTGCAGGCCTCTTGTTCCTCCTGGAAGTCTCCACTTCTGCAATGATGACATTTTCCAAAGTCTCTGGCACCCATAAGGCCTCCTCTCCAAGTGGCCCCTCATTAACACCAGAAGCTAATTGCTAGCAAATTGTTAATTAGATATTTGACATCACATTGCACAAGGAGCTGGTCCTAACCCCATTTTCCAGCTGGGGGTACAGCTGTGGGTGCTCCAGCAGTGTCTTGGGACAGCTCTGGTGGGACCCAGAGTGGGCAGAGTGACACACACACAACCTTTGGAATGCTTCATCTGCACCCTGAGGGCTCTCACTCCTGACAGACAGCCTGATAAGAGAAGGGGAGAAAGTGAGGGAGACAGGGAGCAGAGGTTTAACATTGTGCAAGTGTGAGTCTTGAACATGGGCGGCAAGAGTTGGGGGAGAAACTCTCCTGCTCTGCAGGATGAGACCCCAGGGTGGCCAAAGTGGGGACATGGCCATGCCCTGCTGCAGCTGCTGTGACTGCAGCAGCACAGATTTGGGGAAAAGCCCAGAGCCTCCCTATGGCCAGGTCAGCGTGGAGAAGGGCTCTGTTATCTGCCCTTTGGTGGGAGATAAGGTTTCAGTGCTGTCCTGGGGGAGCTTGTATCACTCACAGATCCTTCCCTGGCTGCAGAGAGAGTTCAGGCACTCAGAAAACATTGGGGCAGGGCCCTATCTTTGAGAAAGCCCTGTGCAATGGAAAGACACACAGGAAGGATCAGCTCTGCCCTGCAGGGGTGCAGTGTCTGCTGTCCAGAGCACCTTTCCTCAGCCTGTGAAACTGCACCACAGCTCCTGATGCAAATCCCTGGGAATGGGGAAAAATTGCCATAGACAAGAAAAATGGTACCTGGGCTTATTGCTGGTCTGGGAATCCTGCATATTCCCCCCAAATTCTCTGAGGTTATGAGGTGATATGGTCTTTGCACACCCCTGGTGTCTGCCTTGGAGACAGCTCCCACAGAAAGGGGGGGAAACGTTTTCCACTGCAAAAATTGCACTGTATTAATCCAGCTGCCCCTTTCTTGCCCCAAGAAACATCTCTGTGGATGCATTAATGATCATTCATTTATTTTTGCTATTATTCAACAACAGAGCCCAAATCCTAAATGCAGAGCCTTGCTTTCAGCAAAGAAGCAAAACACGCATTTTGAATTCTCTGCCAAAAGTAGCACCACATTATCAATCAGGTAAAGGCTCCCACAGACCATTTATTTCATGGAATCCTAGACTGATTTGGGCTGGAAAGGAATTTAAAGTTTATCCCACCCCCTGCCATGGGCAGGGACACCTTCCACTGTCCCAGGTGCTCCAAGCCCAGTGTCCAACCTGGCCTTGGACATTTCCAGAGATCATAGCCACAGCTTCTCTGGGCACCTGTGCCAGGGCCTGCCCACCCTCACAGGGAGGAATTTCTCCCTAATATCTAATAAAAACCTACATTCTTTCAATTTAAAGCTATTCCTCTTTATCCTATCACTCCCTGTCCTTGCAAAGGTGACTTCTGGGCTGTTCCATTCTCATCAGAGTCCCAAAGGCTGAGCCCTCCTCTTCCTCTTCCCTGCCTGCAGCCAACAATCTCTTTCCCAGCAACTCTTACTGGTCACCATAGACGACAAAAAAATTGACATTTTAAATCTTCCCAGTGGCAGAACAAAACACCTGCAACCGATTTAAAAAAGTTTTTTACCTTGGGAAAAAAAAAAAAAAAAAAAAAGCCTTCTGTGCATGGGAAAAATGCACTCCAAGGGCTGGTTCTGGTCTGGTTGTGTGGGACAAAGTCCAGAGGAGGTCTCCATGGAGAAGACCTGAAGAATGGGCAGGACGTTGCACTAATGGTGCTGCACAGAAATGATCCAGCCAAATAACCCCCAGCTGAACAGAGCTCCACGGCCTTTCTATAAAATTAATAAGGCGTGCAGGAGATAAGTGTCTCCCATTAGTGGATTTAATACCTCGGCTTAAAAGTCTTACCCAGGAAACTTCCAGGGCTTTTCTGCTGACTTTGCTGGATTTCAGCAGCATGAGAGAGAAGTGGAATTCAGCCTAAAAGTCAGACAGTGAATACAGAAGTCAGGACTAAGGAAAAAAACAAACAAAAAAACCAAACTGTTGATATTTCTCCTCTCTGACACGTCGCAGTCTGTCAAAATGGCCACTGCCTTTATTTTGTTTAATCACTTATCTCCATGGAGGGAAGAGGAAATTCCCAAGAACGCATGGTCGTTAAAAATATTGGCCAGGGCCTGGTGATTATTTTTGGTAGCTAAAAACTTCCTGGCTGAGGGGTCTGGGTTTGCATTGGACTCGAGTAAATGTTTTAGGATAACTTTCATAAATACCCATTATACTCAAACCAGTGGGCAGTTTACAATTCAGCTGGGAAGGGCGGGGACATGTTTCTCTTTCTTTTGTTCTGCCTGGCCGCATGCTAAAGTGCATAGATCCACACTGAATTAGCATTTAGCTATTTTCTCGTATCCTTAAATAAAGGACCAGTTCACACAGTCAGAAATCTCTGTTTCCTTTCGGGCAGGAAAAAGGAAGTGAATGCGAGGGGCAGATTTGGAGTTTGCTTGCAAGAACAATTGAACTCCCATCCAGAGGGGAAGGGGATCTGCGTCAAGAGGAATTCACTTTTTTTTCTTTTTTTTTCTTTTTTTTTTTTTTTTTCCTCCCCCCCCTTGCTCTGGAAGGGAAGAGAAAAATGACCTTTAGTTTAAAAGCCTGAAAGAATAAAGGTCTGAGCCTTCAGAGCTGCCTGCACAAATATAGTCATAAAGGCTTTTTCCTGACAAAAGGCTCACGCTGTCCTTCAGCGACTGCAGGCACAGCTCTGCCTGCTCCCCTCTTACTTATCCCAGGTGAAGGGCGGCCCCCAAACCTGTCAGCAGTTCCTGCCCACCAGGGACAGGCCCTGGGTGTTTCTGAGAAATAGCTGCCATTTTTCTGCCTGGCCCTCCCCACTGCTGCCCATGAGACTTGGTGGATGGGATTTACAGGATCCCCTCACCTTGCTTCCCCAAAATCTTATTTACAGATGTGTGTGCAAGCAGGCAGGGCATTGACTCAACCTGTTACGTGGCCAGCACCACAAAATTACCTCATTTTGGTCCCTTTACTGCTCACCACAAACCCTCTACCAGCTTCAATGAGCTCTCAGGGCTTGACTAAGTGTCAAAACATCATCTGTGTGGTCTCACCTCCATAGTCTCACCCAAACCATTTCAGACCTCAGCCCTACTCTCCATTTAGTGGGCCTTAAATATCCACAGAGGATTTTTCTCTGTAATTTTTTTGTAATTCTCTGTATTTTTTCTCCCCCCATGCAAGGCAGATTTCCAAGAGAAGCTCCCAAGCAAGCCCCAGAGCTGGAGAACACAGAGGTTGAACCTTGTCAGGACATTTGAGCATCTCCAAAGGCATTAAGGATCTCAGGAGTGCCACAGGCTGGGGTGTCCCCAGGGTTCCCAGCTCTTGCCAGAGCAATCCTGGGAAAAAAGAGACTCATTCCCCTTCCCTCCTCTGCACACATCAGCCAGACTTGTTCCAAACCCAAGGCACAAACATTCCTGAGGGGTTTCTGCCCCAAACCAGAGCCAGGCCAGCAGTTCCCATCCTGCAGAGCATCACCTCCCCAGGCCTGCTCCCCTGCAGGTAATGACCAGGGCCCCGAGGGAGCACAGGGGATCCAGCTCCACTTTGGGTTCCCACACACTCACAAAAGCTCCCAGGAGCAGTTTTCCTCCCATCCAAGGAAAATATTTGCTCGGAGCGTGAAGCTGGGCAGCATCAGCCGCAAATGTCAGTGAGCGCCGCCAGGAGAGAAACTAATCAGGCAAAATGGGCCGAATTTCTCCCGGGAGGAGCTGCACTGTGACCACTGCAGGAAGGATGGATGTGGCCTAATGGTTCAATTGATCATTTTGTGCTCTCTGGTTGCCTCTCTCCTGGTTTTATCTCAGCAGCTTTGCTGCCTGCCCAAGGGCTGAGCAGGGCTGGTGACCCTCCTGACAGCACATCACGGACACCTCCCAGCAGAGCTGGGCTGAAATCACCTCTCCGTGCTAAAGCTGTGGGTCTCCAAATATATTTTGGCAGGTTTCCACTTTTCTTCTCCGGGAAGAGAGAAATACACTTCATCCTCAATGAGTGCAGCTGCAGGGATGTCCCCACCAGCACTCAGAGGGACAAACCAGAGCCAAGAGAGACCCAGGGGGACAAACACAACCGGTCCCAAAGCAGTCAGGCATCAGCTCTGCTAAGGTCAGACGTCTGCAGGGCCTGGCATTAGGCAAAGGTGCATGTGGGACTGCTGGGATGACTCAGTCAGTGAGGAAATGGTGTCACCTCCAGCCCCGTGCAGCAGCTCCACTCCCTTTCTCTGTTTCCAGCTCCACACACGACTTTACCTTTTACTACCAAAACTTCCTGAGCAAACCCCCCCAGCTGAAGCTTGAGTGAAGTTTTAGATCTGAGTTATGGGTCTGTCACATGGAGGGAGCCCAGCTGGGAGCCATCCCCACATCCAGCCCAGGATGGGAACAGAACAGCAGCCGGACAGGGGAATGGAGAAAGGGAAAATCACCCCAAACCCACGGGAATTTGCCAGCCCCAAGGATTTCTATCCTTATTCCTGTTCCTCTTTTGCTCCCAGCACGGACTGCACCTCCTACACTGGTGCATTAAGGTAACTCATTAACCTGCAGGAATGAGGAGCCTAAACTTTCCCCCAGTCCCTGTGACAGCAGCAGCTCCCCGTGGTGCTGCCGGGGTGGGGACAGTGCCCCGGGGTGGGGACAGGCCCCGGGCAGTGCCAGCCAGGCAGGACAAGTGCACACAGCTCCTCAGGAATGCTCCCTCCCAGCAGGAGCTGCACAGCAACAATGGGAAGGCACAAAGTCCAGGAGAGCCCAGCTGGGTGTGTGGGGCTGGGTACCAGGAGGGATTTTGTTCTCCTCAAGGCCAGGTGGGGTATAGCAGAGTCTCAGCACTGGGTTTGGGATTCCAGGCCAGGATTGTACCTCAGGAAGGGCCTGCCTAGTCCCTCTGGGGGATTGCAGTGGGACCAGGCAGGTCCTTCCCTTGTGACAAGGTTCTGAGTGCTTGTGCAAGGCCAGGGACAGTGATAGAGCTGGAACTGTGACCCCACAGCACCTGCAGGACCGCCAAGTCCCCCGTGGGGCTGGAATAAACTCATTCCCTCTCCAGCCCTTGATTTGCCCACCAGAAGCAGCAGAACCAGTCCCAAAAAGGGCACAGCAGACATTGGATTACTGCCCCAAGTGCCCCCTGGGTGCCCCAACAAGGAGGATAAACTTGTCTACAAGAAACACTGGGAATGACCCAACTTTAATTTACAGCAAAGGAGCACTTTCCTTCTGCCCCTGCAGGACCCAGGGCTCAGGGATGCTGCTGGAGGCTGTGCCAGCCCAGTGGGGAGCCTGCAGCTGTTTTATTCATAGAAATCCAGGCTGCAGAGCAGCCCCGGAGCTGGTGCTGCCCTGGCAGCAGCCCAGAGAGGGTCTGTGCTCCGAGGAAAGGGCAGGGCAGCACAGGCAGCAGCGCCAGTGTCCCAGCAGGACAGATAACATCTGGATCAGGCAGAACTGGAGCCATTGGAGCAGGAGCTCGTCACGTGCCCGGTTCCTCCTGCTGCACACACGAACAGTTCAGGTTGGATTATCTTATTTTCCATAAGCACACCAGGTTTTTAATCCTGGACTTGCAGGGCAGCGCTGCTGGTGCTCTGAGCTCAAGTGTCAGCCTTAAACATGAGCTTTGCTGAGATTAGCCCCAGGTACAGAGCCAGCAGCACTCAGCAGGTTCTATATGAGCACAAAAATTGGTTGGATCAGGATTCCTGTGGTGCACAGTGAGCAAAATCTCTGGCCTGTTCCTTCTGAATTCCATTTTTTTTTTTCTTTTCTTTCTGGCTGTTTTGATTTTGATTTATTTTTTCTCTCGTAAGAAGCAGCTCAGAGATTGGTTGTGACATACCCCGGGCTAATTCCATGGAAAGCCTGTTTTCCAAAGGAAACATTTGCCATCTCTCTCCCAGCTTTGATTTGCCTGTCCCTGCTCACTTGCCAGAGCTTGTTCTGCAACGTTAATAGAGAAGTTTCTTTGCACAGAGCCAATTGTGCCCGAGTGATTTTGTTCCAGGGCTGAAAAGCACATTCAGCTCGGTGCTTGAGATGACATTTATTTGGTGGGTGAGTTGTAGAGCTCGGTGGGCAGAGAGAAGGAGAAAAACATCCCCGTGAGGAGCTCTTTCAAAAGCAAAGAAACAAGAACCCAGGAGAGATAAGAAAATGAGCGTTTGCAGAATCTGGGAAAGCCTCGTGCAGAGGGATGGAGACAAAGCACGAGAATGCACTTTATTTGTGACAAGCTTTCCATCCTGGGCAGCCAAACAGGACATCCTGCTTCAGTTCTCCTTCCTCTCTTTAATTAGAGTTGCGTTCAGGACACTGCCATTAATGTCATCTCAGCATTTCCATGACAAAGCCCCTGTTTTCGCAGGACTTTAGGAACTTGGCCCTAGAAAAGTCTGTTGTTAGTGTAGGGCTGCTCAGGGCAGAGGCTGGAGCAGGTTTGCAGCCATTTGCTGTGACATTTCCATCACAGGGAGCTCGGACAGAGGTGTTTCCATCCAGGATGTGGGAGCAGTGAAGGGAATCAGAGCCCATCTCTGGCCACAGCAGGATTTAGGGCTGTTTGTGCTCCATTTCAGGTCTGAATTGTGGCACCTCTCTGACATGTAAAAGTCACTGAAAACACACCACCCACGTTTCTGGCTCTGTGAGTCACTGTGGAAGCCTCTGTGGCTGCAAATAATTAAAGGAGAATCTGTAAAGGAAAGAGGATTCTCCATCAATGGTGTTTTCACTGGCTGAGAGCAGAGCCTGGCTACAGACCCCCAAAAAGGAGTCCCCTGAAATCCCTGTCAGAGGGGCACAAACACCAGGGGCTGACAAGGGAGCTGTAAAACCCCCGTGTTTGAAAGAAGCTGAAATGCACCAGGGCAGCCTGGCAGAGTTCAATCAGCTCTGCTGATAAACCAGATTCCTGTCGTGCCTGTTGTGCTGTATAAATCCTTCCTTCAGGTCTCCAGGCAGGACCTGGGCTTTGTGCACAGCTCTGAGCAGGAGAAATCCTCATTCCCATCCCATTGAAAGCCCTGTTACACCAGACTGTGCATCCCTGAGCAGGAGAAGCCAGAGCTCAGTCCAGCCAATGCCTCTGGGGCTGGTTTTGGCTCCAGAAGTGCTAAATATTATTAGTAAAAAAGAAAACCGCTTTTATTTTTTTTTCCACTAGTCCTTCCAACCGAAAATGTTAGTGAGGTTCTTCCACTCCTAAAGGGAGGGCAAACAGATTCCTTTGTTCCTGCTGCAGTCCCAGGTGCATTTCTGGCATCCAGAGCGGGGCAGGCTCTGGAAGAAGCTGTAAAGCAACATTTCATCACAGGATACTCCAAAGCAGACAGGGTTAAGCCAAACATCCTTTTACTGCTCCTCTTTCACTTCCCATTTGCAGGGAGAGCCCACAATGGCCCTGCACCCTGAGCTTGGGCTGTGCTGGGGGATCCCCTCCCTGGGATGAAGGAGTGGGGCTGCATTTCTCTCCTGGAAATCATTTCTGCATGGCCAGGCTGGTGTGTCCCCTGTCCCAGGCTCCCACCAGGAATTCCCTGCCTTTTCCCACCCCTGCTGCCACCCCGCTCGCTGAGGAGCCAAATCAGAGAAATCACCTAATTCAAACAGAATAACAGAGTGAGGAAACAGAAAAGAGGCTCTTTGGGGGCTTTCCAAGCTGTTTGGAGCTGTTTCCCACCTGCTGGAACAAACTGATTTGGGTAAAAGGCAGTGATGCTCCAATGCCACCACACGGCAGAAGCTCAGTGAATTTGTCCGAGGATTTTTAGGATGTGCTTGGCACCCCCGGGAAGGGGTCCAGGCTCCATCCCCCGGCCCTGGCTCGCAGCAGAGCAGGGCAGGGCAGGAAGGGAGCAGCGGAGGTGAAGGAGATGAGTGTTTCCTGCCCTGGGCAGCCGCACACAACAGCGCTGTCACTCAGCGGCCCCCGCAAGTGCTGCAGCGAGATAACTCCAGACGCGGCCACCATCACTTCCCCCCTTTGTCCCCGGCTTTTTTCAGGCCTTCCTGAGCACAAACGTCCCATCTCCAAAGGAATGTCCCCGCCGCTGGCCGGCCCCGGGATGCCGAGCTGCCCGCGGGATGGGCGGGGATGTGGGTGCTGCAGCAGCCCGGGCTGGGGGGCAGCGGGCAGCCCTGGGCTGGGAACTGCCCTGGGAGCTCATGGAAGGCGTCCTGACATGGAACTGAGCGGCCACGTCCCCCAGTTTCCTGGCCGGAGTCACTGCAGAGTGCAGGAGATGAAAGGCTGTCAGGGCTGACAGAAAATAACCCGCTCAGGAACTGCCCAGGGCCAGCAGACCCAGAGTGCGGCACATTCCTCAGGCTCCTGGGACAGCACAATTCCCCTCCAGCCGCACTGGATGCTCCAGCCTATGGGCGATTGATGGAGAGATGGGGAGACTGACCATGATTAGAATTCGATTTTACTCAGGTTTTCCAAGAACTTACATACCATTTTAGTAAGGTTAATAATTTCTACTACAATAATTAGGTTAAAAGATCATACAAACAACTCATGCATTTTTCAGCTTCTTCATCGTGGGGGGTTGATTGAATCTTCTTCCTTAAGCAGGTTTCTAATCCCATCTTCTCATAAGCTCAAAGTTCTGTTTGTCCTTGCCAGGACATCCTAGTCACCAGACTAAAAATGCTAATTAAATCTGTCTCACTCTCGTGAATCCCCACACCAGCCCATGCCTGGAAGGTGCTCACAGGATATTTTGTGGCTGTGACAGTCCCTATTCCTTGCCTGTCCCTATGTGTGTCCCTAGCCAGCCTGGGGTCACCCCAGGCACTGCTGTCCCTGGCACAAACCCCACAGCAACCCTTCTGATCTGAAAACAGGGAGCACATCCAGCCCTTCAATTGGGCTGCATTTCCCCCCAAGTTCCTTCTCCAAAGAGAGTTTTGTGTCTGGCTTTTGGGATGCTGCCACCCTGCAGGGCTCATCCTGCCCAGCACACAGCACACAGCACAGCACACAGCACACAGCACACAGAGCACAGCACACAGCACACAGCACACAGCACACAGAGCACAGCACACAGCACACAGAGCACAGAGCACACAGAGCACACAGCACACAGCACACAGCACACAGAGCACAGCACACAGCACACAGCACACAGCACACAGAGCACAGCACACAGCACACAGCACACAGCACACAGAGCACAGCACACAGCACAGCACACAGCACACAGCACACAGCACACAGCACACAGCACAGCACACAGCACACAGCACACAGCACACAGCACACAGCACACAGCACACAGCACACAGCACACAGCACAGCACACAGCACACAGCACACAGCACAGCACACAGAGCACAGCACACAGCACACAGCACACAGCACACAGCACACAGCACAGCACACAGAGCACAGCACACAGCACACAGCACACAGCACACAGCACACAGCACACAGCACACAGCACACAGCACAGCACACAGCACACAGCACACAGCACAGCACACAGAGCACAGCACACAGCACACAGCACACAGCACACAGCACAGCACACAGCACACAGCACACAGCACACAGCACACAGCACACAGCGCACAGAGCACAGCACACAGCACACAGCACACAGCACACAGCACACAGCACAGCACACAGCACACAGCACACAGCACACAGAGCACAGCACACAGCACACAGCACACAGCTCACAGCACACAGCGCACAGCGCACAGAGCACAGCACACAGCACACAGCACACAGCACACAGCACACAGCACACAGCACACAGCACAGCACACAGCACACAGAGCACAGCACACAGCACACAGCTCACAGCACACAGCACAGCACACAGCTCACAGCACACAGAGCACAGCACAGAGCACACAGCACACAGCACACAGCGCACAGCACACAGCGCACAGAGCACAGCACACAGCACACAGCACACAGCTCACAGCTCACAGCACACAGCACACAGCTCACAGAGCACAGCACACAGCACACAGCACACAGCACACAGCTCACAGCTCACAGCACACAGCACACAGCTCACAGAGCACAGCACACAGCACACAGCACACAGCACACAGCACACAGCACACAGCACAGCACACAGCACACAGCACAGCTCACAGCACACAGCACAGCACACAGAGCACAGCTCACAGCACAGAGCACACAGCACACAGCACAGAGCACACAGCACAGAGCACACAGCACACAGCACACAGAGCACACAGCACACAGCTCACAGCACACAGCACAGCACACAGCACACAGCACAGCACACAGCACACAGAGCACAGCACACAGCACACAGCACACACAGCACACAGAGCACAGCACACAGCACACAGCACACAGCACACAGCACACAGAGCACACAGCACACAGAGCACAGCACACAGCACACAGCACACAGCACAGCACACAGCACACAGCACACAGAGCACAGCGCACAGCACACAGAGCACACAGCACACAGCACACAGCTCACAGCACACAGCACACAGCACACAGAGCACAGCACACAGCACACAGAGCACAGCGCACAGCACACAGCACAGCACACAGCACACAGCACAGCACACAGCACACAGCACACAGCACACAGAGCACAGCACACAGCACACAGAGCACACAGCACACAGAGCACAGCACACAGCACACAGCACACAGAGCACAGCACACAGCTCACAGCACACAGCACACAGAGCACAGCACACAGCACACAGCACACAGCACACAGCACAGCACAGCACACAGCACACAGCACACAGCACACAGCACACAGCACACAGCGCACAGAGCACAGCACACAGCACACAGCACACAGCACACAGCACAGCACACAGCACACAGCACACAGCACACAGAGCACAGCACACAGCACACAGCACACAGCTCACAGCACACAGCACACAGCACACAGAGCACAGCACACAGCACACAGCACACAGCACACAGCGCACAGAGCACAGCACACAGCACACAGCACACAGCACACAGCACACAGCACACAGCACACAGCACACAGCACACAGCACAGCTCACAGCACACAGCACAGCACACAGAGCACAGCTCACAGCACAGAGCACACAGCACACAGCACATAGCACACAGCACAGAGCACTCAGCACACAGCACAGCACACAGCACACAGCACACAGCACACAGCACACAGAGCACACAGCACACAGCACACAGAGCACACAGCACACAGCTCACAGCACACAGCACACAGCACACAGAGCACAGCACACAGCACACAGCACACAGAGCACACAGCACACAGCACACAGCACAGCACACAGCACACAGCACACAGAGCACACAGCACACAGCACACAGCACACAGAGCACAGCACACAGCACACAGCACAGCACACACAGCACACAGCACACAACACACAGCACACAGAGCACAGCACACAGCTCACAGCACAGAGCACACAGAGCACACAGCACACAGCTCACAGCACACAGCACACAGCACAGCACACACAGCACACAGCACACAGCACACAGCACACAGCTCACAGCTCACAGCACACAGCACACAGCACACAGCTCACAGCACACAGCTCACAGCACACAGCACACAGCTCACAGCACACAGCACACAGCTCAGAGCACACAGCACACAGCACACAGCACACAGAGCACAGCACACAGCACACAGCACACAGCACACAGCACACAGCACACAGAGCACAGCACACAGAGCACACAGCACACAGCACAGCACACAGCACACAGCACACAGCACACAGAGCACAGCACACAGCACACAGCACACAGAGCACAGCACACAGAGCACAGCACACAGCACACAGCACACAGCACAGCACACAGCACACAGCACACAGAGCACAGCGCACAGCACACAGAGCACACAGCACACAGAGCACACAGCACAGCACACAGCACACAGCACACAGCACACAGAGCACAGCACACAGCACACAGAGCACAGCGCACAGCACACAGCACAGCACACAGCACACAGCACACAGCACACAGAGCACAGCACACAGCACACAGAGCACACAGCACACAGAGCACAGCACACAGCACACAGCACACAGAGCACAGCACACAGCTCACAGCACACAGCACACAGCACACAGAGCACAGCACACAGACACAGCACACAGCACACAGCACACAGCACACAGAGCACAGCACAGCACACAGCACACAGCACACAGCACACAGCGCACAGAGCACAGCACACAGCACAGCACACAGCTCACAGCACACAGCACACAGCACACAGCACACAGAGCACAGCACACAGACACAGCACACAGCACACAGCACACAGCACACAGCACACAGCTCACAGCACACAGCACACAGCACACAGCACACAGAGCACAGCACACAGCACACAGAGCACACAGCACACAGCACACAGCACACAGAGCACAGCACAGCACACAGCACACAGCACACAGCACACAGCACACAGCGCACAGAGCACAGCACACAGCACAGCACACAGCTCACAGCACACAGCACACAGCACACAGCACACAGAGCACAGCACACAGACACAGCACACAGCACACAGCACACAGCACACAGCACACAGCTCACAGCACACAGCACACAGCACACAGCACACAGAGCACAGCACACAGCACACAGCACACAGCACACAGAGCACAGCACACAGCACACAGCACAGCACACAGCACACAGCACACAGCACACAGCACACAGAGCACAGCACACAGCACACAGCTCACAGCTCACAGCACACAGAGCACAGCACACAGCACACAGAGCACAGCACACAGAGCACACAGAGCACAGCACACAGCACACAGCACACAGCACACAGCTCACAGCTCACAGCACACAGAGCACAGCACACAGCACACAGAGCACAGCACAGCACACACAGCACACAGCACACAGCACACAGAGCACAGCACACAGCACACAGAGCACACAGCACACAGAGCACAGCACACAGCACACAGCACACAGAGCACAGCACACAGCTGCACAGAACCAGCCCCAGGGGAGATGTTCTCACTCCCACAGCTCTGAGGGGCAAAGGGGGGATTGACAGGGGCCAGGGGGACCCCCAGAGAGGGCCCGTGGTCAGCACAGCAGCAGCAGCATCCCCAAAGCCAAGGCTAGAAGGCAGGGAGGCTGTTTGGTTTATCTCCTCCCTCCTCTCAAGGACAAAACAACCCAACGGTTGTAGAAACACATTTTTCACCAAGGGATTCTTCATTAGTGCTCATTTCCTCTCCCAGCCCGTTTCCTGGAAGCAGTTTGTGCTGACAGGGGTGGGCAGGAGCAGCCAGGGGATGCAGGAGCTGCGTGAGGGAGCTCACACACACATTCCTGCCACGTCCCCTGGCCTGGGGTCACACCTGGACACGCTGCAGTGACACTGGCCACCACATTTCTGTGCCTGGAAACACTTTCCATGCCAGGCAGGGGCAGGGTGAGGGGGAATGGAGGTAAACTACAACAAGAAGGATTGAATTAAATTAAATATTAGGGAGAAATTCTTCACTGGGAGTGTGGGCAGGCCCTGGCACAGGGTGCCCAGAGAAGCTGGGGCTGCCCCTGCATCTGCTCAAGGCCAGGCTGGACAGGGCTTGGAGCAGCCTGGGATAGGGGAAGGTGTCCCTTGGCAGGGGGTGGAATGGATGATCCATTTAAGATCCTTCCACCCCAAAGCACTCCATGATCCTCTAACTGTAAGCACCTTGCAGACAGGCCCTGGTGTTCCCAGCCAGGATCCTCCTGGTGCCAGCAGGACAAGGATGGCCCACGGCTCCTCCTGCACGGCTGTTTATGGATCAGCCATAAACATTTGCTCCTGGCTGCAGTTTTCCCAGGAAAGATTTCAATCCACGAGCCATTCCTGCCTGAGCCAGTCCTTCCCTGGCTGTTTACTTTTGGAGTTCCTCCGAGTTAAACAACAGCTTTATGCCCTCAACCACCGGAATGCCATTATTTATCATCGCCATCGATTATGATAAACCAATTTATGATCATGCAGCAACCAAGAAACTAAAATTAAAACAATCCCATAACAAAAACTGCTCGGACACCAAACTGCAGCCAGGGAGGGAGGGAGGGAGGGAGCTGGCAGGGGGAGGAAAAGGATACGGTGCTTCTGGGAGCCGCGGCCGTTTGAAGGCGGCGAGGGGAAGCGGGCCAGAGGGGTTATCCAATCTCTCGGAGCAGACATTTCCGCCTGGCACGCCCCAGCAGCGCAGTCCCTCCGCTTCATTAATAAATCACCGATCCCGCCCCGCTGCGGCCGCCCCGGGGAGGAAACGGGAGCGGGCGGGGAGAGCCCCCCGTGCGGCGGGGAGGGGGCGGCTCAGCCCAGAGCCCCCAAAATCCTGCACGGCTCCTTACAGCTCACCTGGACCTGCCAAAAGAGTCTGCAGTGCCCACGACCCAGAGATGGGTCACAACTCTTCCTCCTGCCAAGTGCCCGTTCCCCTTTCCCGGCTGCCTCTCTGTATTTGTGGGAATCCCGAGCTTTCCCAAGGCTCTTCCAGCCCCGGCTGAAATTTCAGGCTGATCTCTCACAGACTGTTATAAACACGTGTTATAAATATGTTGGCTTTTCGCAAACACTAAAATAAATGTCATGTATATAATGTTAAAATGTTTTTTTATTTCTACTATTAATAAAAACTTAAGCATAGCGATAGTAATGACTAATTACAGTTATGAGTGAACTGCCTGTTGTGTCAAAATAACATCCAATAAACCTCCAAACAATGCGAGCAGCATTGTTTCCCCGGGAACACGAGCACGGTTTACACAAGGGCATTTTCAGGGGATGATTTTGAGCAGATTTTGGCAGATGTTTGAGCACAGGTGGATCCAACCCTCATCATCCTCATCATCCTCATCAGGGCAGCATCCTAACCCATCCCCTGGGGCACCCACAGCGGCCTGGGCCCGTGGGGAGGGATGCAGGGATGCAGGGATGCCGGAGGTGATGGCCCGTGTCACCCTGGCTAAAGCAGGGGCAGGGACACCCAGGGGTGCTGCAGCCCTCCCCGGCCCCACACCTCCCCGGGATGTGAAATGACACCAATTCCTGCCACCAGCGTTTCCTGTTTTCCTGCTCCAGCGGCTCACGCTTCCCCGCAGCCCCTGACCCCTGGGCCTGTGCTGGGAAGGATGAGAAATCCCTCTCCTGCAGCCCAAGGCTGGGCTTGGGGCTGCCCCGGGAGCCCTGAGCCTGCTCCGTCTGTCTGTCTGTGTGTCTGTCTGTCTGTGTGTCCAGTGACACAATGGTCACTCGGGCACAGCTGCTGGTGGCCTCAGGAGACAGGATCTGACAGCTCAGGGGGGACAGCAGAGCCACAGAACAAAGCAAACCCAGCAAAGCTGAGTCTTTGATTCCAAACCTTTTTTTTCTCTCCTCTCTCCGAGCAAGGAAATCCAGTTGTTTTCTCACTTCCCCCAGATTTCAGGCTGATCTCTCATAGACTGTTATAAATACATATTATAAAGTTGGCTTTTCACAAATACTAAGGTAAATGCCATATATATAATGTAAAAATATTTTTTTTATTTCTACTATTAATAAAAACTTAAACATAGTGATAGTAATAACTAATTACAGTTATGAGTGAACTGTTTTGTCACAATAACATCCAATAATCATGTGATAAGAACCCTGCTATTGATATGCCAACCATCAACATCTGCTGTCTAAAAAAAAAGTATAACCCAAAGCCCAAATTAAAAGTGATAATAAAAACCACAACCAAGAAACACGCATGCTCTAAAAAGGCAGACCCAAAAAGTAGCTATGCTAGATAATTCTTTAAAAATATATAAATATGCATAATAATTTATAAATATATAACAAGCTAATGTAATAGAAAAAGTGTTTAAAGAATTTCTCCAAAACATTAAGGGTGCTCTTGGCTAAATGCTAAGCACCCAGCTGTTTTAACCCTACTTTATTTCTACCTCCTATTGTCTTTTTATTAAACTTTGTAAATTTTACCAAAAAAATAAACCTCGTTTTTCACACAGATGGAGCCAAGTTGATCAAAACTCAAAGGTTTTGCTTTCCCTGCACAGCTGGAAAGAGATTCTCAAAAATATATTCCTGGCACATGTTCCCTCATGGCACAGGCTGGGCTTCCCAAAATGTCAAGCAGAGGAAGGTGAGGTTTCTGTGAGAGCAGAAACTGCTGCCCCAGGAATGGGATGGATGATCCTTAAGGTCCTTCCATCATGGACACACGTTTAAGGAAATGGCCCAGCCAGGGCAGGTTTTTCCCTCTCAGAGTCATCACCTTTCATCCCTGCTGGGAAATTATGCTGCTCCAACGTTTCAAGATTTCCAAGTGTAACGCAAACATTGATCAAACCAGAATGATGGATGTTTCACTCTCCTTTTCTCAGGGTGACAATGGTACTTCAGCTCAGGGTTTGCTTCATTTTTCTGTGGCAGGAATGGCAAAAGTCAGAAGAGTCAGACAAACAAGCCCGGGTCTCCCTGAGCACCACAGGAAACTCCACACACAGACATTATTGCAGTGGGGACATAAAGGTGAGCAGGGCTTTGGGGAGGGGGCAAAGACAGGGGCAGTGGGTACCAGTTCAGCCAGTATTGGGCAGATACAACATTTGTGACCTTTCTTGCTAAAAGGACCTGTGATAATCATTTATTTTTGAGGCTTTGCTTGTGGAGATTTTCTCATCTAACAGTGCCAGGCCAGACCACCCAGCAGTCCCTCAGGGACAGCATCAAAAGCTCTGCACAAGGGCTCAGCTCCCAAAAAACAGTCGTGAGGACACGGTGCCACACAACTGCAGTGACCACACAGGGCTGAGCCCTTTGCACAGGTCAGGGAGCTCATCCATCCCTCACCGTGCAATCACAGCCAGATAAAAGTCTCCCCCTCGCAGCTCGGGGCTCCAGTTACACCACACTTAATCCCTGATTGCGTGACCCAGTTGTGAGACAGCGAGGCCCCGCCGAGCTCAGAAATGTTAAATACATTGTAATTGGACTCCCGGTGCCTCCACTTTCCTTCCGATGAGGAGGCCCTGGGAAGTGAATTTTCCAGAGTGTTCCTGGTGTGGCAGCCTGGCCCTGGAGAGAGGCTGATCCTCAATCCAGCACAGACACCTTGGGAAGCTCTTTCCCATCTCTGGGGTGCTCTGGGTTGGCCACATCAATCCCAAAGTGAAGCAAACCCGTTCCTGGTTTATCCCAGAAGGAAAGGGGAGTGGGGCTGGATGAGGAGTGAACTCCCTGGGGAAGGGAGGGGAGAGCTGTGCACTCTCAGTCCCAAATTTTGCTCTTTGCTGCACCTTTCGCATCAAATCCTGCCTGTGGTGCTGCCAGCAGGCAGGGCCTGGTGAAGGGATGTGGCATCAGAGCCCAGGGAGCCCCCAGTGACACCCTCCAGTGACACCCTCCAGTGACACCCAGCCTCCAGTGACACCCTCCAGTGACACCCCCCAGTGACACCCCCCAGTGACACCCAGCCTCCAGTGACACCCAGCCTCCAGTGACACCCCCCAGTGACACCCTCCAGTGACACCCAGCTCGGCCCTGGTGCAGCTAGGAATGAGCTGCCAGCACAGACCTGCCTGTCCCCACTCCTTGTCCCTCCTGGGGCATTAGGGACAGCATCAAACTGGGAACAAATCAGCCCTGATGTCCTTGAGGGGCAGCAAGGACACTTGTCCCCACTGTCACCTCTCTCTCTGCTATTGCCAGGAGAGCCTGGAGGCTCCTTGGGGCAGGGCTGTGGCCATGGCCATGGGGCAATGCTACCAGGTGCTATTTTGATGTAAAAAGCAGCACTTCCCCCAGCTTTAAAACACTTTTCCTCTCTTGCAATGCAGGTGAGTGCTCCTCTCACAGCTGCTGTCCTCTCCAGAGGGAGTTTGAAGGCCATGGTCACAAAATCAGCAAACTGGGGCAAAAGACTCTGCCACACATGCAGGCAAAGGAAACAGATGCAAGGGGAGCTCTGTAACAGCCTCACTTTGCTACCAAACACTCCAAAACCTCGTGAGGACAAACCCAGCAGGAGCGTGAAACTTCTTCTCTGCCTCTTGGGGACTTTAAAAAAGCCACTTTGCTCTCCTGGAGTTTCCAGACTCACAGGTCACAGCCAGAGGAGAAAGTGCCAGACAGAAGCTGCTCCCTGGGGTGTCAGGGCAGAACTGGGGGCACTGAAAGTCCAGTGGGCAATGGGGAGCTCCCACATGGGGAGCAGCCAAGCTCCAGTGCTGTTCCCATTGCTGTTGTGGGCTAGACCCCAGATTTAGCAGTAGGAAGAGTCCTGATGCTCCAAAAAATCCCTGACACGGCCCACAGAGGCGTCTCAGGCAGGGAGATGCTCTCGTGGTTTGCCTCCCTTTGAAGTGAGAGCCCTGGGAAAGGCAGGAGCGCCTCCAAACGCACTTAATTAATCCAGCTTGTCACATTAGCAACATCAAAACAGCAACTGCAGCAGAGTCTGGGCCTCATCTCACACCCACCCCGCTGAGACGGCTCTGCAGAGCTCCCCCAGAGCTCGGGCAGCATGCAGAGGGCTCAGGGCACGATTTTGCAGCACTGGGGGCAGCACTGGGGGCAGCACTGGGGGCAGCACTGGGGACAGCAGGAGCAGGTCCCCATGGCCCCTGCTCAGAGCCCAGCTGGAGCACAGGGCCCCCAGAGTGTTCTCTGCTGTCCTGCAGCCTCCAGCTGGGAGCTATGATCCCCTCTCAGTGTTCCTGTGCCCATGGATGTGCCTGTGCCCTTTCCCAGGTCGGGGAAGAGCACGTATTAGCTGTTCCAATAGTCCCACTGTGCTCAGGGGTGGCTGTCCCTGAGTGTCCCTGAGCCCCCAGGCTCTCACTGCCTTCCCCCAGTGCCTGACCCCAGCTGATAACCTTGGGAAGCTCCCTCTGACCTGGAGGAGCTGGGAAAGGGAAAGATGTTGACTTTTAACCTCCTGCTGTGCTTCATCCTCCTCCTAAACAGGGCTGAGCCCCACCCTGCTGCCTCCTCTCCACCCTGGGCTATCCATCTCCTGCTGCCAGAGCTGGAGGCCTCCAGGTGCTTCCCACGATCCCATCCTGGAATGGGGAGGAAAGAGCTTCACTTGCAGCCCCAAACTCCCCTGGCCCCACAGTTTTCCCTGTCCCTTCACCCCTCCTGGGGCAGCAGGAGCCCAGCAGCAGCTCCCAGGCCAGGCTCAGGGACACCTGAGGGGCAGAGAAATCTCAGCAGGGCTGCTCAGAGCCCTGATTTTGAGGCAACAAAAAGTGAAACAGAGCTGAGCCCTTCCCCTCACAGCCCCACACCCCACCAGGACCTGGAGATAAACTCGGGGCTTTGATGTGCAGGGGAAAGAGAGACAAGCCCTTATCTCCTTTTCCTTCTGTGCCTGCTGTGAGCCAGAGGTGTGGGAAAACACTTCCCCCAAGGCAGCCCTGGCAGGGAGAGGGGCTGGGCAGAGCCTGGGGACCCCAGGAGCCACAGGGTGAGGGGACTGGGAGCACAGAAAGTCCAGTGGCAATGGGGAGCTCCCACAGGGGGAGCAGCCAAGCTCCAGTCCTGCTCCCATTGCTGTTGTAGGATAGACCTCAGATTTAGCAGTAGGAAGAGTCCTGATGCTCCCAAAAATCCCTGACATGGCCCACAGGGGCGTCTCAGGCAGGGAGATGCTCTCGTGGTTTGCATGAGGTGACAGCCCAGAGCCACCCCCCTGTCACACCAGGCCAGGTGTGGGAAATGGGTTTGTAGAAAATTTTTTAAATTTGACAGAAGGTTCACACGGTAGGTATGTGTGTCAACATGTGTGTATGAAGGTTCACATGGAATTTGTGTGTAAACTTTGAGACAAAATACATTGATTTCTAAAGGTTGTGGAATAGGATAGATGCTGTTAAGAGAGAAATGGAATTAGAAATAAGTTTTAAATGATGGTTTTGTAAAAAGATTAGATATTTAGAGAAATAAAACTAGGAAAGATGTATTGGAGTAGGACTCACAAAGGGTATTTTTAGATTATTGGCTTAAAAGCATTAGCAGCATTATGCAGCAAAAGCTGATAGGCCAAAAAACACTTATAATGTGTTGTAATTAGGAAATAATTTGGCTTCTGATTTTGGTAGCATGAATTATAATAGCTGCACCATCTCACCCTTCACATGAGACTGACAATTGAATAAAAACCTTTAAAACATCTCTCAGGAGCCAGGCACATCCCCAGCACCACGAGGAGCTCAGACACAGAGTGGGACACCCGGAGTGATGCCGTGTCCCTCTGCCTCCTTCTGCCCTCCTCTGGCCTCCGCGGGAGGTTTGCCTTGGATCCTTCTCATCGGCTGCTCCGGGTAAATCCTGTTGGGAGGCAGAGCTGGGAGGAAAATCCCAGATTGGGAGAGGTAATTATGGGATGCTCCAGGAGCTGCCCTCATTATCTGTTATTAATTCCTTGCCCCAAATACAACCCAGCTCTGATCCTGCCAGGGCTGGGACTCCTCGGGAGTTGTGCAGAAGGGTTTGGGGCTAAATACAGACCATGAGATGGAGAGGAGGAGGAGGAAGCAAAGCCAAGAGTCGAGAAGGGGAGAGACACACGAGTGGCTCCTTGGGAAGGGGAAGCACACCCCACTGTGGCTGCTCCTGCTCTTGGAAAGGCATCCCTGGTCTCCCTGATGGAGATCTCCCACCTCCAGCTCCCAGGGCCTTCCCCCAAGGGGTCACCAGGATTTTCCAGCCAGGAAACCCAAAGGAGAGGGAATGTTGGGGCTGGAGACTGGACCTCACACTGCTGTCCAAAGGGAGAGGCAGCAGGGGGAAAGGGAGAGGAGCTGCTGCTGCTGCTGCTGGGAGGTTTTCCCTCCTTCACCCCCGTCTGCTTCAGAGAGGTGAAAATTCTAGGAAGAGGAGAGCTCTTGTGCAAAAAAAATCCGTGTATCCCAGTGCTGGATGGCACAGAATGTCCAGGGAGTGTCCTTCTGCCACTGCTGGTCCCCACCTCGGGGACACACCACAGCCCTCACATACAGCAGGGACAGCACTGGGGCCAGAGGCCTTTCCTTTCCTTTCCTTTCCTTTCCTTTCCTTTCCTTTCCTTTCCTTTCCTTTCCTTTCCTTTCCTTTCCTTTCCTTTCCTTTCCTTTCCTTTCCTTTCCTTTCCTTTCCTTTCCTTTCCTTTCCTTTCCTTTCCTTTCCTTTCCTTTCCTTTCCTTTCCTTTCCTTTCCTTTCCTTTCCTTTCCTTTCCTTTCCTTTCCTTTCCTTCCCTTCCCTTCCCTTCCCTTCCCTTCCCTTCCCTTCCCTTCCCTTCCCTTCCCTTCCCTTCCCTTCCCTTCCCTTCCCTTCCCTTCCCTTCCCTTCCCTTCCCTTCCCTTCCCTTCCCTTCCCTTCCCTTCCCTTCCCTTCCCTTCCCTTTTTTTTAAAAACTTTTTACCTTTTCTTAAAACTTTTTTTCTTTTTTTTTACTTTTTTTTTTTAAGCCTCAAAACCACATTTCAGAAAGCTTTAGACGAGAAAACAAATAAAGCAAGGAGCAGCAGCATCTCCAGGCGACAGGAAGGTGGAGTAGGAGAGCCGCGCTGGCGGGAGCTGAGCTGTGCAGGAGCAGAGGCTCCTTTGGTTTCACAAATGAGAGGTTCAAAGTTGGGAAACGTGCGAAGCTGTCTGCTGGCGTGGGTCAAAGTGAGGCAGCAGCTTCACAGGGGAAGAGGAGGAAGGATGGATGCGACAAAAAACATGGAAATATTTTGCACCAAGGCTTGCCAGCAGCAAGTTTAATTCTGGAGCTGCGAAATGGTTTTTGTGTCATCGTTGTCAGATACGAAACGTGCTCTTGGTGAGCGGCATTTTCCCTGAGAAATTGCTGCCAGCCTCAAAAGAAAGAGAAAAGGCCTTTAAAGGATGTTGAACGGCCCCCAAGAAAGAAAGGAAGGTTTTAATTTCGTGTGGAGCAGAGCATTTGCACAATGAACCAGAAAAGGAAACATGGCAGAGATTCTCCCATTGGGTCTGACTTTGCCCTTGTGGTTTTCAGTTCAGCTGCAGAGCAGAAACCTCTGTTTCCCCCTTTTCTCTCTCTGAGCCCTCAAGAATAGCCTTGCCACGGACACAGGCGTGGGAACTGTGCCTGGCAGTGCCCGTGGAGCTGCAGTGGGATGTGATTCATCCCCTTTGGGTGCTGCTGCTTCAAATCCCTCCCCAGATCTGCTTCAAATCCCTCCCCAAAGCTCTCAGCCCTGCTCCTCCAGGCTCGGCCATGTGTTTCTGTTTACTTGCTGTGTGTGCCAGCAGAGCCTCGGCGTCCACACACATCATGTTTGCATATAAGCTGCAAATTTGAGTTTGATTTGGTGGGCTGGAGCCCCGGGGGCCTCTTGGATGCCTTTGAAAGAGCTGCTGGGGTCTGAAAGGTCTGCAGTGCGTGGGGATGTGTGGTCCAGGAGAGGAGCTCAGAGGGGGAGTGTGGGAAGAAGAGCGGGAGGAAAGAGAAAGGAGGAGGAGATGAAAAGGCTGGGGATAATGGAGGAATTCCTGAGAGCAGAGGGATGGCACCCAGCACCCAGAGCACACACAGCCCCACCTTCCTACATCCTTTCCCGAGGGATCTGGGCACCCCCAGCCCCACAAAGCAAAACTCCCTCCCTGGGGGCAGCAGGGACAGGGCCACCTCTGGCCAGCCAAGGCCCGCAGTGACCTCCTGCTCTGCTCTCCCCCTGCAGCCTGCGGTGCTTTAGCAGAGCCCATCCCTGTCCCCCCAGCTCCCCCCACACCCGGGGGGCCGCCGTGCCCTCACATCCTGCAGCACTCCCGTCTCAAACACCCAGCAGGAGGCTGGGAACGTTTGGCTGCTCTCCCAAGGAGATTTTCCTTCATAAAACACAAGGCAGGCGGGAGCTTTTCACAAGCAGTGGGCACGGCTGAATCCCTTTTCTCGGCAGCCAGCGGGAGGAAAAGGGAAGGGGGACAAGAGATGGGACGGCCACGGCCTTTGTTCAGTCCTTGAGGCAGAAAGAGGACGGTGGGGGGGGGTTTGAAGATATGATGATGGGCCTGAGTGTGCTGATGGAGCAGCTTGGGGTGGGGAGGCTCCAGACTGCCCCCCTGGCAGGAGACAGGTTTGGTTGTCACAGGGGTGAGCCGGGCATCCAAAGGGTTGGGATCTCCCTGCTGCACCCAGGGTGGTGTCCAGGGGGAACAGGCTGCTTGGGGAGTGTCCCAAAGGTGTGTGGGGTGTTGGGGATGTAGTGAACAGCTTGGTGCTGAGTGATCCTTGAGGGATTTCCAGCCTTAATGGTTCTGTTATTATTAAATAAATTAATCACCCAACGCTGTTTTGCACTTTGGGGTTTATGCCCTGCCTCGCCCCAAAAGAGTGAGGAGAAGGGGCCCCAATCCTGCTCCTGCACCTGCCTCTGGCTGTGTCCCCCCTAACCCTGAGGAGCTGGAGATGGTGGGGACAGGGACAAACTCAGGGCCAGGGCCACCACTGCCCTGGGGGCTCCTTGGGGACACCCATCCATGTGTCACTAGATGGTGGCTCCACCCCAGGAATGGCTGTAGGGGCACAGTGGGGGTCAGCCTGGGGTGTCCTGTCCCCCCATGGGGTCCCAGCACAGCCCCCCATGTCCCTCTGCCACCCCTGTCCCCACAGGCACCATGAAGCCACCATGGCCATGCAGGAGGGGTTTCTTCCTCTGCTTGCGGCAGCCTCTCCCCTCACAGCCCCATTCCTGCTGGTCAGGACCTCAGGTTGCACCAGAGGAGGTTTAGATTGGATATTAGGAATGACTTCTTCATAGGACGTTGGTTCCCCTCTACCCAGCTCCTTCCCACAGGGCTGCTCCTGAGCCACAGCTCAGCCTGACCAAAGAACTGCATCCCTCTCATTCCCCCTCAGGAAACCCAGATAGAGACATGGAAAAGAGAGATGGAGACATCTCATCTCATGCCTAGACCACCCCAGGCTGAGGGTGTGAACCTCCCGTGGTGGTCTCAAGCACTCTGCAGCCCAAGAGAGAAAGCCCAGAAGGCCCAGCCCTGGGCAGATGCAGGCAGGGAGGGCGGATGTGCATCCCACTGGGGCACAGTCCTGGGTAATCATCCATGCAAAATCACCGGGGATTCCCTGAGAGGTGCAAAAGCCTCAAAAAATGGAAAGCAGACACCTCTCCCAGCAGCACAGACATTCCCCCAGGTTCTGTGCTGCCCTCAGCCAGCCCCATGCCATGCTGCTCACATTCCCAGCTCCCTCCAGCACCAGGGCCTGTCTCTGGACAGACCTGCAGCTTTAAAGCCCAGCCAGGCTGGAGCAGGTTCCTCTTCCCAGCCTCCAACGCCCTGCCAGAGTCAACTTAGCTGAGAGTAATTAGTGTGGTTATCAAGGGAAGAGGTGGATTAATGTGGGAAAGTCATTGATGAAGGCAGAGAAGGGCAGATGCTTTCCTGGAGTCCCCAATCAATACAGACCTTGGAGGATGAATGAGGGCTTCAAAGAAAAGCAGCAGTGAACAATTGAATGCTTTTAGCTCCCGGATGGCTGCTCTGCCTGCAGCAAGGAGTGAAACACGGCCCAGGGCACCCACACTCTGCCAGTGATCCCTCCTGGTGCCCCGGGAGGAGCCTCTGCCCACCGGGGCCGTGCAAGGGAGGAGGATGAGCCTGGTGGGGCGGGTGGAGATGGGCAACAAGGATGTGCAGGTGACTATAAATACAGCAAAATCCAAATTCCTGTCCCCTCTCGGCCCTCTGGGTTTGCCTCACACCTTCCCTTCCCGGTGGGGTGAGGGGACATCGGCAGTGCTGGTGGTGACCTACAGGGCTCTCTGGGACAGAATGTGTCCCTGCAGGGCAGTGGCGAGAGAAAACCATCCTGGCCAGCCCAGGTGTTATCTCAGAGCCTGAGCAGCTTCCAGAACCCCCGTGCCCTGTGCCCTGTCCTGTGCTGTGCCCTGTTCCCTGCCCTGTTCCCTGCCCTGTGCCCTGTCCTGTGCCCTGTCCTGTGCCCTGTCCTGTGCCACACACAGCGGTGCCACAGGGCTGTGCTCCCTGTCACCATGTGCCCCTGGCCCTGCCAGCATCCACTCCCCCTCTGCATTTTGCTTTCTCTTTATTGTGCAATGATACAAAGTGGGTCAGGAAGAGCCAGGAGGAGCTGCTGGGAGGGGAGGGAGCTGTGAGGTCACAGGCTGTGCTGCAGCCCCTCGGGGACATGCTCTGCTGGCCAGTGACACCAGCCTGGTGGCCCCCAAACTCCTGAGTGCCACCACTGCTGGAGGCGAGGCACACACGGACATGTCCCCATCCCCAAAGCTGGTCCCCTCCAAGGCAAAGCCTTGCCAGTCTCCAAGGTGCAGAGAGGTGTTGTAAATGTTTCAGGGGAAACTGAGTCACGGAATGGGAAGCAGCTTGCCCGGAGTCAGCAGCCTGGACAGTGCCAGGCAGCAGATGGGCGCTGAGCCCCGGGGCTCCTGGCACAGGGGTCATTTATTGCCCAGATGCCACAGGGAGCGTGGCTGAGGTGTGAGAGGGGACAGCAGAGCTGGCCTTGTCCCCAAGGGGCAGAGCTGCCCATCCAGGGCTCCTCCCGTGCCCCCCTCCCGCAGCACCCAGGGCTTTACTCGAAAGCCAGGCAGGGCGGGACAGCCCTGCAGAGAAGGACAAAAACCAAAACAAATCGGAGCATGCTTTTTTTTTTTTCTTTCTTCTTTTTTCTTTTTTTTTCACTCCCGGCCCAGCTCCCAGCCCCTCCTCTGTCATCCCCGCTGGAATGTGTCTCCAAATTCCTCTCTGGCTCGCTGCGTGCTGCTGCCGGCTTTTGCCTCTGATTGTTTGCAGCGATTGCGCTTTTCCCACACTCCGGATCATGGCTCGGGATCACCGTGGCTCCGTGCCGGCTCCGCATCACCCCCAGCGCGGTGTGCGAGCGCAGGCCGGGGCGAGCGCAGCCGGCGGGCCCCGCGTGGCTCTGCCCTGAGTCACACCTGAGTCACACCTGAGTCACCCCCCCGGGCCCTCTGATCCTGCTGCGGCACCTGCGGCCAGCGCGAGGTCGGCGGGCAGCGCCTCCTGCCCCTCTGGCCCGGCCTGACCGAGCTGGGGGGAGGTAGAGAGAAGTGGCTGCTGCCCTTTCCTTTCCTTTCCTTTCCTTTCCTTTCCTTTCCTTTCCTTTCCTTTCCTTTCCTTTCCTTTCCTTTCCTTTCCTTTCCTTTCCTTTCCTTTCCTTTCCTTTCCTTTCCTTTCCTTTCCTTTCCTTCCCTTCCCTTCCCTTCCCTTCCCTTCCCTTCCCTTCCCTTCCCTTCCCTTCCCTTCCCTTCCCTTCCCTTCCCTTCCCTTCCCTTCCCTTCCCTTCCCTTCCCTTCCCTTCCCTTCCCTTCCCTTCCCTTCCCTTCCCTTCCCTTCCCTTCCCTTCCCTTCCCTTCCCTTCCCTTCCCTTCCCTTCCCTTCCCTTCCCTTCCCTTTCTTCTTTTTCCATCACCCTCTCAGCACGGTCACAATTTTAGGTGTGCCCCTTCCCCGCTGTGCAGCTGCAAACACTGGAAATTCTTCACTTTTGGGAGCACTTTCCCATCTGGGCTCTGCTCTGAGCAGCCCATGGAGAGGCAGGTGGGTGGGTGGGTGCAGGGACGTGTTTGTGTCCTGCATTTTGTTTTTCCTGGCCGGGGCCGCATCCCCCTGCCCGGTGTCACTTCCCTGTTCCCTGTGCTCGGGGCAGCTGCCGTTCCCATCAGTCTGGAGGCTCTCAGGAGATCCCCAGGCTCCAGTGCTGGGACATGACAGCAGCAGGATGGCCCCAAAAGTGGCTGAGACCAGCTGTGCTCACACAGGCTGAATCCACCTACACTCATCCTGGCATCAGCTGAGCACCTGGTATCCACCTCTCCTTCCAACACCCCAAAACTGCCTTATCTGCATCATAAACCAGGGAAGAAGCCCCAAGGAGAGGTGTTATCTCCTGCAGACACGCAGGAGGAGGTCAGGAAACACCTGGCAGTGGTGGCCTGGCCTGACAGGATCCTGAATCCAGGATTCCAAAGCCCAGACAACCTCGGTTCCCTCCCATTAACGGACTGTGCTTTACAGGGACTCCATAAAGCAGTTAATCCTTATCTGCAATTTATAAAAGGATAAACTGCACGTGATTAGGGGCATGTTGAGAAAGGCAGGCAGGCCCAACAGAACGGCATCACAGCCCTGCAGCTCCTCCCAGGAACCAGAACACCATCCCAGGCCCCTGAGCCCCTCCTGGGATTTCCCAGGGGTCACCCACAGCCCTGAGCACCCTCCAGCTCCTGTCTCCCAGCTCTAATCTCAGGGCTCAGGACTCTGAGCATGAACAAACTCAGCTGTTATTTGCAAACAATTCACCCACAGGTACTCGACAAACAAAAACCTGTAATTAAGCAAATAAGGAGAAGCTTCTCCCCCCATTGCACTGCGCCGCGGACCAGGCTTCTGTTTGAATTGTTTTATTGCAAAGAGTTTTAAATCACTCTTTTTGTTTGAGATGAGGTAAAAGCTAAACATTATTAAAAAAATCAGGGGAAGGAGCTGGATGGGTGCCTGCCAGGCCTCTATCACTGCTTTTCCCATAGGAAACCCCCCTAAATCTGCTGAGAACGGGACACCCACAGCATCACCTCCTGCTCTGCTGCTATCACAAACCAAACACAGGGGAAGGTGAATGTAAACAGCTTCTTCAGCCCCAGCAAATTATCACAGCTAAAGCTCGGCCCTAATTGCTCCAGGGGCAGGGGGTGGCACAGCACATCACCCCCAGCCCTAGGGGGACAAGGATTCCTGTCCCACCATTCCCTGCCCCCCTAAAGCAGCACTGCAGCCTGTGGATGAGGGTGAGGCAGGATCCCAGGTGAGACAAGCCCCCAGGGAGTGATTTCCCACCCTGCACCCGCAGTTTGGGGACAGGGAAGAGACTCTGCAGACTTTCCCTGGAGCAGCTCCCCAGAGCAGCCTCTTCCCCCTCATTTCTCCCAATCCTGACTCTTCTGTTTTCCTTGGACTCCTTCTGGGTCCTGGCCAGCCAGAGCTCCTCTCCTCCAGCCCCTGCTGCCATCCCAGAGCACCAGAACTCCACATTCCCCTGCTGCTGAGCACGGACAAACTCACTGCCTGTGCTGGCACATGTGGCTCCAGCCCAGTGTCGCTGTCACCCCCAGGGCAATCCCTAATCCTTATCACGTTTTCCCAGTCGCTCCCTCCTTCCCCACACAATGAAGGTCAGGGTGCAGAGATACATTTGGGATTTTGCCATCAAAACAGCCCACTTTGGGTCAGTTTGGTTTATTTTTATTTTTTTTTTCCCTTCTTCCTGCTCCATATCCAAGGCTGAGGTGGCTGACACGGCGTGAGGATGTTGGGATGGGGCAGCCCCGAGCCAGCTCTGCCCTGCACGGATGGAATCTCACTCATTTCCACCGGGGAGAGCTGGGAAATGACCAAAGTGGGAAATCGATGTGATCAACAAGCATTTGCAGCTTTGCCTATTTTATTTTTTTTAGGTTTTTTTTCTGCTTAGAGGGTTTTGTTTTTAAAGGCTCAGTTTTTTTCCAAGGGTGGGAAAACCTGCCCCAGAGTGAACCTGCTGGAATAGCCAAGCCTGAGGGAACAAGAGAGTCATTTCTGGTAATTTTGAAATAAAACTATTTTTTGTGTGTCAGAAAAACAAGTGTCAGTCTGGCCAAAGACAAATATTCTGAGTGTTTGCTTTTAACACTTTCAGTGGCAGACAGCTGGGCCTTCTCATTTTACAGCAGCTCCTCACCTTGCACCACTCCCCGAAAGGGGAGAGCCGGGTTTTTCATTACTAAAATAACACATTTTAATGTTTGGCTTTGTGAAGAGAAGCTTCCTCTGGCCGTGTGGGTTCTGCAGAAGCCGAAGTGGCTTCTTCCTGCCCTCAGGGCCCCCTCTGCCACTGCAGCAGCCCCCAAACCACCCCCTCCCCATGCCCAGAACTGCCCTGTCTGTGCAGGAGAGTGAGGGGCCAAATCCATCCTCCTCTGACGCAGCAGTGACAACCCCAGAGCAGTGACAACCCCAGTTCCGTGCACGTAGGAGGCGAAATAAGAGGTCAGAGAGTCACTCTGGGTGTCACTGCTGGTGTCACCTCCGAGACACGGCGTGGGGAGCTCAGCCTTGTTAGACAGCAGAGCACCCACACATGAGAAACCGAGTGACGAGCGTGGAGGAAACCAGGCAGGTTTCCTGTCTTAACTCGGCTGCTCCTGGTGCTGCCTGATGCCCTGAGCCCCTACTGAGCTGAGCTCCAGCCATGCCAGCCCCTGTGCAGGGTGACACTGCCGTCCCAGGGGCTCAGGGCAGCTCTGCCATCCCACCATGGTGCCCGTGGCTCTGTAGCTCTGTCAGGAATCGCTGCACTGTGACATAAAGCTTTGCTGAGCTCTTTTTTTCCTCCCTGTTGATGAAAGAATGTTTCTGGCCAGTGCCCAGGGCCAGGTTCTCCATGAAAAGTGGGATCCATCTGGTGGGCACCTGGCTTGACCCCAAGCTACCAGGATGGAGTCACAAACTGAGGGATGGGACATCTCCTTGGCTTGGGCATAACCAGAGGTGGGAAGGGTCAGATTCCTAGGTCTTGTGGCCCTGGTGACACTGAGCACCAATGCTGTCATCCCCAAACTGCTGGTGCCACATGGCCCAGGCAGGGGACAGCTGCTGGCACCAGAGCACTTGCCAGGGCTCAGAGGAGGGATCTCAGGAGTTTGGGCTGGAAGCCACGGGAGCACTGGGGCTGGGGGGTGTGTGGAGAAGAGTGGCTGGGCTTTCAAACCCATTGGTTCACAGAGGAGCCGGCAAGGGAGGGGCAAGGAGCAGCCTGCCTGGTAATTGTAATTACATTAATTACCCTGGCTGGCTCCGAGCAGGATCCCACACTGAGGCAGGTGCCTCATCATCCCCTACCTGGCATCTGTGCCACCATCCCAGCAGAGCATCCAGCCAGGCCTGGGCCATGCTGTGCTCCAAAGGTGGCTCCCACCCGGTGTCCCCATCCTGTCAGACATCCAGGGTCACTCCTGGGGTCACCCTGAGTTCTTCACACCATGACCTTTGGGTGAGTGGTGCGAGGCACACACACTGGTCCCTTGCAGGCTGTTGGGAGGGCAGGGCAGGGATCCCAGTGACACTCAGGGATGTCACCAGGGTCCCTGACTGCTGTCAATCACTCAGGACTGCTGTGCAGGAGCAGGCAGGGTGGTGTGTGTGGGATCTGGCCCCGGGGTGCTCGCTCAGCCCGTGTCCAAGTGACGCAATGGAAAGCAGCAAGCAGGAGCGTGCCTTGCCCCTACTTGCAGCTCTTCCAGCTCTAGGGCTCGATGCTGCAGATAAACGGCCTTGATGGGACGGCAGGACAAGTTCCAACATTGCTTCCCAGTGTCTGCTGCCAGCTCCAGAGCGTGAGAAAATACCAGGCAGGGAGGGAAAGGATCAGCATCGCACGGATGTTTGGAGATGATTGATATTTTTATGGTGAAGTTGGGATTTTTGGGTTCCTCCATCCCTTTGCACGTGGCAGGTTCCTGGGCTCGGGCTTGCACGCACGTGTTGGGCACTGTGCTGCCCACGGGCGCTCAGGGACACGCCAAGGGCTGGGCTGCACCCCAGCTCCTCACCTGGGCACCCACAGCTGGGTGCAGGCACCCACTGAGGGCCTGCACAGCACCCCTGTCCCCACTTCACACCACTGTCCCCCAGGCTGGTTAGGATGGGCCCTCAAAACCAGTGAGTTTGAAAGTAAATCGAGCAAAACACTAAAAGCACAAGTCCCCCATGGGTGTCCATCCATCCCCAAGGACAGGGGTTCCCTGGGTGCCTGTCATGGGTGTCCATCCATCCCCAAGGACAGGGATTCCCAGGAGTTGCCACCTCCCTGCCCGTGGTGCAGCCAGCTCCAGGGACTGGCTGTAGAGGAGGGCTCTGGTTAAAGAAGCAGCAGAGAGAATTTGTTGCCTCTCAAGCAGGCAATGAAAAACCCTCTCCCCTCATCCCCCAAAGCTCCAGCACCGACTGAGGGAGTGAATTTTCCTCTCTGGCTGAGAAGGACCACACTCTTCTCAAGATCTTCTTGGACATGGCCTCCCTCTCCTTCCAGCAGAGCCCCCTTTGTAGCACTGGGAGGAAGGGAAGCAGTGCAGGGAACACTCCGAGCAGGTTGTGGGACATGTCCGGGCATAAACCTCCCGCTGCAGACACGGAGTTACCCCGTGCTCCAGGGATTCTGCCTCCGTGCAGGGACCTGATGTGGGCACCAGCTTCAGGACACGTCCCCTGCAGGGCCCTGTGCCCATCTGGGTCCCACTGGAGAGGGGAAACCACAGAGAGCAAGCTCAGCTCTCTGGGAAAGCTCCCTTGGGGTCGTGCCGAGGAATTCAGCCTGATTATCATTAGAATAAAGGCCAAAGGAGCTCAGCTCACCCTGCTCTCAGGTTCCCACCACGGATCCAGCTCAGGGACCTGCTCTGGGATGCAGCTGGGAGTCCTGCCTTGTGCAGGAGCTCGCTGTGGGGCAGGCAGGGCTGCTGTGAAATGGCAGGAGATGAGCCACGCTTCCAGCAATCCCATTTTATCATCTCCTAGGCCCTCCCAAATCAGCCTCACTCCTGCTCTCTGTTGCCTGATTTCATCAGCACATGAAATCAGGAAGGGGAGATGTTCAAAGGATGGACTCTTGACCCTTCTACAGCATCTTGTCAGTGCTTTCACCAGGACGTGGGTGAGGAGCAGATGGAGCCTGAACTCCTGCAGGGACTCTGCTCCTTCCCAGACCAACGTGCCTTCTCGCGGTGAGGCTGCAATTGCTGAAAGGGAGGTGTTTCCTGAATAAAGATGAGTCTTAACCACAGAATCGAACTAAACAGACACAGTCTGCTTCAAAACGAATGTCCAGAGTGGCCGCTCTGGTCAAGGAGAGCCTTTGCAAAGGCACTCCCCACCCAGCAGTGCCCCCGGCAATCCTCCCGCACCACCTGTGGGCGCTCCAGAAGAGAGGGAGACAAACCTACGCGGGTAACTGGGTGTTCTATCAATTAATTTATGTCTGAGTGTGCAAAAAAAAAAAAAACCACCACGCACCTTGGAAGCCGGGCACGGGCTTTTTTGCCTGGGGCGCTCCCAGTAAACGCCGCGTTTCCGACGGCTCCCGGGGGTTTGCTCTCGCCTCCTTATCGGAGCCGGGACGCGTGTGGTTTTTTGATCCCGGAATTGTGGCCCCGGGCGCTCCACCTGCCGGCTCCCCTCGGCCGCTCCCCGCGGAGGAGGAGGCTCCGCACCGTGGGATCCTCATCCTCTGGAGCAGCAGCCTGTGCCCGGGCAGGTCCCGCAGCAGGCAGAGCTTGGCCCCCGCAGGGCACTGGGATGTGCTGCTCCGTGGCCATGAGCTCACCCCAGCCCCTCAGCTCAGCCCAATCCTTTTCTCTTTTCTCTTAAGGAATCGGGGCTGCTCTGTGCAGGTGTGGAGAGGAGTCTGAATTTTGAGCCCAGTCCCTCACACTGCCCTCAAACCTGCACAGCTTTAACCCTGCTCTGGTCCCTCTCCAGCCTTTGGGCTGTTTCCTTGCTGGTCCAAAATGTTTCTGTGAGGATTATGATCCTGCAAAGACCTGCACTGGGGCTGGAGCACAGGAAGTGTTCGTTCCCACCCTTCAAACCAGTGATTTTCAGGGAACTGATCTGCATGTACAGGATTGCACCAGTCCACATCCCTGTGCCAGTGATGCTGTCAGGGCTGGAATGTCCCCACTGTCCCTGTCACTGCTGCGCTGGCCTGGGCTGGGGACACCCACCAGGCAGCACCTGGAAAGTCCCAACCAGCTCTGCCAGGATGAGCAGAGGGGACACAGAGCTGGGGACTGAGAGCTGCCCTCCTGGATTGTCCCTGCCCTGCTCCCTGAACAGGCTCGAGGCTGCCCCAGCTGAAATGGGGCTGGGGCTGAGGTGCCCAAGCCAGGGCAATGCCTGGAACAAAAGGTTGGCAGTTTAATATTACACCAGGAAAACAACTGGCTGGAAAGCTGCTGCTGTTCCTAAATAAACAAAGGACGAGCCCTGACAGGTCCAGCTCACAGCTCTGATGACACAACCGTTCTCCCTTGACACAACATTCCCTTGTGCCCTGTGAAAAGCGGGAATGCAGAGAGGGAGCATCCTCCCTCCTGCACACTCCAGAGTCAGGGATTGTGCCAGGCAGGCAGCTGCTGCACTGGCCAGGGACTGTGGCTTTTTCTCAGTCACTGGCCATGGCTGATAGTGGCAAAGCCACAATTCCTCTGGCACATTCCCTTGGAATTGTCCTTTTGCCCATTCCACATTCTCCATGCTGGACACTGTGAGATGGGGAGTGGTACCTGGGCATGGCAGTCCTTACCTGGGGAATACCTGCCCTAACACCACCAGGGAAGCCCAGCACAGGAGGAAATCTGGTCTCCAGAGCATGATTAACCCCTGGAAAGCAGAGGTGTCTGAGTGGTGACTGACAGCTGTCAATCAACAAATGACACAAAGCGGGCTGGGAATGGCAAGTTGGGTGCATCTGGCCTCCAATGGGAGCCCAGGCCAAGCATCTGCCTGCCAGGCTACTGATAAAAAATGGTGTTTTCATAAAACTGAGTTTTGGGGGGGAGGGTGCGTGGGGGGGTGACATTTCCAACAAAACTCTTCTCTAGTGCCGGAACAGCAATCATTTTTATCACTTTTTGGCAGCCAACCAGATTTACAACGGCCTTTCATTGAAGAAACAGAGCTTCTGTTTGTTTTCGGGGCATCCACATTCCCAGGGTTTGACAGAAATGATTATTTCCCCCCCTTTTCTTCCAAATGTTGACACAAGAGTGAAACACTGCCTTTGCTGCCAGGTCGCCAGCCAGGCTGAGAAAGGGAAATGTGCTTGGCCAGAGGAGAGTCCAGGCCATGGCCCTGGGATGCTCCACCCAACCAAGGTTGCTCTGAGCTCAGAGCAGCTGCTCTGGCCTTGCTGTACCGGAATTCATCCCTGGCCCAGAGCTTGGGGGGATGAGACACTGAGAGCTCATCTGACATAGTCCCCACACCAAGGCTGAGTCCAGCTGTGGGAAAAGTGTTGGTGGGAGCCCACAGGCTGGCCAGACACATCCCTGCACATCTGCCTGTGTCTCCTTCTGCAAGAACTGGGAGCTGCACCAGCCTCCCCATCTCCTGCCTATGCTGAGTGTTTGCATCCCCTGGGATGGGGGAAGCAAATCCCACTGGCTTCCCCTGCTCCTGCCAGTGCTGGGCATGGAGATCCCAGAGCCATGATAGGATAAATCTGCAGTCTGTGGATGCAGGGCTGATGGCTGGTGCCTGTGGCACTGTGAGTTTTCATCTCAGCTCTTGGGGATGGTGTTTGCAGAGCCAGCCCAGAGCCAGGGGAGCTCCCAGCCCTGTGCCCACCATGGCAAAGCCCCGGCGCTTGGGAAGCTGGAGCACCTTCCTCTGGGAAACACCACTGCCAGATTCCCAGGGAACTTGAAACAAAGCAAATCCAGTCCAAGACACGCATCTCCAAGCTCTGTAGCTGGAGGGCACCGGGGGGAGCTCAGGGGGGAACAGGCTGAGGGGAATCAAAACTCCTTTTTGCAGCCAAGTGCGCGTTTTCACAAATCCTTTGCAGGGCTTGCATCAGAGGCTGCAATTACCCAGACTTGCCCTCTCTGTCTGCACAGGCTGCCCCACACTTTGAAGGGGCTCTTCACAGCAGAGTGAAGGTTCATTAACTCTTTGGGGATGAGCAGAGAGACCTCCACCATCTCCTGGGTGGTCAGCAGAGAGAGCACCTGCAGCACCAAGCTCAGAGCTCGGCCTCCATCCCCACGGCCTCGAGCTGCAATTGGTGCCAAACACCCGGTCCTGCCCCAGCTGTGCCTGCCAGGGCCGTCCTGCCGTGCTCCTGCCCTGCTGCCAGATGGGGACATCAGCCCAGCAGCCCACATCCTGCAAAACTGATGCTTCCTGCATCCCGCTCCCTCTGCAGTGACCAGCGGCACGGCCGGGGCCGGGGAGCGCGCCCGGACGTGTCAGCAGATGGCAATGTTTCTGTGCTCTGTTTATCTCTGGCTGCTTTTCAGCCCACAGCCCATCACCAAACCCCGGCGGGATCAGCAGGACCCTCCCAACCCTCACCCAACCCAGAAAACCCAGAGCAGCAAGGCCCAACGATGCAAACACCTCCAGCACCCTGCTAGGAGGATCTCCCAGCCCTTCTCCTCTGTCCATGCCCTGGACGTGGTCATCTCATCCTCTCCATGGTGGTGTTGCTGCTTCTGGTCTCAGCCCCGGCCAGGAAGGGCAGAGGCACTGACAAAAATAGCCAACAAACTGTTCAATGAAGCTTTTTCAGACTCTTGGGTGTGGTGTGACTTTTTGGGCAAGAGATCAGGGGTTGGCTTTTCCCGTCCAGTACTGCTCCCCTGCACTGGCTCGGCTTGGCTCAGCCTGGCTTGGCTTGGCTGCTCCAGGAGTTTGGGAGCACTAAGGGAAGCAGGGAGAGGCTGGGAACAGAGGAGGAGGTGGAAGAAGCCTGTTCCGGTGGTTAAATGTCAGCCAAAACATCCCTGTGGGGAACCGTGCAGTGCAAGGTGTGAAGGGCAGCAGGTCACAGGTCGGGGCTGTCTGTGCTCAGCCTCCCCTGCCCTGTGCCTGCCCAGCCCAGCCCAGCCCAGCCCGCCCCGCTCGCAGCGGCACATTTCGATTTCCCAGACTTCCTCTTTCGGATGAGATTTATGAAGGTCTGATCACAGCAATTAGGAACCGGGAATGACCCAGTGAGGCTGCCCCGGGGAGGGGTAAAAATAGCCCTGGTAGTGACTCAGTGGCTGCGGTGAGCGGAGCCCCGAGGCTGTGGACACACTCCCAGTGTCACCCTCTGTGCCCTCCTGTCCTGCTGCTGTGTCTCCCACACTGATGAGACCTATGGGGCGGCTCCAGAGGCCTCCAGGTGTGTGCAGTGGGGACAGTTTGCATGGCGGGGGGCTCCAGGCATGACCCTGGAGCTGATGTCCCACTGCTGTCACATCACTGTGTCCAGATCCCAGCAGAGCCCGGCCAGGGGTGCCCATGGATGGGGCCTGCCTTCCCAGGGGCCTCACAGCCTGCCTGGGGAAAACACCACGGCAGCAAGGATGTGGAAGAAGCCAGGCCAGGCGTTGGGAACGTTTTGGGACTACACTTCACCTGCTGATGCAAACACCTGCACCCCAGAGCTCTGTCCCTCCCTGCCCGCAGGCTGGGACTGCAGGGGGGCAGACCCTCGGTGTGAGCACTGCGTGTCCCTGCCACATCCCCGTGCTGTTCCCTCTCCCTGTCTGATCCCATCAGGCCCCAGCCTCGGCTGAAGCCAAGCCCCGAGCAGCCGGGCACGCTCGGCCCTGTGTCAGCTCAGCCCAGCAGAAGGGCCTGTCCTTCCCTGCAAGCTAAAAATAGGTGCCAGAGCTCAAAGCACCAGGTGCTGGGTGCACCTCTGCAGAGCAGGGCACGGGAAGAGCAGGATCTGGGGAGATGTTGCAAGAAGCAGCTCGATCCAACGCGCCCTGCTACGCTCCAGTTTCGGGACTCCCTTTTGTTTTCGCAGGAGATTTGCACTTGAAAAGCCGCTGTCAAATTTGCATGCGCAAACATGTAGCCAGGCCAGAAGCAGGCATGGTGCCCTCTGCTTTCCAGAGCCAGCCCAGTGCCTGTTGCACACCCACGGAGCAGCACCAGAGCTGGCCCGGAGTGCTCAGTGAAGGTTCCACCACCAGAACCCACATCCCATCAGCAGAACCCACATCCCATCCCAGGGCGAGCAGAGCTGCCCTGCCCGGTGATTGATGACCCTCTGCTGCCATTTCCCAGAAGGAAACGAGCGTCTTCCCTATTGGAAGGAGCTCATTTCTAATGACACGGCCCTGACAGCTCCGGCCATCCATCTCCAAAGGGGCTTTGACCGTGAACTCCAGCCCCGCAGGCTGACTCTGCATTCCCGACTCGGGAACAGCAGCAGTGCCAGTCCCTGCAGCCCTGCGGTGCCCCGGGGCCGCTCTGGAATAGGCACACATGGAATAGGAGCGGGGCAGAGCTGATCCCTGGCTCAGCCCCTCTCTCCTTTGATAGCGAGCTGTTCCCTCGCGTGGCGACACGTCCCCAGCCGAGCCACCCAGCACCGGCAGCGCCGGTGCCAACTCGTCTTTAAAAGCCGAATTCTCGGCAGCTTAAGGGAGCTGTGTGGTCCCAGCATCACGGCAAGCATCAAGGCTGCCCTGCGGGAGCTCGATCCCAGCACACGAGGCTGCACAGGCGAGAGCTGCTGTGCCAGGGCTGGTGGGGAACGGGGCTGCCTGGGCTGGAAATGCTGAAAGGAGCCACTTTTAGAGCCCTGGGCCTGGTCAGGGTGTCCCCACAATCATGGTTTGCACTCCTGGAGGTGGTTTTGCATCATCCCAGCACCGTGCCAGAGGGGGAAGAGGGGAAACCACAATCCTGGCCGGGCTTGAACCATCCCAGGGCCTCAGCTGGCAGCCTTGGGGCTGGCCACGTCCAGGGAGAATTTGCTGCAAGTCCTTTTGGTCGAGCACGGAGAGCTGGAGAGGGTTCGTGCCAAGAGCTGGTGCTCTCCCACTCGCCGCTGGAAGGGTTATCAGGACAGGAGTGAAATCTGGAGCGTGGCCGAGGTGGGAGAGGTGTGGGAACAGCAGACAAGGCAGGGTTATTTCCCCTGCACTGCGGAGAAGCGAGGCAGGAAAGACACACAAATAGACATAATTGAGGCTAAATGTCTTAGGTTTTTGAATCAACATGCACCACTGAGAGCACAATCAAAGGCTCTTTAGTAATTTATTGACTTACCCTGAAGTAAAATTATCTGCGGGTATTTATCACACCCACACCCGCCCCCACCCCTTCCTATTAGGTAAGTGAGTCCTTCCAGAGCTCTCAGCTCCCCAGTGCCACACGCCGGGGGGAGGAGGATGGGATGTGGGACAGGGAATTCTGTGCAGGAACCAGCCTGACACCAGCCATGTGCACAGCAGCACCCACAAGGTGCACGTTTGCTGCAGGTGGGTGGACAGAGCCGGATTCTGCTGCTCTGAAAGTGAGATCACATCCAAACACAGCTCCAGAGACAGCCCCAGAGGGGTCAGGGTTCTGGGGCACGGGGGACAGGGAGATTCCTTGGCTGGCTCAGCAGCACCGTGGCATCCATCACACCTCCCTGCCCTGCTCAGCAGCACCGAGGCTCCCTCAGAGTGCCAGGAAATGGCCCCAAAGTGTTTTTTAATCCATCACCCCACGATGTCCCAGCTCCCCATCCTGGTGCTCCTTGTGGGAGTGATTCACCTCCCTGCCCACGCCCAGCTGAACCCAAAACAGGGCAGGGTTGTCCCTTCCTGCCTCCAGGCCAGCCCCAGTGACATCTCAGCAGAAAGGGGAAGGTGACGGTGACAGGCTCTGTCACCAGGCCCCGAGGTCAGGCTCAGTTTCAAAAGGCACGTGCAGGTTCTCTGCACTTGCAAAACTTCCCCGTCCCTCCTCTTACGAAAGACCCTCGGCTTGCAAAAGAGCAGGGCCTTGGGAAAACGCGAGAAAATAAACAAATGGTGAAGAAAAAACACGCTTAAGGTGTCTGGCTCTGACTTCCCCACCATAGTAGCGGTGAGAGCAGCTCGTGCCTCAGTTTCCCCTTCAGCTGGGGGAGCAGCCAGTGCCACGAGGCTCAGGCTGTGGCCGTGCTCCCGGTCCTGCTCCCATTCTGGCACCCAGCCCTGGCCCAGGGGCTCGGAAAAACCTTCCCTCCCCACCCCAGAGTGTAGATTCAGAACACTGATTTTGATTGCTGACAAATGACAAATGAGACAATGGAGGAGGAGGCCAATCCTGACCCCACATCCCTGGAAAGCACCAATTGCAGCTGTGGGCAGCTGAGATGCTCACTTCCAAAACATCTCCAGCTCCCACAGAAGGGGAGATGAATCACCAGGAGATGAATCTTCTGCAGTGGGGAACCCCAGCACCAGGCACAGCCCTCCCACAGGGCACCACCACACCCTGGGGTGCTTCTGGGGGGACAAAACACAACTACAGGGGGGGCATAAGCAGTTTTACATCCCAAGGGTTCACCCCTGGGCACCAATGTGGGGCAGAGCCAAGCCAGAGGGCTGCTCCAAAGGAGCAGAGGCTGTGCAGGCTCCAGCTGTTTCCAAGCATGGGTAGTCCAGCCTGACTCATAAATGAGGGGGGCACCATGCACACCAAACTCCTCAGGCTGGGATTTGGGGTGTTTTCCTTCTGCTTTGCCCCAGGCCTATCACCTAAAACCAGCATGGGAAACTGTGAGTGGGACAAAGATAGTGCCCAAGGGCAGATATCAGCCACACTTCCTGCACCACACTCAGCCCTCCACCCACGCCACAGCTCATCCACCCTGGCACCAATTAGCCTGATTAACACCAGAGCTCCATGTAGTGATAGAGGGAGAGCCCCAGCCTGCTGGAGCAGAGCCTGGTCTGTGCATGGATGAGGGGATGCTTCTTCCCAGGCCGGGGTTACCCCCAAAAAGGAGGAGACCTGATGGCCCTGCTACATTTTGGCTTCAGGCTGGCCCTGGATGAACAATGTCTGTCATGCAGTGCTGTGACACAGCTGGGACAAGCCTCAGCCTTCCCTCCAAGCCACCCATAACCACACTGCCCATGTGGCTCCAAACCTCTGCCAGACACCCAGTGCAGGTGCCTGATGTCCTGATGGGGAAAGATTTGACCCCAGTAACCCCAAATCTCACATTTCTGAACAGAGCCATGGCTGAATCCCGCTGCTGTGCCCACAGCCAGGAAAGGGAAGAGCCGTGTCATGGGCATGAGTGGTCACAGCTGAGTGTGCAAGGACAGGTGAGTGTGCAAGGACAGGTGAGTGTGCACACCTCGGGATGTCACTGGCAGCAGGCAGGAGGTCAGAGCCCAGGTCAAGCCCCTCCCTGTGCAGGCTGTGGAGGGGAAGGGGCAGGGACGGATGCTGGCGTCGTCCCCAGTGACAAACCTTGGGAACAATCAGCAGCAGCTCAGCCAGGGCTGCTGTGAATTATGGACACCTCGACACGCCGGTCCCTGCAGCAGAAGGCACTGCTTGGGTTCAGCCCCCACAGCTGCCTCCCCTGGGCTCCCCGGGGATGGCAGCCCTGGGAACGGGCACAGGGGGAGCTCAGCAATCCAGGGATGGGACCTGCAGCCCCTGCTCTGCCCTGGCAGCACCACTGCCATGCCCCAAGGGGAGGCACAGCACCCAGGCCGGGCTGCAGAGCCAGCACAGAGCTGCTCGTGCTCCCACCACTGCCCACGGGGGTCCTGCAGCTGGGAAAGGGAAATCCACCCCAGAAATCAGTCAGTTTTACCAGGAAAGTGTCTGGGAAGATCACAGAAGCACAGAATCACTGGGTTGGAAGAATCCTTCAAGATCATCGAGTCCAACCCAGCATGAACACCTCAACTAATCCATGGCACTGCCACATCCAATATTTTTTTAAACACATCCACAGATGGTGACTCCACCACTTCCCTGGGCAGACAATTCCAGTATTTTATCACTCTTTCCATAGATGTCATTGTTAAAGTCACCAGAGTGACTCAGCTGGGGGGAGATGTGGGGTGAGATGACAACAGAGCTGCACGAGAGCTCCCAAAACTCTGGCAGCAGAAAGGTGCAGCCCCATCCCCACATGTAGGATTGGATCCCTAGTGAAGGATTTATCCCTATCCCAGGGCCAAGGTGTCCCATCGGGGTTTTCTCACCCAGTCCCATAGGTCTGAGCGTGGATGTCCCTGTGCTGGCTTACAGCAGGATAAATCCTGGCCCTGGAGCAGTGAAGAGCCCTGCTCAAGGCAGCTGGGGACAATCCCTAGGCGAGGAAGATGTGTGGGGGCAGGAAAACACAAGGCAGGGAAATGTGGCAGCACTGGGAAAAGTCAGCGCTTTTTTTTTCTTTTATTATTGTTGGGGTTTTTTTGTTCTTCTTTTTTTTTTTTTTTTTGGAAGGTGCCTGGGAAAGGAAGCGATTGTTTGGAGCAGATCTTGATGGCTCCAGGCCCCTCATGGGGGAGATAACCAGGCACAGCCCCTCTGCCGCCCAGCCCGACCACGGTGGGAAATGTCCTTCTGCAGCTGGGCAGCTCCGGGGAGGCCCAGGGGGCTCAGACACCAAAACCCACCCCCCTCACCTCCCTCAGAGCTGGGGTGACTCAGGGAGGGGGTACCCGGGGTCCCCCAGCAGTGCCACCCCCACAGCTGCAGCTCCAAGCCGTGTCCCCACCTCGGTCCTGTCTGTCTGAGGCTATTTTGGGGGTAAGCAGGAATTAGGCAGCTTTAACTCCTTTCTGATGTCGCTGCCAAAAATCTTGGCTAAGCATATGTAATTAGGGACTCCGTCATTCCTGGAGCTGTTACCCCCCTGCCCGGCGCTGATTTGCAATATCCACGTCTCAAACACCACCGGGCCTGGCCCTCTCCTCTGCTTCCCACCATCTCTCACGGCTCGAGCTGCAGATTAGGAAACAAGAGAAGGGTTTGGGGCCTCGCTGTCAGCCAGGAGATAGAGCCGGGTTTGCTCTGAGGAGGGAATTATTCTGGGTATGAATTATGTCATTTTCCTCTCCGGAAGCGGCGCATGCTCCCGGGTGTCACAGCTGGCGGGTGGAGGGGGAGGCTCTTTCCCCAGCACGTCCCGGCTCCCCGACATCCCCAGCTCCCCAAACCACCAGGAGAACAACGGGAGCAGCCAGAGGGGGAAGGAAAATGAGCAGTGGCTCTTTTTCCCTGTCCCCCCGTTCCATCCCAGCTGCCGGCCACGCGGGAAGGATTCGGCCGCAGTTGTGCTGGGCCCCGCGGGCTCAGCTGTGGGGTGGATCAAAGACCCCCGAGCCCCTCTCCCAACCCCCTGGGGAGCCCCCAGGGCTCTGTGGCACGTGGAGCATCCCAAGAATCAGAGCAAATGGTGGGGGGCAGCGTCCCCCTGCCCTTGGTGGGGCGGCTAAAGCTGGGAACAAGGGCAAAGAGCTCTTGGATGGGATTGGGAGCATTTATCCAAGCTGAGCCAGCTTGGGGTGCAGCACCCCACAAAACCCCACTGGGCAGCAGCCCTCAGCCCCTCTCCTGCCAGCAGCCCTCGGAGCTGTGGTGAAAGGGAGCATTTAGGGCCACGCTGGCACCCTTGGCAGGCGCCGGGGCGCGCGGCCGGCCCAGCTGCTGCCGCTGGCGCCAGAGCCGGCGGCGCGGGCCGGGGGCAGGTGGATGGCTGGCTCGGCCACCTCGCTCCCCACAAAGGAGCCCCTTTCTCCCAGGCAGCACCAGGGATCTGAATGAATCCGCCTGATTTAGCTGGCGTCGTTTCCTCAAACGGTTTTTCCCCCCCCCCAATTCTCGAGCGTGTCCGTGCTGCCGCTCCCCCTCCTGCCGCTGGCACGGCCCTGGTGCTCCTGGAGAGGCGGCAGGTGAGGGTCCAGTGCAGAACACAGCTCTGGGGATCCCCCTGCAGATGTCTGGGGAAGGGGACACCTGAGCACTTTTGGGGAGAGGCCAAGCGGTTTGCCAGCACCCAGGGAAGATGCTGGGGCTGCGTGCAATGAGTGAACTGCTGGTGGGATTTGCTCACGTTTACCCCAAAGTGCTTCAAGAACACACTGTGACCTCCTCATGTCCTCCCTGAGCACTGGGCATGCAGAGGGAGAAGTGCAGGAAAGCCCTGCTCCATCCCTGTGGGATCTCAGCCTGCCCACCCAGCACCCTGACCCCAGCAGCACCCAGGGAGAGCTGGGGCCCAGACATGAAAAGGGCTCTGTGCTTTTTCTTCCTGGTGTTATCCCAGCGCAATACCAATTAAAACCCGCTCTGTTTGAGGATGCAAATGCTGCCTGGCGTGCCGGTGCAGACCAAGGGAGTCACCCCATCTCTGCTGGTGAGGGCCCAGATCTGCTCATTTCACTATCTCGCCCCGTCGGAAATCTTAATTAAACGCTGCCTTTGATTTGGGCGTGCTCCTGCACCCTGCGCTGCTCCTGCCGGGGCGTGCAAGCCTCCCCCAGCACCCCCCCCACTCCCCCTGCAAGGGGAGCACCCCACACCCACAGATCCTGGGGGTGGTGGGTAGAGAACCCCGCAAGTCCCAGTCCCAGGGGGTCCCAGTGCCTCCCTGAACCGTGGCACTGCACATGGGGCAGGTGTGGTAAAGCAGGACCCAAGATGGGAAAATCTTCATCAGCTGTTGAAGTTTAGGACTGGAAGCTTGGAAGTGTCTTTTCCTCCCAGGGTTTTCCACTTGGGTTGACATCCACTCAGTCAGCCACGCATGGCTGCCTGTCCGTGCTTAAGACTTTGGGGGAAAAAAAAAGAGAAATATCAACCCCAAGAAGACGCCAGGGCTCGGGGCTGCTGTTTGCACACCCTGGTGACAGTTAAAAGGCCATCCACGCTTATCAGGGACGCCTTCCCCCAGCATCCCCCCAGACGTGGTGACTTTTGCCGGGCCAGCCCCCTCCTCCTGCTGCCCGCCGGGGGTGGGGGGTTTCCAGCCGCAGGGAGAAGCGGGGCGGGTGCCTGACAGCTCACAGATGGGGCAGAGCAGCAAAGTAGGACAGCTTGGGGAGGCAGCCCTGCCTGCCCGGCCCCATTGTCCCCTTTTCTTCGCGGGAGGACGCGCGGGGCTCAGCATCACGCCGGCGGGTTTCCATGGCATTTCCCTGCCAACCCCAGGCAGCGCCTGCCCCATTCCCGGCCCCTCCGTGCCTGCTGCCGCCTGAGCCCCGCGTGCTCGGCACGGCCGAGCCTCCCTCCCTCCCTTCCTCCAGATTTTCCTCCGAGCTGGACGATGAGCAGCCGTTGGGGATGGAAGCTGCGGGCAGGAATTCATTGACCTGATGGCAGCTGCTCCGGGGATGTGTTTCACCTGCCTGGTGAAATCTGGGACTTTCCTACCTGGCTAACTTGGACCAAGCACAGGATCAGCTCGTTTGCTGCTAATTTGCTATTTTGTTCCTGCTGCTATGGCAAATATTTGTGTGTGGTATGTGTGGAGAAGTTCCTCCTTTGTTCCGCAGCCTCTCCCTCTGCCAGTCCCTGCAGCAAAGGCAGTCTGGGCTGACTGTTGATTAAAGTGGTTTGGCAAGGAAGATCCTGTCTCTCCCCAAAATCTCCATCAGTGATGGGCTCGGGATGGCACCAGGCCCCACTTCCCACCTCTCCCCCTCCACACAGAGCAAGGGAAGAGGAGCTGAGCAGGGAAGGGAAAAGTCTGTTCTGTAGGAATCCACAGCCAAGTTTGCAGAGATTTCAGGCATGCACTTACTTCTGCAGACTCCTCTGTAGCAGAGCCAGAGGAGCTCCTGCTTCCCAAGGCATGGGAACAAACTGTTCAAAGACTCCATGAGGGAAGTCTTGATGACCTGAGAAACCCCCAAATCCCTGCTCAGGGCACCTGGGCTGGCTGGAAATACTGTCCCAAGGACCTGTCCCTCCTGCAGCCAGTGTGCTGGAGCAAAAGGTTCCCTCATGGAAAATCAGGGGCTTTGACTGGATGCTGAGCTGCCCCACAGCTCCTGGGGCCACCCCCAGCCACAGACGGTGTCTGCTGCAGTGCAGGGAGTGGTTGGAGGGATGGCAGGGGTGGCTGGGAGCATTTACACACCCTGGTCCACCCTGTGCTCCTCACAGAGCTCCAAAACGAGGGCAAACACCATGCCAAATCTAGCCCTGAAGACAGAAACCGAAATTCATTTGCTTTGTTAATTACCTAATTACCCTGGAGATAAACAACAGAGAGATCTCGGGGGCCTTTCAGCCTGCTGGATGTCAGATCCCTCCAGCCTCCGAGCCCACCCATGGCACAGCAGGTCGATTTTGGGGTGCCTTGTGAAGGGGCACTGCTGCTGAGCTGGGCAGCAGCTCAACTCCCACTGCCAGGGCCAGGAAAGGAATTTGGCCTCCAGGGCCATGTGGATTAGGATTCCTCCTCGCTGCTGCAGACAGGTTTCCTTCACGTCTGTGAGCTCTGCAAACTCCCGGTGTGGGGCTGTGTGGGGTGGGACAGGTGGGGATGCACCTCCCCAGCTCCACAGGTGCTTCCACATCCACCTGCCGCCCCATCCCTGTGCTGAGACAGAGGGCGGCTGCTTCCCTCACCCTCCCGCTGCTGGGATGTGCCCGGGCAGATCCCCCTCGCCTCGCTGCAGCCACCCAAAACTGGCTCTGCTGGAGTTCAAACGTGCAGGGATGTCCTGGGGCGCACGGAGAGGGGACTGTGCCCACACATCACCCGCGCGTGGGGTCCTCGAGCCTCTGTCGGGAGCACCACAAACCCTCTGGAGCTGGGAAAGAGGGATCCCGGCTGGGATAATCCCACCCACCCCTCACCCCAGCAGGGCCAGGCCTCCCCATGGTGCCAAACCCCGCCGTGGTGCCCGTGGGGGTGTTTGGGGCCGGAGGTCCCCGAGCCGGAGGAGCCCCGCGTTTCCGCAGCCGCGCTGGTTTTTCATGGAGCGGGCGGGATTCCAGCTGGGGCCCGGCCAAAACCAACCCATTCGTTACAGTCCGGATCTCAGACTGGGCTTTACAGAGCCCGCAGTCCCGGGGTGGAGGGAGGGGAAGATGCCCAAAGCCACAGCTCCTGCCTCCCCAGCCCGGGTCCCTCCAGAACCGGCTCCCGAGCTGTTGGTGTCAGAGCTCTGGTGGGAGAACAGAGGGTGGGGCTGCACTGCTTTGGCCATGGGAGACGATTTCCTGCTCCCAAGGCCCAGGCTGCTCCCAGGAAGGCACAGCGGGCGTTCCCGCTCCCAGGGGGATCCCCAGGAGCCAAACCCCGGCCCACTGCGGTGGCAGGGAGAGTGCAGGAAACGCTCAGGGTGGGATCGGGGGGGATGAGGAACAGGGAAAGACATCCCAAAGCCTCCTCCGCTGGGATCCTTACTCTTAACACCAAACATCTTTGGCACAAACCTCGCCGGTTGCTCAAGCCCTGAGGAGGCTCCGGGGGGCCGGGGGCGTGAAGGAAAGGCGGCTTCAATTACCCCGGCGGCCTCTCCTGAGCCAAGACTTCGCAAAGACTCTCCGGAGCCTGGGACGAGTCTCTGCCAGGTGCCGCTTTGGAGCGCAAACCCTGCCCGCGTTTGGGGTCCCCGCCTTGAGCGGCGTGAGGATGCCGGGGCGCGGCAGAACCGGCGGTGGAGGAGCCACGAGCAGCTCCCGGCGGTGGAGGAGCCACGAGCAGCTCCCGGCTCGCTGCCCCGGGGCTGGGATGGCTCCAGCTGGAGCGAGAGCAGCCCGGCGCCCCGCGGCCCGGCCGGCGTGCGGGCAGCCGCAAAGGAAGGGCCGGGGGGAGCGGGTGGCACAGCTGGACACAGCGGTGGCATCAGGGACAGGAGGCACCAGAGCCACAGCTGCCGTCCCACAGAGCGGGGCTGCTGGAGCACCTCAGCTCCCCCACTTTTCCTTGCCGCAGTTTGGGGGTTTGTGCTTTGAAAGGCAAGAACTGGCCCCCAAAAGTTTGATTTTTCTCTCCCCCCCCTTCCCGCCTCCTTCTCGCAGCAGCGCGAGTTGAATTTAATGTTGTTAGTCAGGCAGGGCCTGGCTGGCTGCGCCGCTCTGCAAGCTGATGGGGAAACCAATTGAGGGCAAAATTGCTGCAAACAATTGTCCTTTTGTCCCTTTCCCTGGGGTCTGTCTGCCAAGGTTAGTGGAGCTGAATAAAACTCACTTGAGCTGCAACTCACACAACATACCAAGGGCTCCTTTCGGGGCTCGGCGGGGCGAGAGGAGGGGGAGAGCAGAGCAAGGGAGGATGGGGAGCAGGAGGGAACGGAGAGGGGAGGACACTCCGGCGGGCACTGGGATGTGGAGCTGGGACAGGGAGCATCCTCCAGCCCCGAGCAGTCCCCCAAGCCATCCCCCAGCACTGGGATTGGGGCTGCACTGGCGCTCTGTGACTCTGCTCACCCCTCAGCGCCCCAAAACTGGCAGTGCTGCCTCTCTGGGGAGCCTGGGGGGGGCTCCTGTCCCACTCCCCCCTGCCCATCCCAGTGCCAACCCCAAAGCAGTTTGGCCGGTCCCTCCTGACGGGCTCAGGAGTCGTTCCTCCTCCGTGCCCACGGGCAAACCCCTGTAAAACACACGGAAACCGATGCCTCCTCCAAATAAATAATAGCACACTTGTTTGATTTCCTGAGCACAATAATTAAAAGCCCGGGGGCAGGAGGCATTGTCTGAGCACCCCTGGGACCCAGCTCCCTCAGCTGACTCTTTATATTCCCCCAGTTATTCTTTGCGTTCCTTTTTTTTTTTTTTTTTTTTTTTTTTTTTTTTTTTTTTTAGCTTCTCCGTTGGCGAATGAAAAATAAAAGCACTTTTTTTCCATCAATCTGGCTTTGTTACTGGAAGCTGATGCCTGAAAAGAACTTCTGTGGGGTTTTTTTCATGAGTAATGAGCACTTCTGTTCTCGCTGCCCAAACATGTATGTGTTTTCCCATGGGGATGCCCCTGGCTTCCTCTCCCCCCACTCCTCCAGGTTTGTCCCAGGAGATTTCTCGAGTTATCTGTGTGATGTGTTAGAGTCACTTTTCCCTTTCCCTGCCATGGGGCTCGTCTTTAGGTATTTCCTCCTCTGCCAGGTGGTGCAGCCAGGCCCCGCTGGGACCAGCAGGCTCGAGGTGAGGAGCTGCTGAACTTCTGGGCTGGCACATCTGTCCCAGCCCATGCCAGGGGAAAAATGGCATCTCAGAAGGGCAGGAGAAGAGGCTCAGCCTCACCAGCACCTGACACAATTCTTAGTGCTGCTCTGCTCTGGAGAACTTTCAGTCAGAGGGGCTGATGCAGCCTCCAGCAGTCTCCAGACCACGATGGGAAGCTGCAACGTGCAAGAAAAAATAAAGCAAAATGACACCAAAGAAGGACTGGCTGCTGCCTCCCTATTATCATTCCTGGGTTTGTTTGCAAAGCTGCACTGGGCAAAATCCAATTTCTGGGACTGTCTGTCTGGGAGCTGGTTTTCTAGGAACCAGCTGTGGGAAGGACGAGGGACAGGCAGGCTGGTGGCGGCTGTGCTGCCGTGACAGGAGCCAGCACGGGCAGGTTTCGGTTCCTCCTGGGATTGTCTGCTCGGAGCAGAGTGGGGCTGTTCCCCACCTGTCTGTGCTGGCAGCCCCAGGAAAGGCACATTCCCAGCCCCAGGCTCAGGGGATGTTCAGGAGAGGGAAGAGGGGCTGCTGCAGCTGCTGGGATGAGCATTCCCACAGGTGACAGCACTCCGGGTGGTTTTATTCCCCCCTGGAGGCTCCGATTTGCCCATGGATGAGAAATCTCTCGCCTGCCTGTGAAGAGCAGCTGGGACAGCTGTCCCCAGCTCAGTGCTTCCAGTGGCCCAACACAATCCATGTGGACACAGCTCTGGCCCAGCCGCCTCTGGGACACCCCATTGGTGCTGAAATATGAGGAGAGGGGACCAAGCTCTCATGCTGGAACTGTGCACACCCTATTACTTCCAAAATCCTGCAACACTCCCAGGAGAAACCTCCAAGAGGGACATCAGGAAGGGTCCCATCGCCTGGCCACCACCTCGGAAGTATTTTGCCTTTCCATTTTTAGCTTTGCTGATGAGGAAAACCAAGAAACACCCTCAAAGGAGCTGTGGGAAGGGGGAAATACCTGAAAATGAATCAGCCAAAGCCAGGCACTGCAGTTTGCAGCCAGAAATGCTGGGAAGAGCTCAGCATGTGCTGCACCAATGTGGCAATTAGGTTCATTTGCCAGGAAAACATCCTCAAACACCAGCTGAGTGTTGGTTAACCAGGCACTGGGTTTGGTGCTTGGTTTGGTGAGCTGGAAACCAAAGAGGCAAAGCAATATCCAGCAGAAGTTTGCCAGCACTGACCGCAGAGCTGTGCTCCCACCAGCCCAGATGTGATTCTGACCCAGAGTGGTTTTAGTTTACAGTTGTGAAATGCAAAAAGAAAGAAAAAAAAAAAAAAAAAAAAAAAAAAAAAAAAAAAAAAAAAAGAAGTCGAGCCCAAACCATTCTTTTTATCCCTTTTTGGCAAGTTTTGTTCTGAGAAACCTCTGAGCACTGTAGTATTGTTGTCTCTTTCCAATCCAAAGCCTGCCTGGTGATTTGAACCATCAATGAAAGCTGCTGCCCCGGCCACAGCAAAATGAGGAGCTTTCAGCAGCCTGAACGTGTCGTTGGGAAGTTGCCATCAAACCCTGGTTTAAAAAAAAAAACACAGCAGAAAAAAAAAACAACAACCCAAAACAAAGGCAAGAGTACAAACAGACAGGGCTTGGGATCAGACCGAAGGCAGGAAGAAAAAAAGGAGTTATGAACTATATTTACTCTGCCCGAGATCCTTCGCTGCCTTCACTTCTGTGTGTGGTTATTTATTCACCGAGGGCCAAATCGCAGGAAGTGCTCGGAGCCGGTGGCTCCTGGCAAGTCACTGGAGCTGCTGCAGCTGCCACGGCAGTCCTGCCTCCCACAGCCCTCTGGGACCCTCTCCCAGCAATCCTGGCTCCTGCATCCTCAGAGATCCTCTCCCAGCACTCCTGTGTCCCTCATCCCTCAGGGACCTCCTCCCAGCACGACCCCACACTCATCCTGGATGGAGAGCGTGGCATTCCCAGAGGCTGCAGTGGTGCCCACGGTGGTTCCCCCACTTCCAGGTGGTGGTTCCCAGCTTTTCCAGGTGGTTTTTGAGCATTGCAAGCTGTCACTACCAGCAGCATCTCAGCAGAGCAGGCTGAGTGTTGGTTAAGTGGGAGCTGCTCCAACATGGTGCCCGAATTCCAAGTATTCAAGCAGAGGAGATGAGGAGGGGCTGGTTGGGCACCCAAAACTGAGTCCAGTCCACTGGAGTTTTGCAAGGCAAGTGCAGAGGAGCTCAGACCCACCCCAGCGTGGCCAGGCTGCTGGAAAGCAAAAGCCAGCAAAGGCTGATGGATGCCTCCACATCATTTTTACTTTTGTTACTTCGTTTTTCCACTGAAATGCCTCGTACCCAGGCATGGGGGTTTCCTAGGGAGCCCCAGGTGGATCCCTGACCCCACTTTCACCCCTTTCAGGGGCAGCAGGTGGGGAATGACTTGAAATGCAAAATCTCCCTTGTTTTCAGATGCTCTTTACACCTCACTCAGGCCGGCAGTGAAAGCGTGGGCTGCCCTGCCGAGCATTTCACACCCACGTGTGCAGCCCTGTGCCATTCCCAGCACCACCAGCAGCCCCAGATCCCCCAGATCCCAGCAGTGGGAGCAGTCAGGGGCTGCAGGGAGGCTCCCATTTCACTCTCTGCTGCTTTTCAGGAGCAGCAGCCCCAGCGAGGGGTTTCTGCTCCTGTGGCTGTCAGGGCTCAGCATTCCCACGTGTCTCCACCAGCAAAGTTATTTTTCTAACATTTATTATTTTTTTTTCTTTCCCCCACTCATCCGGTACGGTTGTTGTGACACTGCAGTCAGCAAATATCATTGAGCAGTAGGAAACGTGAGGTTTTACTGCTTCAGTGAGATTCGGCTGATTAAAAGAGGAAGAGAGAAACACTCTCTGGGAGGGTGTGAAGCCTTTGTGCGCCACCCCGGGCCTTCCTGCACCCCAAAACATGGGTCTGCTCCAGCTGCAGCCATACTTGGGGTGGGGAGGGGACTGTGGGGTCACCCACAGAGATGCCAGGGTGTCACTGCCTGCCTGGGGTGGGGATCACTGGGGTCACTTTGGGGTGGAAAGCAGGGTGGGATTCCCTCAGTGCGGGCAGGACAGGAGTTGGGTGCTGCCCCCAAATTCTGCATAAACCCCTCAGGCTTGATCTCAGCGGTGCTGGTGGCCGTGGCCAGCACAGCTCCTTTATCTGACGGGACATTTGGAGGGAACAATGTCCCCCGTGGCAGAGCCAGGCGAACAATGGGTGCAGGCCGGGCTGCGGGACCCCGGGCGCCCCGGCCCGCAGGAAATCCTTTGATTTTTCACTTGTGCACTGAAACAAACACAAGCTCCTGTTTATTTCCTGGTCGATTGTATTTTGGAGGATGGAGGTGGCTTCCCCACGCCGGCGGTTTAACCCCTGCCGTGCCGGCTGGGACCGTCCCCTCCATCCCCAGCGAGGCGGCGGCCACGAGCGGGACCCCGCTTCCCCCGCCCCCGCTAATTTATGTTTAATTTGAAAACCTGGGGGTCATAAATAACACGTGCTGGCGTGGGAAGTCTGGGAAGCGGGAAGGCAGCCCATCCCCTCCCCTGGCTGAGGCCGGGGAGTCTGGAGCTGCTGCTGGAGGAGTGATGCAACATCCCCCAGGCTGCTCCACACCAGCCGCGCTCCCATGGGATGGTGTAGAAGGGAAATGGGGTGGCTCTGGCTGGGCTGGGCAGCCCTGTCCCTCCTCTCTGTGCCTCTCCATGCCATCCCCCAGCCCGGGGCTGGCATTGCCCCCCAGCCAAGCCTCTCCTGCGAGGGAGAGGATCCCACGGCGAGGCCGAAGGTTTGCCGACCTCAGGCTTTTCTCACAGCTTCCCCATCACATCCTCCCCGGCTCCCACGTCTGCCGTTCACAGGCGCTGCTCTCTTGGCTCCCGGCCCCGGGGCCTGTGCCTGGCTGGAAACAGCATCCAGATGGAGCTATTTTTTCACATTTTTGAGGGGGAGGGGAGGAAGGTTTTGGGGAAAAAAAAAAAAAAAAAAAAAAAAAAAAAAAAAAAAAAAAAAAAAAAAAAAAAAAAAAAAGCTGCCGGGACCAGGAAAGGAGAGGGAAGAAGAGGGTTTGAAAGGGGTCTGGTTAGCATGGCCCTGTTTCTGCAGGGGATGGAGGGCTTGGCAGGGAAACTGAGGCACAGAGCATCCCACCAGGGCAGTGACATTGAACCTTGACTCCTGCCCCAGGAATTAAATCCATTAACTCCTGCCCTCAATGCAATTAGGGGGACAGCACAGCCCAGATCCCACTTCCATCAGTGGGGGAAGCTGCCCACACAAGGAATTTGGTGCCACAGGCAGAACCCAAACTCATCTCTCACTCACCCAGAGCCCAGAGGGGGAGGAAAAACCCCTCCACCCCTCCAGCCTCTAAATCTCATCCACAGAAAACTTTTGAAACCCCACCATTGTGCGAGAGGATAAACATTTATTGAATATTTCCTGTTTGGCACAAATTCTCCGCGAGTCCTCTACAAGCCTTTTTCTTCTTGTGTCTTTAAATGAGAATTATTTGAGTTGAATGTAAAGGAAAAGTCTCCCCCGAGCACGGAGCCCCTGGGAGCAGGGAACGAAGGGAAGCCCACGTGTGTGCCATGCCTGCTTGCTGTTAGCTATTAATTTCTGTCTCCCGAGGTCTGACATGAGCAATGCATTATGCAAAGGTTGTGGGAATATTTCAGACTCTGCATCCCGGGAGAACTACAATTTCAGTTTTACAGGGTTTGGGGTATTTTTTTTTTCTTTTTTTCCTCCCCCCTGTTTCTTTCAAATGTGTTATTTCACTGTGTTGGAGCAGTGGTTATGAGTTCCACAGCACAGGGAAGGACGAGCTGGGTCTGGCTGAGCTGGTCAAGGGATCACTGCCTGGCCTTTTGTGCCCACAGAGCTCTCCAAAGTGGGCATCCCTCAAATGGAGGAGCAGCAGTGTGACCCCACTTGTATATTTGGGTGCAGGAAAAACCTGTGGGGATGGAGAGGAGCTAAAATCAGGGCTGGGGAGGGGTTGGAACTGGAGATGATCAACTGATGCTGAGGCAGCAGCCAGGGGTGAGAGGCTGGTGGGATGGTAACCCTGGGGAACACACTGGGGTTTGGGCCAACACTTGGCATACCCTGGGCTGGGAAAAGCCTTGCAAAACATGAATTTTTCCAGCAGATAGGTCTTGCAACAGGCAGCAGCCACTGGGAGTTTTCTGCTCACCACCACTCCTCTGGGCTGGAGAAGGTGGGAGCACACAGAGCCAGCCTGTCCTGAACCACCTGGAGCCCAGAGGCAGAGAGGAGGCTCAGGCTGAGATGAAGCTGAACAGGGCTTGGTCTGAAGGCAGTCTAATTCTGGCCCAGGCACAATCCAAAGGGATTTATTTTTAGGCTTTGGGCTATCGCTGCTTTGGGGAATTGAATGGAAAATGTATATTTAGCTTCTTTGGTGATATGCTTAGAAAAATAAGCTCCTGTCACTGGTGGTGATTTGTACCAGCCCTGCCCTTGCCAGTGCTGGGAGGCATCGCCCACCTCACAGCTGGAGCCTCCAGCCATGGATCTCTTGGACAGCACGGAGTTGGGAGCTGGATTCCAGCCTTCCTTCTTTTTAGCTTCTCCAAGAAGGATCTTGCCATCCACCCCACGGACCTGTTGAGGTGTTGAGGGCAGCACTAGGCACTCTCCATGTCTCCCACATCCCCGTGCCATGGGTTATCCCACCTGCCCTCCCAGCTGGGCCCAGCCCTGTCCCCACAGCAGGGACACAGTCACGTAGGAGGGACCTGCTTTGTGCTGTGCCCATGGGAAGCTCCAGGGCCTCTCCAGTGTGGAAGCCACACACGAACACACAACAGGGAGATGGAGTTTCCTCCCTGAAACACAGGTGAGAGCCAGAAGGGCAGCACTCCCAGAGCCTCTCACACTATAAATACACCACATACACAGGAACCAGGGGCTATTTTTGCCTGCAGGAAGTCGGGATGAGAAGGAGAGCATCCCTCCCTCCCTCCCCAGCACGTTGCTGGCAGTGGGACGTGCCCAGGGCCAGGACTGCCTGTGGCAGAGGGTGCAGGGTCCCTGTTCCAGGCTGCTGCAAGTGTCTCATGTTCAGGTGATGGGAATGGCTGGGATAGAGCCTGTGGTGGGTGACCCCAGAGCCACTGGACCTCGTCATGTTCCCCAACACTCTCTGGTTGGGCAGCTGATGGAGCAGATGTGTTGCCTTCTCCAGGACTGAAATCAGCTCCACACCCCATGGAGACCTGACTGATGTCCCACTCCTCTTGCATGGGAAGCACCAGCACTGGATGAGGCCTGTGAAGCCCAGCCAGTGTGGGAGGCATTGCTGGGGCTGCCTCCTCCTCTGATCTGGTCTCAGACAGCTCTCTCCATCCACACTCCTCTGTCCTGACTGCCTCCTTGCTCAGCTGTGTCTTGCCTGGCATCACTTCCCTAGAAGAAGCCAAAGGCAAAACTTTGAAGGAGCCAGCGATGACAAATCCCCAGCAGCAGCGTCACTAATTGCACAGATGTTATCACCCCCCCAGCAGTGCCTGTCTGTCTCTGCATCCTCTCACCTCTAGAAACCCAGAAATGTTTCTTAGTGCAGAAAAACTTAAAGCAGAGTCCTGTCTTTGCCAGATGCTGGCTCAGTACCTACCTGTGTGTGTGTTGCACATCTGTGCCTCTGGCTTTGTGTGTTCGTGTGTAAAAAGCACATTTTGCAACAGACAAATGGGAACAAAATATTTCAAGAATGTCTCTTAAATCAAGTAATCTTGGGGAATTTGACAGCCAAGGTCACCAATGACTTTTGGTTCTTGTTTGCTCGGTGTGGAGCCAGGGCTGGGCTCTGCCCGGGCAGGGCCCCATGGCTGAGGGGGGTGTCTGGTCCCCAGCACCCTGAGGAAAAGCTGTGTGTCTTGAGATCTATGTCCAAGAGCAGGAATAGCTTCAGGACATGGCTGGAACACAGAGCTTCCACCTCAGGAGCAGCCCTGCCTGGGGAGTGCCTCTCCTCCAAGTCCTGGCGTGACCTGCCGGGGCACGCTCCGGCTCCAGCGTTCACCAAGAGAAAAGGAGCAGGAAAAAAAAAAGTCAGCTCCTCGTGATGCAGCCCCGTAATTACCTGTTATTCTCATATCGAGGTAATTAACAATTAGGCAGCTGTCTGAATCACATGCAGAGGAACAATCATTTCGTTATTAATGATTCTACTTAACAGGTCCGATTTTCCCAGTTGTTTGGTTTTTTTTTTCCTTCCTTGTGCTCTCATGAATTATCTTCACAATTAAACCTGCACCAGAAAGAGGGAGGAGTAGTCCTAATATTTACTGAACCTTGCAAAGCATCACATTTCTCAGCTTATGAACCTGTCACAAGCCATCGGGGGGCTCTGGCGGTGATGGGGAGGCTGTAACCCAACACCCTGCTCTGTCACCTGCACGGCCCCGCTGCCTCTGCCCTGCTGCTGCCGGGAGCTTATTCATTTCACTGCAGATAAAAGCCATTATTTACAGTCAGTTACATATTTCCGTTGGCAAACCTCCTCCCTCCAGAGCAGGTTTGAAAACATCCCGCTCAGCAAACCGAAGCCAACCCCTTCTCACAGGGGGGAACGGTGCCCCCCTGCCCACCCCGTGCCCCCTGGGGCTGTGCTGGGTGTCATCCCAGCATGGTTGTGGTTTGGGGGCAGGGACAGCCTGGATGGGCCCCTCATCCTCCTGTTCCCTTTGCAGGAGGCACTTTGGGCTCCCCCCAGGGAGTGCTGTGGGGTGGGATGAGCTCCTCTTTCCTGAGCACCACAATTGCATTGTCATGCCTGTGCAGAGAAACACATTCGTGTTTTAATTTAAATAATGTTTTAATTTATGTAGTGCTTTAATTTGAACCCCCTGCACACTTAGCACAGCGCAGGTCTGAGCCTTGGAGGCATCTCCCATGGGTGCAGAGGTGGTTTTGGTCACAGTGCCCAGGACTCTGCAGGGATGGGGACCTCCTGGGCTGCCTGGGGGACAGCAGGGATGAGGTGGAGGGGAGTAGGCACATGGGGGATAATCCCACCCCGGGGAAAATTTAATTTTGATTTTCTCACCTTTTCACTTTGTCTCATGCCCCAAAGCAGGAGGGTTTGATTCCCTTCCAAACCCCTGAGTCTGGGGTTTCTTTGAAGAGGGGATTTTTTTTGAGTTGTTTCCTCAGTTTCTGACTGCGCACCAGTCCAGCTCTGGAATTTTGTGTTTTCAACAGAGAGCCAAGGCTGTGCCCTTGCAGCTTACCCTGCACAGGGCCAGGCACCTGCTCCGCTCTCATTTGTTTTTTTCCAAGCATGGAGTTAGGAATTTCAGTGAAAAACAGGAACTTTGCTGGACAGCAGCTGCTCTCTGAGCTCGTCCCACTGACGCCCAGCGGAGCTGTGCCAGCACCACACTCCCACATCCAGTGCCAGCATGGTTGGGGTCCCCATGTGGCAGCAGTGTCCCCAGCAGTGTCCCCAGCAGTGTCCAGGGGCTGGCCAGTGGCTGTGACCACCCAGCAGTGAGGGCTCTGTGGCTGCTGCCCTGGCCCCAGCAGCTGCACAGAAGTCAGTGGCCACGGCCAGGCACGGACAGCTAATGCCTTTTGTCCCAGGCTGACTTTTGGCCTCCCAGCGGGATTAGGATGGGATGACCAGGCAAGGAGGCCCTTAATCCCATTAGGGATCCTGGTGCAGCCCTGTCGGGCAGCCCTGGGAACCGGCATTGGGGAAGCAGCGGGTGAGGCAGCAGCCTGCAACACCCTGTGCTGCCACCATCCCACCCAGCCCCGTCTCCACCAGTTCTCCTAAATCCACTTTGCTCAGAGCACTGGTATGCACGGGCAGCAAGAATCACACAGGCATCCACAACAACCCCTGGCAGGGTTCATCCCCCCACAGCCACCCACCCAACAGCATTTGGAGCAGGTGGTCCCAAGCCCTTTTGAGCCATTTGGCCCATTTGGCTCATTTGGCTCATTTCTCCGCGAGGTCACAGCTGAGCGGGCAGCAAACCTTCTCCCGCCTGGAGAGAGAGTTGTTTTTCTCCCCCGCCAGTTGCGAGGAGCCGTGTTTGTCTTTCTGTCCCTTTCCTGTTTACTGGCTGCCATCAGGACACGCTTTGATGTGTTTATGCTGCTGGACGTCCGTGGGAGCATCGTCCCGTGCCTGCAGCTCCCTGTTCCATGGGGCAGGGCCGTGCCTCCATCCAGGCCTTGGCAGAACCCACGTGCCACAGCCTGGGCTCAGTGCCTGAGCAGGACACCACCACCCTCTGCACTCCAAAGTCCAGGTGACAGCGCCAGCCCAGCCCAGCTGTGCCAGGAGCAGACGTGACTCCAAAGGCACAGGATCCTGCCAGCAGTGGGGAGCTGCTGGTGGCATGTGGGTGCCACCAGGCAGCGTCACTTTGTGCCCATGTGTAGACACAGGGGGTCGGTCCCATCCATCCTGCTGGTTCAGGTGTGTGTGGTTTCTCTCCCTCTTGCAGTCCTCGCTTCCTCCCTGGTGGCTGGGAACCTCCCCGCCCTGTGCGGGAGCTGCTGCATTTGAAAGGTCAGCGGGCTTTGAAGTCGGCGGCTCCGGGCGGCAGAGGAGGGATCACACCTTGCTGGCATCTCCCTGCGGGCCGGTTCCCAGCCCGCCACCCGCGCCGGCCCGTGCCGCGGGCGGAGGTGCTGCCGGGGGAGGGACGGCACACGGCCCGGCCCGTGCCACCCCCTGTGCCCGCACCGGGCCACCGCAGCAGCCACACCATCCTTAGAGACGGGGGAACAGCCAGGGAACCCCGAGCCCCCATCCCGCTGAGAGCAGCAGCCTCACCAAACAGGAGTGACCCCTCCCTGTGGAGACAAAGGATTCTGGCATCTCAAGGACTTAAAATAAAAATAAATTTTAAAATGAGTTATTTAGGAAAGCAAGTAGATGTAATCATTGTGAACTTCAGCAAAGCTTTTGATACCACCTCTCACAGTATCGTGTATAGGGTCAGGAACTGAACTCCACCGTCCTGATGAGTCCTTTCCAACTCAGCATAACCTATGATTCTGTAAAAACCCACAACGATTTTCTGGGGAAGAAATCACTCACATAGAACTGCCCATGAGCAGAGGTCAGGGAATGGGGCTCTGGGGCTCCTCCAAACCCTTTAGGACCAGCTGAGGCACCACCAAAGCCCCACAGCCAGTACCATGAGAGCCACTGTGGAACATGGCAGGGGATCCCTGGCATAAGGGCGTGTCAGGGGGTTCCTGGAGCTCCTGGGTACCCCAAGAATGTTTTTCAGGGCCCTCTCTCCCTGCCAGGCACGGAGCTGCTGTGATGGGACACCCTGCAATAGCACAGCCGCTGCTCTCCCGGAGGAAACGGCATCTTTGGGCCGATTTCTCCTGGTTCCCGTCTTCGTGTGCCTGGCTTTGATTCGCGGCCTGACCCTGTGATAATGTGGCTGCCTGGGAAGGAAGGGAGTAGAAGGAACTGGCTATTATGTTTGGCCCCTCTCCAGGAGGTGTTTTTGCTGGGAGGCACCAAGGTCAGAGCTGGGTGGGAAGCGTTCCCCGACAGACAGCAGCCCTCACAGATGTGCCCAGCCATGGCAGGAGGGGACAAAGGAGCACCCCCACCACCCCAGCCTGGGGCTGCCATGGCGAGTGCAACAGCCTAGCACACCGTGCATCAGTGCAGAGGACGTGTGGTCCTCCCTGTGTGTGTTTTGGGAGAGAAAGGGCTGCTTTGCAGCCGTTCTGGAAAGTGAAACATCTCCCAGCGTTCCCGTTTCCATGCGGAAGGAAAGAGGGGGCGGCGGGTGGGAGTGCCCGTGAGTGGAGCATCAGCAAAGGCTGGGGTGCAGAAAGTCCTTTTTTACTCTCTTTTTGTAATCGCTTAAGAATTTCAGCTGGCTTCATCCCGGCACAGGAGTCCCAAATCCCAGAGCTGTGAGAACACAGCTGGCACTGAGGTGCCCCTGAAACTCCTTGCTGGTATCAGCGGCACCCCAGGACCCCGCAGGCTGGTCCCCCAGGCCAGCACAGCGAGAAGGGGCACGCCCAGATCTCTGTGGATGATGTCTCCCAGAAAACCTGCCTGAAACCTGTGCGGGGCGAGTGTCCACACGGCATGACGTTTTTCTTGAGCGTGTGCCCTGGGAGAGGCAAACCCCGGCAGCACAGAGCCGGGTGAAACTGCGGGGATGCCAGCGTGACTTGGATGAGCTTGGCATTGCACCACGGTCCAGAAATCCAGTATCAGGTTCATGCCCGGGCTTGTGCACAGAGAATTACACTTGGGTTTTCACTGCTGTGAGCGATGGGTTTTGATTATTTAACGGAGATATCAGAGGGGGTTTGATCTTGGCCCCTCCACACGCTCCCGTGAGCGATTTATTTGCTGAGGTGATGAAAACTGCCTCGGCAGGAAAAGGAGGAATGGAAGAAAAAGCAAAGGAATGGATGGCTTTGAAGGAAAATGCACATGAAATACAAACGTGTCCCAAATGTGGGACAAAGCTGGGCTGGTTTCTGCAGTGCAGAGAGTTGGGGTCACCCCTGCATCTCCTCGGTGGGTGAGAGCTGGAGGGTGCAGAGCTGCCCCCATTCCTGAGGATGTTTGTGACACCCTGAGGAATCACCCTGGCAAGGGACAGGAGAGGGACACGCAGGGTCTGCAGCACCAGGGTGCAGACAAAAGCATGAACAAGCATGGAGGGAACAGGGACATGCACCAAAGGACAGGGAGAACTGCATTTCCAGCAGCCCACGTGGGCTGGGACGGGCCTGGGGACATTGTCACTCGCAGCTCCATAAACCCCACCAGGCTCTGTTTACACAACAGAGAATGTTTCAGTTGTTTTATGGAGGTGGATAGGAACAACACAGGGACCAACGAGGCCAGGGCCAGGCTAAAGAACGCCTGCCCAGCACCTGCTCTCCCCTCACAGCCCATAAAGACATTTTATTTTAAACGTAACACAGATTTTACAGCGCAATTTGGCAGCAGCACCTTTCACCCAGGTACAAACCGTGAGGGCAAAGCTGCTCCTCCGGGACGTCTTCCCGCCTGTCACTAATCCCTGGGCGAGAGTTCCTGAGCTGACTTTACGCACTGAGAAATGATGGCCAGGAGCAACCCTGCAATTAAAACCAGTTTCAGCAGCCCGTGAGGAGGGAAACTCGGCGGGTGCCAAGCCTGGTGCAGCCGTGCCAAGGCAGGGACACACATGGCACCAACCTCTGCCCACGGCAGCAAGGACTGATTGTCCTTTGTCCCATCCCAGCCCTGAACATCCTGATGGCACCAAATCCCACTGCACTGCCAGGAGGAAACTTGTCCTCCATGACACGTGTTGCCAGAGCACTGTGGCAGTGGGATGGCACAATCACTGTGATTTAACCTGTGGCTGTCCAAGCACAATTCTCTGCTCAGCTATTTAAGAAAAATAAGATTAAAAAAAAAAAAATCAGGATTGAGATTATTCATGCAAATCCAGCCTCTTTTCTCTGGTGCCCTGGAGAATCATGCCTTAATCCCATTAGGGAGAAGTTTGGGGGTAGTTTTACCTCACAGACGCCATGACCAGAGCATTTTTATCTGCTCAGACTTTCCAGGATGCTCTACCTGCTTTGATTCACACTTAATTACTAAAAATGAGGGTTTTTTCAGAGCATGAGGGAGGATGGGGGTGCATGTACCAGCATGAGGAGGGCTAACCCTCCGTGCTGCTCCAAAATCCAGGCAGCAAAGCAATGCCAAGCCAAGCACGGTGGGGAAAGCAGGAGAGATCCAGTTTGATGTCTGCCTTATCAGTCTTATTTTTGTTGCACCGAAGGTATAAGAGCAAAATATTGATTGTGATGATAAAGAGATGAAAGTGTCAAGAAGGAATAGGCACACAAGTTACTCAGGCGATTGGAAGCAGCGTTGGTTGTATTTAACAGGCATTTGCCATTAAAAAAAAAACGCCTGTTTTTATTTAAATAGCCTCGGGCAAATTTCTCACTAAACCAACTTTCCCACGCCAGCCTAGTGCTCTAACTCTGGTTTTTGGCAAATTTTTTCCTGAGCTGTCAAGGCAAAATATATATAAGAATGCTGGTCTCACTTAGGTTTTTTTCCAGCCCCTGGAGACATGAAAATAATTTACAGATGTGCATTACCTGTTTATATTTGTATTAAGTTTTGCTTAACGGACATGATTTTCTTAGCTTGCAGTAACAAAAAAATATTCCCAGAGTTTCACTCATTTAATTTTAACTTATTAAAACTTTTAAACATGTGTGGAGGTTTCATGTTTTTAAATCACTAATCACATGGACAGTTGCCAAGGTTTCTATTAAAGCCTTTTACAAACACTATTTTTAAAAGGACCTAAAATCCCATTATTTTTAACCCCTGAAGACCACTCAGAGTAAAAAGTTTCTTTGGATTTATGTCTTATTCACCTCTTATTGCAAAAAGATTTATGCTGAGGGCTGACTTCTGCCTTCCTCCCTTTTTTACTTTTGCTGGTAGGAGTCTCTGGAGGAGGCGTCTGGGAGAAGGAAACTTGAGGAGGTTCCCCACGAGGATCTTGCAGCAGATCCCTCTGTACCAGGGGAAGGATGGAACCAGATTAAAGCGGGACATCTCGCAGCAGCGCCTGGCTGGAGGAGCCCATCCTCGTGTTGGGACTTCCATGGGAAACCGCAGAGGACCCTTTTAGCTCCCTCCCAGCAGAGCCTTTTCCCCAAGCAGAGCCCCAGAGCTGCGGGGTCACAGAGCCCCCGGGTGATGGCAATAAATAGATGTATTTGACCTTCTGTGCTCGAGGGACGAGGCGACGCGGCTGCGCGGCCGCACGCCCGGCTCTGGCTGTGTTTATCCTCGGCCGTGTCCGTGGACACTGCACAGACCCTTCCAGACACGGAGGAAACCCAGGGCCAGGGCTCACTCTTGGCTTCCCCTGTGTCCTTTCAGACCAGCACCTCCAGGAGCAGCCTGGGACACACAGTTATGCAGAGTCTCCACCACTGCATCCCACCATCCTGACCATCCCTCAGCATCAGCGCCTCTCCATCCCCAGATGGCACAACATGGCACCCTGACAGCCCCGTGTCCCCAGGCATGCCCATGATGGTCCAGAGGGGCAGGAGGGTCTCTCCTAAGTCTCAGGGATCAAGTCCCAGAGCACAGCTGAGCTGAGTGCATGGTGCTTTCTGCACATGGAGAACAAGCCCGGGCAAAGCTTCGGCCGGTATTTCCAGGCAGGCAGAGCTGAGATGCTCCATGGGCTCTGACAGAGATGGGGAAAGGGGAGAGGTGGAGAAAGAGCACAAAGTGTCCACCTCCAAGGATGCCCAAGTGGAGAAACCTCAGGCTATCCTTGCACCTCCAGATGAGGCTGAGGATGGTGACAAGGTTGTGGTGGCACAGCTGGGGTCACATCCCACTGCCCAGTTGTTGTCACCCTACTTGTGCCTGCAGGGAGGACAGAACAGGCAGCTCCCCAGCCCCAATCTGGGCTTTAGAGCCCAGAGTGGGGAAGGCAGGAGGAGCAGGGCAGGAGGGAGCCGCGGGAGTGAGGTACCGCTGCAGGGCTCACGCCTTTGATCTGCTGAGCAGACTCTGCCCTTCGGTTTGTTTAATTGTTTCACACTTGCTCTGGAAATAGTTTACAACAGGAAGCAGTGGGATAACAGCAGGGCTGGCATGGGATGGGATGAGCCTGGGGGCTGGTGGAGAGGTACCCTGAGATGAGAGACACAGATGACCACAGTGTCACCTCCTTCCCATTAACCCGTTGCCGACCCTCCTTCCTCTTCCTCTTTCCCAAGCTTTCAGCCAGCTGCTGGCAGCCATCCCTCCGTGTCCTCATGTTTGGGGGCTGTAAAAGAGCCATCCAATACCCTCCAACAGCTCAGAGGGGCTAAGGAGAGACCCAGGAGTCCCATGGGATTTAAGTACCCATGTCCCAGGGACAGTTGGTACCCCAAATTCTTCACACTGAGTTTTTGTTTCCCACTTTTGCAGGCAGTGTGGTCTCACTGAGCAGGGCTGGCCCCCAAAACCCCATGAGGAAGCATTATTTTTAAGCACCATCACACAGGCTGTTCCCATCAGTGGTGCTCTGTGGGTACAGCCCTGAGCACCCCCCTGCAGCCACAGCTCACAGGAGACACCCACAAACAGCAGATTAAGGGCTGCAGCCTGTCCTGGGCTCAGGGCCTGGATGGATTTCAGGTGGGGCATTCCAGTTTGGTTTTCCAGGCTGGACTGTGGTGCAGTGGCAGCTGGGGCAGGAATGGGCATGAGGGCACAGGGATCCCCTGTCACTGCTGCTCTAGGGAAAGCTGCAAACGTGGGGGTTGTGGGGTTGCCCCTGGGTTTGGCTTCCCCACTTCTCCCAGTGTGTTTGTTTATTTGTGGATGCCGCGCATGGGGCTGGCCGGGCTCTGCCGGGGAGTTCATGAGTTCACAGCACCAAAACAAACAACATCCGACCCAGCTCTGTGCGAGCTGCCTGCACCTGCAGGGGAGCCGGGTGGGAAACAACTCTGTGTACCTGCACACACCTGAGTCCTGCTGGGGGCCAGGTGGAGAACCCCACACTGTGTTTCCCAGCACCCAGGGGATGGGATATCCCGGTTCCCTGGTACAACCACCCCATTCCTGTGTGTCCTGTGGCTTGTGTGCCCCAGGTCCTTGCACGGACACACCGTGGGTCAGCCTGGGGCCTCCTGTGGTCACTCTGTGGGTACTGCTGCCCCAGGGGCTCTGCAGGGACTGGGGGGCTGTACTGGGGAAGCTGTGCAGGGACTGGGGGCTGTACTGGGGAAGCTGTGCAGGGACTGACTGGGGGGCTGTACTGGGGAAGCTGTGCAGGGACTGGGGGCTGTACTGGGCTATACTGGGGAAGCTGTGCAGGAGCTGCACTGGGATTATGCAGGGTGTGCACAGGGGAAGCTGCACCAATATTGGGTTGGGGGCTGAACCGGTGGTGTCGGGAGCTGCCCTGGGGAAATGCAGGGCTGCTTGTAGGGGCTCCATGGAGGTGTCCAGAGCTGTGCTGGGGCTCTGTAGTGCTGCTCGTGAGAGCTGTGCTGGAGCTGCACTGGGAATGGGGGACTGCCCTGCAGACTTTGGGGGGATTGCAGGGGGGAGAAGGAGCTGCACCCGGTGCACCCGTGTGTGCATGGGGGGGCTGCACCGGGGGGGGCCGGGGGCTGCACAGAGGGACGCGGCTGCCCCGGGACTGCCCGTAGGGGCTGCGCGGACCTTTCAGCCCCACTCGCGTCCCACTCGGGGACCCTCCGCGGCGCGCAGGGGGTTCCCAGCGGCGGCCCCCCGGGCTGGGCAGGGAGGAGCGTCTCGCCCGTCCCGTCCCATCCCCTCCCGTCCCGCGGCTCCCGGCCCGCCCCGCACGGTCCCGTCCCGCCCCCCGCCGCCCGGCCCGGCCCGCCGGGGCTGAGCAGCCGCGGGAGGCGCCGCGTTCGGAGTCTCTGCGCTCTGCGCGCTGCGTTTGGGGCTCCCGGCGGGCGGCGCGGACCCGCAGCAGGCACCGGCTCGGCTCGGCTCGGCTCGGCCGAGGCCCCGCGGATCTATGCGGCTGTGAGCGGCGGGAGCAGAGCGGGATGGAGCGGCTCCTGGTGCCCGGCCTCCTGGTGCTCCTGCTGCCCGCCCTGACGCGAGGTGAGCGCCGCCCGCACCGGCCGCCCCGCAGGAAGTTTGCCGGGAGCGGGGCCGGGCGCGGCGGGCCCCGGAGCCCAGCGGGGCACGGCGGGCACCGAGCCCTCGGGGGGCCGGGCCGGGGGGTTCCCGTGGGCACCGGGACTCGGCTCCTGCGGCGGGGCCGGAGCGCGGCGCCCTCGGGGGGGTCCGGGCTCCTCGTGGGAACCGGGGGATGCGCCGGGAGCGCTCGGCTCTGCCGGGAGAACCGCAGCTCGTTGCCGGCGGGAGAACCGGGACCGGAACCGTGTTGGCGGAGCGGGCCGAGCCCCGCGGGGGTGGCCGGAGCTCGGGGAACGGCGCGGCGGGGCCGGGGCTCGGTGCCCCGAAGGAGGCGCTCGGGACCGCCGGGAGCCGGGGCTCGGTGCCCGGGGCTGCCGTCGGGGGGAGCCGGGGCTCGGTGCCGTCGGGGGGAGCGGAGCTCGGTGCCGGGGGAACCGGGAGAACCGGGAGAACCGGGGCTCGGCCCGGCGGAGGGGAGCGCAGGGCGGCCGCGCTGCTGCCGCTGTTCTGCGAGAGCTTTTTGACCGTTTTGCAAATTTTTCTCGGTTTCCTGTTTCTTGAAAGTCGGGGCCCCCCGGGGCCCCCCCGTCCGGGGCGGATCCGGGCGCATCACCGCAAAGCGCTGCGCGACCTCGGGGACAGCGGGTCCGGGCACGGGAAAAGGGACCCCAAAGCGGCCGGGGGTGCGGGGCGGAGCGGGGCACAGCCCATCCCATCCCATCCCATCCCATCCCATCCCATCCCATCCCATCCCATCCCATCCCATCCCATCCCGGGGGTCGGGACCCTGCAGTGCCCCCCTGCCCCAGGGCCGAGCTAACAGCCTCCTCCGGAGAGTCCTGAGAGGATTTTGGGGAGCGGAGGCAGCGGTGCTGCTCCCACGGCAGGGCTGGAGGCAAAGTTTGCAGAAAGTTGTGCCCGGCCGGAGCGGTCCCAGCCCCCCAGTCTGTCTGCCGAGGGACACAGGGCCCAGGGGGTGTCCCCGGGCTCGGCGCCCGTCCAGGGCAGGCTCCGGGCTGTGGCGGTGCGAGGCTGCAGTCGCTCGATGTGAAACTGCCCCGCTGCACACGCGTGTCGCAGAACCAGTTACCGTGAAGAGCGAGAGGGCAGAGAAGGGGAACAGCGAGCCGGGGTGGAAATCGGAAGCGATTCTGGTACTTTTCAGCGAGTTGCTGTGGTAACTCTGCAGAATTTGGCTCTGAGGGCCAGACAATGAAACCTTTACTCATAGCAAGTTGTGACGGGCGACTCATTTCGTTACCGAGCTCACGGGTAACTCGTGGGCCCCGGGCTGGATGTTTTTTCCCAAATGGCATTTGTCAATCAAGGGCCTGATCTGGGGTTTCTCTCTGTCAGTCCTCCTGCTGGAGGAGCAGGCACAGCCTACCCTGAAACCCACCCTGGGTTTATTTTTAGGTGACCCTCACAGTCCCTGCCCCGTCCATCACCCTGAGGGGTGGACCCCACCTCACCAGGCTGTGCAGGCACAGGGGCTCTGGGGCTCTCAGTGAGCCTGTCCCCAGCCCAGGTGACACCAGGGGATGCAGCCCCCCTGCTGCCACCAGGGCCCTGAGCTGTGGCTAATGCTGCCCCTCTTTTTACAGGTTTACGGTGCTCGCAGCTCGCCGAATCCTGCCTCAACGGGGGCAAGTGTGAAACTTTTCCCAACGGGACGGAGGTGTGCCAGTAAGTATGGAGCAGCCAGAGGATTTTCATCTCCCCCGACCAAAGTTATTGACATGCATGTTGACTTTGCTTTGAAGGCTCTGGATTTAATAGGGCAAGATGCGTTTTCTTTCCTTGAGTGGCAAGAATAACCTGCTTGTGTAGGAGTCACCGCGAGTTTGGCAGGATCGGGCTTTGTTCCTGGCTGGGTGGAAAAACATGGGCAAAGGGCCATGTTTTGCTGGTGTTAGCCTATGCAGACTGCCCTGCTGATGGAGCAGGAGGTAGGGCCAGCCCGCGGCGCTCCTTGGACCATCGGGCGGGGACGGAGGCTGTCTGTCTGTCTGTTTTCCAGTTACTCCCTCCTGGCCCTGAAGCATTGCCTTTCAGTCCCTTGCACACTAGGGTGACCGGTACATCTCCAATAAACACTCGAGAGAGGTTCCATGGCGTGGCTCTGGCTGCTGGAGCTGCCCCAGTGGTGTCCGTGGGCATCGCCAGGGGAGCAGGGCACCTCCTCCTGCAGCCCTGCCAGTGCTAGTGCCAAGCCGTGGTCTAGCCTGGCATTCCTGGTGGGACCTGGCACCCAGGCTGGGGCTTTCTCCAAGCTGATTGTGGGGAAACGGATGTGTAAAGCATTGGGACTCTTTGAAGGACCAACCGACCCACCGCAGCGATGGCCGATTCACTCCAGGCTCCCAGGGAACAATAACCAAGAGAAATGAATAAGACTCCAGCTCCCTTTTTAAAACTATTCCATAAAAGAAATGTGAATGGGCAAGGCTCTGTTTTCCGGCCAGATTTCCCCTCTGCCTGTTGAACATGGCCTGAGCTGCGAGCAGGCGGGGAGACGTTCCCACCCACCCCAAATTTCCAAATAGGAAGTCCTCGGCGGAGGAACCTGAAGGCATTTCCAATCCCAACCTGTTGAATGGCAGTTTCCCTTGACAATGTGTGTTGCTTTTTTTGCAAATCCGCCTGGGTGCCGTTACTCTGCCCAGTAGCCGGGCACCTCCCGCCCCCTTCTCCAAGCTGAGCCCCCCAACCCTTTGGTGCAAATAAATCAGCAAATCAATCAGGCACATGAGCAATTTAATGGACAAAGGCTGGGTCCCTTTGTGAGGCACTAATGAATGCACGCCACTTTTTTTTGCACAGAAGCCCTTACCAACGCTTGACGCTCTAAATCTTGTTTTCTTTCATTCAAAGAGCGACAGCTGGGATTCGGTCGAAATTCGGCAGCTATTGTTAAGGGAGGCAGATTAATGCTGTGTGACTAATCATGTATGGCTTCCCAGAATGCCCAACCCTCCACCCCCTCCCCAACCTTACACCCCTCCTTTTCCTTGTGGTCATTCTTTCCTTTTTTTCTTAAGTCTCTGCAACTCCTGATTTACATTTCATGTGCAGATGGTGATGGAATCTAATTAGGTCTGATGTGTGCGAGCTCTATTTGGAGAAGCCTCCAAAGTAGGCTCGGGCTGGGTAGTGGTTTTTTTTTCAAGAGAAAAAGTTAACTTTAAAAAAGTTCTTGTTTGCTAGCTGTGGATAACCACTTCTGTCATGGCTGCAGATGCTTTGTGAGTGTGTGTGAGCACAAGGTGTGTGCTCTGGGTGTGTTAAAGCTCTTGTCCCGTGCAGGGCAATGGGGGCAGATATTGGAAGTACAGCCAGACCAAAGGAGGTGCAACTTCCCAAGTTACCTGATAGCAACTCTCAAAATCCTGGGTTTTTCACTTTGTTTGAATATCTCTTGACGAGGAGCTTTCCTTCCAAGCTTCTTAAACAAAGCAGAGCCAAGAGCACAAGATACCAGACGCAGGAAAGCTTGGCACTGCCCTTTGGCGCCTGCGTGAAATGCACCATTTTGGCTGCTGGCCACATCTCTGCTCGGCCTGGCACTTAACAAAGTTTGGCCATAAAGCCCCTTTGTGCTGCCCCCACAAATCCAATTAGAAAAGTGGAGTGAAATAAATAGTGTACGAGGGGGACGCTGCTCCAGAGGACAAGTGTCCCGGCGCTTGTGGCGGGACAGAGCTCGTTGGGTTACATGGAGCCGACTCTGATAACTCCAAGCTCAGGTTATCAGCCCTGGTACAGAAAGGGAACTGCCAGGAGCTTTCTCTGCCTTTTATTATTTTACAGGGACAGTTTGTAGAGCCCCAGGTGCCTTATCTTGCTTGTCCCTTTGCCAGGTGGTGCAGGGCACTCAGGGCTTTGATTGAATGGAGGGGACCGAGCACTGGATTGGAGGGCTTGAGAGAGAAGCGCCCTAATTAAGCTCCTTTGGAGCTGCTTTCCATCTTGGCAGGGTTATCCGGGTCTTTCAGCACAGGGAGAGCAGCAGCAGTTTTGTGGGTCTTGCACAGACCCCAGCTGAAGGCTCTGGGTGGTTTTGTCCCAGAGCTGGAGCTTTAAAAGGTCCAGGCTGGAGTTGGTGGCTGCTGCGGGGCTTGGCGTGAGGTTCCGTGGTGCTGGGCAGCTGTGGCATTCCAGAAAAGGCACTCGCCTTGGACTAAGGCATTTTCCCAGACTAAATGAGAAGGTTTTTCCAAGAGGTCATTTTTGACTTCTAGTGATAGCTCCTAATTAGACTGTTGGATAACCCTAGTTTTGACTGGCATCCCTGCAAATGAGCCAGGCTGATTTTAGCTCCCTGTGCCATGTGACATTTATTCCCAGGACCTCCCTTGCTCTGCTAGTTAAAAGCAGATGGCATTGAAAGAGGGCTGAGCTTCCAGCCCTGCTCCACCAGCCTCTCACCATTAGAGCCAGAGGAGCTGTGCCTGGGCTCTCCTCTCACTCAGAGAAGTAAAAGAGACGGTGGAGGGGAAGAATAAGTTAAATTAATCACTGGGCTTGTGCTGAAAGGGGGGAAAAGTCGGTTTGCTAAAGTACTTCCTCTGTTTATGAATCAGCGCAGCGTTGTCGTTCAGCCAGGCCAGTGGCTCCTGAGCTGGTGCCCGTTGCCACCACCAGCTTCCACAGGCAGCGGGCCAGAAACATGGGAAGAAACATTCTGAGGGGGACTGTAGTGGGAAGAGGTGATTATTTTAGCTCAAAACTCTTACAGGAGACAACCAGGAAGGCAGAGGAGTGATGTGAGCCCTGCGAGTTTTCTGTGCCCTTCAAGTTATTCAACTGCTCAGTCATTGTTATCTCATTGTAAAGGGCGGAAGTTTCCTTCTGGTTTGGTTTTTCTCATGTGCTTTAACCCAACGTTATTTCCATGAAATAATAACAAAGAAAAAATGCAGTCTCGGTGCTGGAGAGGAAGAGGGTGGAGTGTTGAACAATCAACCAGAGGAAGCCCTTAAAGAAGTAGACGAGCAGTGATTCAGCCATGTTGAGAACTCTTGATGGCTCTTTCGAGTCTGATCTCATTCTCGGAAAGAACAAGGTGGAAATGGGTAAGAGGGGAGATTAAAAATACCAAAGTGTCACCTGTTGCAGATTCCAGCGGAATAGAAACTGAAGCCCAGCTGCTGAGGTCATTGGGATGGCAGTGGGGGTTTTAGCTCTTGTCTAAGAGATTCTGTTTGTATCTCTGCTCTCTCCAAGGTGTCTCAATGGTTATCAGTTGTCTCAGGTGGTCCCAGTCACTCCTGCTCCTGTGTCCTTGGGGATTTTATTGCTTGGCTTGAGGTTTTTTGTTTGGTTTTTCTCTTGGCTTGGATACCTGTGGTGGCCAGAGGGTTGTCCTGTATGACAAGCATGGGATGTGTTTGGGCGGAGATATCTCTGCAAGTCCCTCAGCAGCACCCACAGCACAGAGATGAGCAGGAGAGATTGGGGTGATGCAGAGGGGATCAGGAACTCACAGTGGTGTTCATCACCTCAGATTAGTGGGGCCATTCCCCACCAGCTCCTCGAAGCTGTGTGCTCACAGAATGGTTTGCGTTGGAAAGAACCTTTAAAAGTCATCTGCAATGAGCAGGGACATCTTCAACTTCCATTCTCGTGCTGTGAAGCAGTGCACGGGGCTCTGCTCCCTGGGGCTGGAGGTCACTCACTCCATGGTATGGGGTATGTTTTATTCCACCAAAATCTGTTCCATCTCAACACCTGACTTGCTGTCTTCCTTCCTGCTGGCAGCCACAACACGTCCATTTGTTCCAGCTGATACCTCACACCTGGCCTCACCTCCCAGGCTATTATGGTTTATTGTATGTAGCATGAGGGTGACACGTATAAGTCACTTCAAGACCAGGCTATTCACCAATTAAGGGCTCGCACAACATAATCAGGAGGCTGTTAGCAAGTTTTAAAATAACATTGTTTGGAAATTAACCTGCTTTTTCCAGGCCTGGAGGTGTGGTGACCCTCATTTTGCTCCTGTTGGTTGATGTCCCAAGTGGCGGCGGCGTGTGTACATGAGTGGAATGTGAAATTTATAGAGCATCAGCATGTTTAACGAGGGAGTAGCCCCGGGGTGCACTTAGGGAGAGCTGGTGAGCTCTGGATCTGGATGGAGACTTCTCTGTGCTGCCAGGTGAAGGTTTTGTGCCGTGTGTTGGGGCTGCAGAGTAGAAGAGTCTCTGGGATGTAACTTAAAGCCCTCTGGGAAAGCAGACCTGCTGTGGGGTCTTGGTTGAGTCCTGTCTTCTTCCCAGTGGCCAAAAAGGTGGACCCAGTGGCCAAAAAGGTGTTCAGGGTCCCCTGTTCCACTCAGGGCTGTGTGCAGCCATCCTTGAGCACCTGCCAGGCTCCTTCTGCTGCCTGGGATGGGGCAGCACCAAGGGGCACTTGGGCTGGTCACTCACCACTCCCCAAGCTGGGCTATTCCTGCAGCTCTGCTTTGTGTTCAGGGTTAGAAAGGTCAGCAGTCTGGAGAAGTGATGGTTTGAGATGATTCCAGTTTCTTCCCAAATGATGTTTTCATCTCATTACATGCCCGTGGCACAATGGTGCTGAGCCCCATGCCTGAAGGATGGTGCTGCATCCACCTCCCCAGCAGCTGTGCCCAAATCCCATCAGTCCCTGATCTGCCTTGCTGCATCATGGTGTCCTCATGAGCCCGGGTTTGCTGCAGCCAGAGTTCTGTAATAAGGACAGAAATGTTGCTTTGGTGTCAAGGGGGAATGCTGGATTTTTGATTCTTGGGTATCTGGGTGTGGAGGCAGCAGGAAGCAGAGAGGTGTGAGGGTCAGGCCCTGCTGGCTGGGCTTTATAGCAGAGCTCCTGTGTGTGATGTTGGAAAGTCTTTGCAGCACCTTGCTGGTCCCAGTGACACCAGACCCTGGCAGCTCCCCAGGACAGTTAGAGATGCCCACCTGGGAACTCCCCAGTGTTTAGCACTTGGGTCTTGCTGGTAGAGCAGCTCAGTGCTGCTTCCAACTGAGCATCTGGCCAGGTGTGATGGTGCCTGTTCACACCTGGCCACGCACATCTGGACTCTGCCTTCCTCTCATGCACATCTGGTGGGTCAGATCCTCTCCTGTCACCTCTTCATGCTGGCAGGTCCCCCATGGGCAGGGTCTGTGGTACAGGATGGTGTTGGGATTTCCACATATCTTAAGCAATTTGCTGGTGGTGTATAGGGTGATTGTGGAACTGTAGAATAGTTTGGGTTGGAAATGACCTTAAAGATCTTGTTCCACCCCCTGCCATGGTCAGGGAGCACCTTCCACTATCCCAGGTTGCTCCAAACCCTGTCCAGCCTGGCCTTGGACACTTTCAGGGATGGGGCAGCCACAGCTCCTCTGGGCACCCCGTTGATGCTGGAGGTTCCCATTGGTAAATGCAGTGCTTGGTGTGAAGATGCAGGGATGAAACCTCTATGAGATGTTGGGGAGAGGTGTTTGGCTGGGCTAAATGGGGAGCTCTGCCCCCAGAAATAATATTTTCAGTTGGAAGGAACCTACAATGATCATTGAGTCCAACTTGTGCCTACCACTTCACGTGCAGCAGAACTCGTGCTGTGCTTAGAGCCAGCCATACCCAAAATCAGTTCTGTTTGGAATCACAGAATACCCTGAGCTGGAAAGGACCCACAAGGACCATGGAGTCCAACTCTTGGCCCTGCACAGAACAAGCCCAAAATCCCAGAGTGTGCCATGGGAGCAGGATGCTGGTGAGAAGTGAGCTCAGGGTGTGCCTCCCTCGCACAGCAGTAATTAATGTCTGCTTTAAGCTCTCACCCATCACGTCCTCCCCTTCCCCCCATGGCAGCCTGGAGTTAATATTGGAAAAGCCAGTTAAACAGTTAATGTTTAGGCCATGGTTATTAGGCCCTTGCACATTTCCAGCAAAGGGAGCCGAGTTGCATTTTAATGGGAAACTTTCATGCTCAGTCAAGTTGCAAAAATTTATTTGCGGCAAAGTCATTTTCTTTTAACAAGTTTTCACCCTAATTCCCTTCCCCAAACCCTGGATTTAATGGTATTTATATGGGAAATGGATTTATTAAGTTTTAATGATGCTATAACGTTGCCCTTATTTAATAGAAGGAGCACCGTGCAGGCAAGTGGCCTGGTGGTGGTGGGCTGGGAGGGCTGGGTGCCACAGGGGCACCCAGGGGTGGGGAACCTGCTGCTTTGGGCTTGATTTAAAGTCACCAGGGCTGAGAGTGGCAGTGCCAGCTTTGTTTCTACCCTCTGGGCTGTGCATGATCTGTTGTCAGGACTGAGTTTGGCATCCTCCTGCCAATCCCTCCTCATCCTCTGTGGTGCAATGTGACGCTGCTGCCTGTGCCTGTCACACCTGTCCCCAGGAGGAGCAGGGAAAGGAGCCTTGGGCACTGTGGCTTTTGGCTCTGCCCCATGTCAGTGGGGTGATGGGGACCCCAAGGGCCACACACTCCCTGCTGGCATCGCTGCCTGGGGATGGAGCATTTGTGAGCGTCCCGTGGTTTATTTGAAGGAATTTTCTGCTGTCAATGAGCAGCCGTGGAGGAGAGCATGTCCCCAGCACTCCCGCCCCACTGGAGCATCCCTGCTTTGGGGGGAACAGGAGGAGACCCTCCCAAAGACACTCCTGGATGGGATGGGAGGGGTAGGATGGCTCCTGGAGCAGGTGGAGGAATGTGCTGTCCGCTGGGATGTGCCTCTCCCGCGGCCGCCGGAGCTTTGGGGCGGGCTGGGAGAGTGACCCCGCTGGGGAGCTGCCCGGGAGGAGGGGGGGACCTGTCCCCGGCCCCCAGCCCCTATTAAAATGTTAGACACAGACCTCCGAGTCAAAAGGCAGGGCGACAGACGGCCCTTTCACAGGGCCTGCTGCTCCCCACAAAAGGGGGGTTTCCAGGGGAGGGGGCAGGAATGCGGGCTGCGGCCGGAGGGCAGAGCCGCCACCATTGTCCCCGCTCCCTCGGCGAGGGCGTCATGTTGACACAGGGATTTCTGCCGGCAAAAGGTGTCGGAGGCAGAGGCTTCCCTCCCTCTTTCGCCCGTTTCCTTGGTTAAACTCGGCAGCAGCAGAAATCCCGGGATACAGATCCCAGGAGCTGATACCCGTCTGCTCCCGGGTGTTTTATGCCCTTAAGCTCATGCTTTCCAAGTGGGCAAGAGTTTTGTTGCTAATAACTATTTTGGGGAGTTTTGCTTGCAAAGGGAGACCAGCAGCTCCGTGGCTGTGAGGTTGAGAGGAGCTGGATCCATCCCTGTCTGGCCATTGCCACCTTTGCCCACTCCCCATCCCACTGAAACATCCCCGGCAGGAATTTCTCTGGCTTTGTGCCACGGGGCACCCGTGTGCTCTGCAAAAGCCCCCTCTCCTCCTTGTTTATAAATATCAGGGCTAAATTTAGCTTGTTTAAACTTTTGGTGGCTGCTCAGATCCTAATCGTAGGTTTTAAGTTCAGGATTAGACGAGTGGGATGGTGGGGTCACGAGTGGGAGTTTTCCATATTTGGCTCTGGGGCAGAGCGGTGTTTAGCCAAAACTTGGTTTGAGGGGGAAAGGGGAAGAAAGAAGGAGTCCATCATCACTTAATGAGATGGTGACACTGGGGCTGTGTGTGCCAGAGCTCGGAGAGCACAGCAGAGTCAATCCAACCTGCATAGATAGCAAGTGCTGGGTCCAGAGCAGGGGAGAACCAGCAGTTACCCCAAAAGGGGTGGGGAGGGAAGGGTGACCTCAGGCACCAGCAATGCTGGGCTGGCAGGCAGCCTGTGGAGGTAGGAATTCCTTATCTCCCCCAAATTCTGACTTTTCCTTCTGCTGGCTTAAAGAATAAAACACTTTTAGAGGGCAAAAGCAGGGAGCAGTTGCAGGCAGTGTTCCCAGATGCCACAGAGCCGGGTGCCATTCCAGTGTCTGATGGGCCCTGGGGGTGCTTTTTGGGGGAACCTGCCCCAGGAAAGTCACACGGGTGGGTGAAGGGACCATGTACCAGCCTCAGCCCAGGCTGTGTTCCCTGGGGATCCTCTGCTGGAAGCACATTCTTCGTGGTCACCCCATAAATGGGCTGCTGCATGAGAAGGAGCAGGGGCCAGGGTGAGCAGAGGCTCCCACAAACAATGGGGCCGTGCAGCTTTACACCGGCAGAGGATATAAAAAAACATCGACTGGGGAAAACAAATATTTCATAGCAGCCATTGTTGAGGGTGGGAATGAGGCGAGTTTTGTCTTGGGCTCTTCCTTCGACATCTTTCATGTTTGTTGTGAATGAAGCTCCATTGAAAGGCAGCTCCTTCCCAGGTAGCCAGCTACCACCCGTGAATAGCCTGGCCACTCTGCTTAGTAATGGGATTATATTGTTTTTCATTACAATGGGAACTTTGATTCCCAAACTGTCCTGACTAATGTCTGCTTAAGAAACAAAGCCAATTTTTTCCTTCTTAGGAGGAACAGGGCTCTAGCATGTTTTTTCCCCACTCCTGTCCATGAGTATATGCAGCTTTGGGAATTCCTTTAGTTTCTCTCCAGATGAAAGTCTGGATCTTAAAATCTCAATTAGATGACTTGGGCTAGGTGAAAAATGAAATGGAACAAGAGAAAAAAAAAAAACACATCAAAGACTCGGGATTGCAGTTTGCTTTTTTAATTAAACAAGAATGGAGATCTGCTCTTGCTTTATTAACCTGATGTCACTTGGAGTAACCTGCTGCTTTGCCAACCACCTCCCTGTGTGAAACTCTGCTTTTTTCCCAGGCTGGTGTCCCAGAGTGTTTAATAAAGCAGGACCTGGGTGAGACTTCTTAAAAAACCACCACTTAGGTCTTGCTCTGGGTTTTGGTACTGGGAGCTCTGTCGTGGCTGCTGGAGGTTTCTGTGGGGCTGTGCCAGCGCCCAGGGAGCTTTAGGGTGCATCGCCCAGTCAGGGTGCCCCACATGGGCAGCTGGGCAGCTCTGCCTTCATGCCTTGGCTCTCCTGGGAGCTGTGGTGAAGCCTTTGGTTCCTCAAGTGCCGGGAACCACCGAGCAAAGCTGCAGGTGAGGGGTGGTGAGCCCAGCCCTGCCTGCTGCCAGAGGGGGCTCAAGCAGCCCCCCAGCCCCTGGCTGCCAGGGAACAGGGGACATCCACAGCCCCGTGTGCTCCAGGGAGCTCAGTGCAGCTTCCAAAAGTATTCCCCATCTCCCTGCACCCATTTCCTTCTGTGTGCTCCTGCTGATGCTGGGTGAGGAGGTGGGGGCAGAGAGCAGGGTCCTGAGCTCTGATTCCCCAGCAGGATCATGTTCCAGACCTCCCCTGGCTCCAGAGTGTGCTCCTGTGTCAGCAGGATGTTTCCAAGGCAGGGAGCCATCCTGGAGACCACAGTAGGCACCTGTTGCTCCATGCATCACGGGAGGGATTCTTGGGAAGAATCTGAATTCAGTGGAATGAGAATGAATGGAGTAAGATGTAGTAAGAAGCAGGTTTCATCTCTCAGGGACGTGGAGACATATCCCCAAGCACTGGCCTTTTTCTCTGGTCACACTGGAGCCAGGGGAGATCAGGGCTGGCAGTGAGCAAACGTGTCTTACGGGGAAGGGTGGAACTTCAGGAGAAAGCTGGGGTGTTGCTCCCGGGCTGTGCCAGCCAGGGAGCCACTGGCAGGACTGGAAAGGTGACTCTTGTGCGTGGCTGCCTGATGGAAATCAGGCTCCCCCCTGCCTGGGCTGTGCAGCTGCTGGGGTGCAGGGGAAGGTGTGGGGCAGGAGGTTGTGGTTCCCCTTGTCAGTCTGAGGGTGACGGTTACCCCGGGAGGTGTGGGGACAGCGGGGTAGGGCCCCATCACTGCTCTGCACCTGGGAGCAGCCTGCAGTGCCTCTGTGGGCTGTTGTGCAGCCTAAGGGAGGCTCTCCTGCAGGCTGTTTCTCCTTCCCTCAGCTGTTGCCAGCAAACATGTGAAATCTGAGTGTCCTGCTCACGTTCAGCCACTTGCTTCACTCCATGGGGTCCCGACCAGGCTGGCACAGTCACCCACAGGTCACGCAGCACATTTGCTGCTGCACAGGGCTCTGGGGGTGTGAAGGTCCCTCGGGGGGACCCTCTGCACCACTCAAGGTCACAGTTGTGGTCCTGAACCTTCTCCGTGCTGGGGTGGCCCTGCCTGAGACTCTGGGGCTCATCCGAGCCACAGGCACCACAGAGCAGAGAATGGCATCCCCCAGCCCAGCCTGTCGGGGTGGGGGCCTCTCCCCATGGTGGGAGACCCTACACCCAGCACCAGGGAGTGTTCTGGTCCCATTAGTCTCAAGTGCCCCCAAAATGGTGCTGGAGTAAAGCCCTGAGCCTGCTCTGCTCAGCTTTCCCACGCTGTTCGTACCTTGGGGAAAACAACCACGGCTGTTTTTGCTTCCAGCAGTTGAGGGTGAGGAAGAGGCCAGGTGATAGCAGAGCAGATAAGAAGCAGCCTGGATGTGGGGCCAGGATGGGGCTCCCTGCCAGCCCCCTGTCCCCTCCTGCAGTGTGGGGCTGCCCCCTGAACCTCCCCCTCCATAGGATGGGCATGGGGGACAGCCCGTGCATGTCCTCCAGTTTACACCTGGTTTCCACTTGGCTCCTTGGGATTTTTTGTACATTTTAAGCCCAGAGTGGGTTTTACCTCCAGCCCTGCCACGATTTCAGCATCCCTTGGGAGGAGGACATGCTGTTGCCAGGCAGGAGAGCAGTGGGTGATGTGAGCTCAGGGGTGATACAGGCTGAGCCCCCAAATCCAGGACAATCCCCCTGAGCCACGCCCTGCTCCCGGGGCTGTGCTGGTGCAGGGCTGAACATCCCGAATTTTTGAACAAAGCCCCCGTGCCGCCGTGCGGGAGCCGCCCCGGGGCGGGCTGGGCTGGGCTGGGCTGCCAGAGCTCCTGGGTGTCATCTGTGCCGGCCGTGGCAGATGGCAGCTTAGTGCAGAAAGGAAAACATTAGTCTTGGGTCAGAGGTCGCAGAAACATCTGCCTCGGGATGCTTTCAGTGCCCGCATTGCTGAGGAGGGACAAAACCTGTTGCTGGTGGGATGGAGGAAAAGCCTTGCAGGGACAGAGTGAACAAAGGGCTGGCAGCACCAGAGCCACACATGGGGAGCACCCAGAGCAGAAACCACAGGCTGGAGGGGCTGGGATGGGCACAGCAGCAGTGCTGGTGGGGCCAGAGGTGCTGGGTGCTGGGGCAGCCCAGCAGGCAGAGGGGTAGAGCAGAGCTGAGGCAGCAGCGTGGCAGCAGCACTCATTGGCTCTGATACTCATTCATGCTTTTGATGATGTGATCTGCTGAGCTCTCCTGGAGCCTTGCAGGAATAGCTGCAGCACTGGGCCACTGGTTGTAACTCCTCAAGGATGTGCAGCAGACACAACAAATGCACGTGCCCGTGCTGAGCAGATCCAGATTTGGCCCAGGCTTGGTGCTGGGAGCAGAGTGGGAATTTGGGGCCGCCGTTGCTGTTCCCAGGCTGTCCCCAGGGACTGCTGTCTGACCTTGGACAAGGCCTTCTCCATCACCCTTCACACTGGCCATGAATCATGCAGATTTATGGGCCGGCAGCTCAGTGCATTATTAATCTTGTCCCCCCTCAGCACAGTTTGCACTCGGATGTCATTCCGAGAGGGAAGACACATCCCAGCCTGGTGCTGTGGGAATCCAGCTCCCAGCCTCTGCCTGACCCTCAGAAACAAAGCCACCAGGATGGCCACAGCCACAGACACCCGGGGGGTGTAAATCAGTGTTTTCTCCCCTGCAAGGAGCACCCTCATCCACAGGGATGGGGACTGGCTGCTGTCCCCTGTCCTGCCTTGGTGGAACACACCCCAGGAGTGTAGAGTTGTGAGATTTTCTGCTGGAATGATGCTGGGAGAGGGAGCATTGTGTGTTGGAGCAGGGCTTGGCCATCCCCGGGATGGGGATTGGAGTGGGATTGAGATGGGGATTGGGGTAGGGATTTGGATTAGGGTAGGGATTGGAATGGGGATTGGGGTGGGTTTGGGATGGGGATTGGGGTAGGGATTGGGATGGGGATGTCATCACCCTCCGTCAGTGGCTAAAATGGAGCGTTTGATGCTTCCTCAGCGTGTTAATGAGTCAACGGAAACAATGAGGGAGACACACCGGTATTTTTAGCCATTCCTGCCTGGTTTGGGAACGGGGTGCTCGTCATGCCTGGAGCTGGGACTGTGACCACACCAGCCTAACTGAGGCTTTCACAGAGGCTGCTCAGGACCCCGGGCAGCTTGGCCACATTTCACCGCCTCAAAGCCACTTTCTAATGGCCCTGCTGAGCTGTTTTGATCCTGCAGCACCCGCCCTGTCCTCTGCCAACACATCTATCTGTAATTAAAGCCGAGCTTTAATGTCTCCTATGCTAATCTCCATGAGCTGCTTGGGGTTTGGTTTGGGTAGCCCTGGCTTGGGAAATGCCAAAGGAAAAACCACAAGGGTGATCTTCACCTGGCTGAGCCTGCGGGGATGTCGCATCCTCCACGTCTGCTCGCCTGGAATCCCTGATACCACCTCATGTTTTTTACAGAAAATAAAGCTCAGCTCCCTGAGCTGAGCTTTAGGAGAGGTTTTTAGTCCCTGGAGAAATAGGTGAGGTTGTGGCATAGCTGGGAGTTGAACTTAGCTCTGCTGAATGCAGCCTTTCCAGACCTGGAAAAGTTGAAAAATAACTACAACTTGGATTGCTCTAATTCTTCACCTGGTTTTTGATCTCTTGCTTTGCATGTGAGACTTGTCTCCAGGCTTTCCTCTGCAGCCAGGACTCTCTGAATCTGCTGAGATCGCTGGGCTTTGAAATGCAGCTCCAGTCCTGTCTGTGAGTGAGCTCCAGGACCTGAGAGGGGAGGGAACAGTGAAATTCATCCTGTGGCTTCATCCAGAGCTGGGAATGTGCTCCTCCCTGCTTGCCTCGGACCTGCTGTTGCAGAGAGGGCAGGAACAGCCTCGTTCTGTGCTGAAGCATCTACAGAAGATGCAGGAGCTGTGTGGAAGCTGCCAGGTGTGAGGGAGGAGGGTGTCCTGGGCACAGAGAAGTCAAGATGACTTAGGAATCATGGAAGGATTTTGGAGATTCCCCGTGCTGGGAGCTGGTGTGTGCAGCAGTGTGTGAGGTTGGCAGTTGCTGGGCACGTACAGAGAGGTCTGTGCTGTACAGCCCCATGATAGAAACTCCTCCTTGGGTTAGAGCAGTGACTGCTGGATTGGAAGGGTGCCTGTGCTGTGCTGCTTTTTTCCTGAAGATTCCCAGATTTTCCTGGGAATGCCCCTTTCCAGGAGGAGAAATATGGAGCATGAATGTACCCTGGACTTGCTGGCCCACCTGTGCCCAGCTCAGCCCTTCCAAGCTGAGCTGTTCCCTGCTGTCTGCTGCACTTCTGGAGCTGACTGTAGCCATAAATCAGCTCTCAACACAAACACATAGAGCTTAATTTTAAAATCATCTACCAGCTCCATGAAACTTGAGGGGTTTCCTGCAGCACAAGCCTGGAAAGCACCTGAGCAGCCCAGCCAGGGGTGAGGCAGCCCCAACCTGGGCACTGCCAGTGATCCCAACCTGCTCTGTGCCTTCAGGCAGGGGCTTCCCTGTCCCCCGGGGCTCTTCTTCCAATCACTAATTAACCTCCTGGCTAATAACCATGCCCAGATTCAGGCTGAGATTTACTTTGGTTTCCCAGCCATATGTTCAAACCCTCACTTGCCTGTGCTGGAATTGGTCGGAAAACTAATAGGGTGGGAGGGCGTTGGGCTGTGTGCCCCTCTCCCCGAGTTCATAGCGCAGGAATCCCCATTCCAGAGAGCCCTGGGCTGCCGAGCATCCCCTCCTGCTCCCCCGGCATCGTGTCCCTCTCCCACGGTGGCACCGCTTCCCGCGCTGCCACCGGCGCTCTTTGTCCAGCATCATTTTTTTTTTTTTTTTTCCACTCTCCTTATTCCTTTTTTTTTTTTTTTTTTTTTTTTTTTTTTTTTTTTTTTTTTTTTTCCGCCTTCCCCTCCCATCGGATTCTCCCGTGACGCTCCATCCGCGGCGGGAATGAGGAGGGGGGGGGATTGTTTTAAGAAAAAAAGCGTGTGCGGGTGCGCGCACAGGGTGGGGGGCGCGTTTTGCCAGATGAGTGCACAGCCCAGCGGCGCGCCTGTCCCCGCTCCTGTCCCCGCGCTGTGCCTGTGCCCGGCCCCGCACAAAGAGCCCTTCTCAGGCGGCCCCGACCTCCGCATTCCCCCGCGCAGCCACCCAGAAGCGCCGTCTCTCCCATCCCGGGGCTCGGAGCCGCCGGCGGGCCGGGCACCGTCCGCGGGCGCCGGCAGCTGCTCTGCCTCATTAGGATGCACACCTGCTCCCCGCCGCCCTTTGTGTGCCGAGCAGATGCCCTGATTTATTATTATACACATTTTCTTTTTCATTTGGCCTGGATAATGCCGTCTCATTAACTCAAAATGTCTCCGAATCCTGACAAATTCTCACACAATCCCCAACAATGAAATCAGAATTGGGTTAAAAAAAAAAAAAAAAAAAAAAAAAAAAAAAAAAAAAAAGTAGGGGAAGAGGAGGAGAGGGGGAGCGGAGCTGAAACGTCATCCTGCCGTCGGCATAAGCGCCGTGGCTCCGGGCTGGGCTGGCTGAGGGTGGGGTTTGCTGCTTGTGCTTCACCAGAGGAGCCCCACGGGCTTCTTTTGAGGGTTGCAGGTGACGGCGGTGTTCTGTAGATTCTCTGGGACCTTCCTTGCTCATCTCCTTGCCACAGGAGCCTTGGAGGCTGTGCAGGAGGCTCAGGAATGGGATGTCCCACCTGATCTGATGGCAACAGGTGTGAGCTCGTGGTGCCCTGAGCCTGGCCTGTCACAGCAGCGTGGGGACCACAGTGCCCTGGTGTCCAGGTGTGTCACCTTCCCCACCCAGCACCTCCAGCTGGGGTTGCCTTACCCCAAGCTCCTGGCTCCAGGCTCCCAGATTTATTTCTGCTCTCAAGGCCTGTGGTAGAAGCCCATGAGCTGAGCGTAGTGCCCCGTGTGGTGGCATTGCCATCGTGGTGTGGCACAGCTGTGTGCCAGCACCATGCCCTACTCACCATGGCTGCTCAGCACAGCCAGGACAGGACATCCATCCCTCTTTGGAAGACCTTGAATGTTAGCAGAGCTGGTTGGGGACAAAATCTGTGGTGGCATCGCTTGTTGCAGACAGGATACAAGAGATGCCATGAGGGAGGCTTTGTGCCTCATCCCTGGGATTTTTTTGTGTCAGGTGCACAGCTTTGCTCCATCCTCATCTTCCCCCCTCTGCAGGGTCCTGCCAGCCACACATCCTGCCCAGGCCCACCAGGATGGCTGGTGGGATTTGCCCTCAGGGCATATCCCTGGTGCCAGCTCCAGCCCTGCTCCAGCCCAGGTGGCCAGTGGTGACAGATGGTGAAGCTGGTGGTGGCATCAGGGGTTCTTTTCTCAGGGCCCCCACGCAGAGGGATGCAGCAGCCAGGGCCACTTGCCCTCCTTGTGCAGGGTTTGGCTTTGGGAAGCTCTCAGCTGAGAGGAGCAGGAACTTGTCCCACCTGTTGCCAGCCAATGCTGAACCCCTGCTTAATTGTGTTTGAGTGATTTAGGACAGAGGGAGGATAAAAATAGCCCTGCTGAAGCAGAGACTCCAGCATGGGCAGGGACAGGCAGGGAGCAGGGCTGTCCCCATGCTGCTGGCCCCATGGATTTGGTGTGGTTGTGGGGGTGCTCCCCTTGCCCCCACCATGTGTCCCTTGTGCCTCGATTTCCCCTCCAGCGGGGAGGGGAGGGAGAAGACTCTCCCTGCAATGAGATGCAGGATGTCAGTGCTGCGGTTGTGCAAGTCAGCACAGGCCCCTCCATGGGGGACGCCTTTGTTCCCAGCACCTCTTTCATCTTCCTCTTCCCAACCTGGAGCAGCCAGGGCTGAGCCTCACCGCTGCCAAACCCGACCTGCCGGGCCGGCCCCTGGGCTACCCGGGCACCCTCGGGCTGCTCGGGGCCATCCCGCTGACGCGTCTCTGCCCCGCCAGGTGTAGCGGTGCCTACGTGGGCGAGCGGTGCCAGCTGCCCAACCCCTGCCTGAGCTCCCCCTGCAAGAACGCGGGCACCTGCACGGCCGTGGTGCGCGGCAGCACCGTGGATTACACCTGCGCCTGCCGCCTGGGCTTCACCGACGAGCTGTGCCTGACGCCCCGCGACAACGTCTGCCTCAGCAACCCCTGCCGCAACGGCGGCACCTGCGACCTGCTCACGCTCAGCGAGTACAAGTGCCGCTGCCCACCTGGCTGGTCAGGTAAGGGTGGCACCTGGGGACACGGCTGGTTGGGGAGGCGTGGCACCTGGGGACACGGCTGGTCAGGGAGGGGTGGCCATGCCACAGGGTTAGCCCCGTGGTAGAGAGATGCTTCTGTTTTTGGTGTCAGGGAGGTGGGGAGGGTGCTCTGCAAATGTGGTCATGGCTGGGTGGATCGTGGATGAGGGAGCTGCTGCCATCCTGCATAGTGAGGGTTTGGGGCAGGGGAATCAGTTACAACCAGTCCCAGATCCAGGTCTGCAGCCTGGTGTGGATCACTGCCACCAAGAGCTGAGCTGCTGTTTGCATCCTCACCCTCCTTCTCTGCCTTTCTCAGGCAAGACCTGCCAGCAGGCTGACCCCTGTGCCTCCAACCCCTGCGCCAATGGGGGCCAGTGCGTGCCCTTCGAAGCCCACTACATCTGCCGCTGCACCGCCGGCTTCCACGGCGCCAACTGCAAGCAGGACGTCAATGAGTGCAACATCTCCCCACCCGTCTGCAAGAACGGGGGCACCTGCACCAACGAGGTGGGCACCTACCAGTGCTCCTGCAAGCCAGCCTACACTGGGCAGAACTGTGAGCACATCTACGTGCCCTGCAACCCCTCGCCCTGCCAGAACGGGGGCACCTGCCGCCAGATCGGGGACACCACCTACGACTGCACCTGCCTGCCAGGTAGGAAGGGAAAGGCATGGGACAGCACCTCTCTAGTCCACTCTAAATGAGCAGTGCCTGAATTTCCCGCAGGTTGTGATTGTGGGAGGGGCAAAACCCTCTGGGTGTGGGCTGGTTGTGCCATGTGCTTCAGGGAAGGGGTTGGGCAGCGATGCTCGAGGAGGAGAGTTCATATGGGGGCTTTATATACTTTGTGCTTCACCAAAATAGCTCTTCCAAAACAAATGTTTGAGCAGAGGCCCCTGTGCGGATGCTCATATTCCAGAATAAGAGTGCCTTTTTCCGCTTTAACCTAATCCACTTCCAGAATGGAATAATTAGCCCGGAATAGCTATTTTGGAAAGTTTCCGAGTGCTAATGGAGTTGGGGAAGGAAGACCCTCTCTTGTGCTCGCTGCTGCTCCCTCCGGCAAGCTCTGGAGAAGCCCGGCAAGCTTGCAGCCTCTGGCATGGAGAGCTCCTGTGCAGGGGCCTGGTGGGGGCTGTCCTGGGAGCTCAGCACCCTGAAAATGATCTTGACACCCTGGAAAGGAGCTTGGCACCCTGCAAACCCTAGAGAAGAGCAGCAGCTGTGAAAGGGCCCCCTGACCCCTGCAAGCCCTTTCACTTCTGCCCTCAGACAGCAGGTCTGCAGTGCCATAAGGGCAGGGAGTGGAAGGGACTGAGCAGCTCCACACTCCCCCCATCCCTGGGTCGGCTGGAGAAATGAAACTGGAGTTTCAGCTCAGAGCCACGCTCAGACCAGGTTGTGTTTCTTGGAATTAGTGCTGCTTCTCACCCAAGCCAGCCACACTGGCCAGCTGTGGCAGGGGATGCACCCGCCCTGTCCCTGGGAGGGAAGCTGTGGGCAGCCCTGCACTGCCTGAGGAGTCTCTTGTGGGGTTGGTTTGATCCTCTGGTCACCCATAGCCCAGCAGTGCCCAGAGCAGGATGAGGGCTGGGTGACTTCTCTGCTCTGCACCCTGGGCAGGGCTGGGCATTGCCATGGGGAGGTCCAGCCTCCCTCCCTGTAGCTCCTGTCCCATCTCTCCTGGGGACATGGCATCAGGGTGGGGATGGGGTCTCCCAGATGGCACAGACACCCACACCCTGCTGCCAGCCCAGCCCAGCTTAGGGGAAGATAAATGATCCCTGTGAGCTGTGTGGGGGTCTTGTCTTGCTGTCTGACAGAGGTTCAGAGCTTCCATCCCCTTCCCAAAGCTTTTGGCTGCAGTACCTCAGGAATCTCATTAACCATCCAGAACAGACAGGGCCCTGCAGGATCTCCTGCCTCACTTCCAGCACAGCTCACCCAGGCTGGAGCAAAGCTCCTGTCCTTAGGGACAGGGAGGTGTGGGGCTGGCCAGACGAGCAGTGCCAGGAAGGAAGCCTTTCCTTCCAAGATGAGCTCCCGGGGGCGATGCTCCGTTGGAGCAGCTCCGAGCCCTGTCCCGCAGGGATGGGCAGGTGGAGGTGGCAGGAGGAGGAGCTGTGCTGGCCCTGCCCTGCCGTTCTGCTGACGAGGCACTTTCCCTGAGCAGTCGGGCACGGCGGGGTGAGGCAGGGCCCTGGGGGGGAGCAGGATCGGCGCTGTCACACCCAGCTGCGGCTCCAGGAGATTTGCATCCTGCAGGAGCTGCTTCACCTCCCGTGGGGTGGCACAGCCCCTGCTCCAGGGAACAGGGGGGGTCCCTCAGCACCTCCTCCATCTCACACGATGCAGGAGCTGCACCAGCAGCAGAGGCAGAGGGACAAGGGGCTGCTCCTGATGATAAGGGGGTGATTGATATGCTGGTATGTGGCACAGCAAACGTGGAACAATGTCCCCTTTTCATTCTTGGAGAGGCCTGGCTGTACCGGGTTTCTTCAAGTTAAACTAATCTTGGCTGTTTTATCGTGCCATCGCTGCAGAATGTAACCCTGAGTTTAAAGTAATTGCCGTGCTAATTACTCATTTGGATGGTTCAAAATGAGTTAATCCTGGTATCCAGGACATTGTGAGTTATTGCTGCTCAGGCTCAGCCCCACTGCTTAAAAATGAGGTGCAGATCAATGTTATCTGCTCTGGACTCCTATCAGCAGTCATAAAAAGCTGTGGCTGCTCCCCATGTGATGGGGCTGGGGAGAGGAAAACGTGGAGAGAGTGAGGAGAAAGCTCCCAGCTGGGCCAGGGTCTGGGCTCCCACAGAGGATGATGGTCCTTACCTGTGGAGGTTGACATTTTTTGCTGCCTAGGTGAGGAGCAGCCTGGTCTGGACCTGCAGAATGCCCTGGGGAGTTTGAGGCAGCTGCAGATGGACACTGGCGCTGTGGGCTGGCATTGCCATCCCAAACCCCAAGCAGGTTGGGTCAAGAGCTTTGAGGGTCCTACAGTAAATGCAGCTTTTAACACAAATGTCAATCAGAGGTGGCTTGGCAGAAGTCCTGAGCAGGGCCTGGCTGCTGTGCTCCTGCTGGAAAGGCTGGGGGTGGCAGGGTTTCCACGCCATCAGCTGGAGGTGATAACAAACCCAAGCAGGAGGTGGGCTGGGATGAGCCCAGAGCTGTGTGGGATGGTGGCTCACCCTGGCAGGGACTTGGATCCCCCTCAGGGGCAAGCACTGCTGCTGAGGCTCTTTACAAGTGAAATTAAACACTGGTGATTCAGCACTGGGTGCCACAAGCCTTCGTGGGAGCAGCCCTGCTTCGTTCTGGCTTGTGTGGAGTCAGATCCTGCAGTGCTAGGGGCAAGCGTCTGCAGAGCTGGAGGCTCTGGCAGCAGGGACACCCTGCCCTGTGCAGAGGGAGCTGCTGCCTGCCAGGCTCTGCAGAGGTGGAATGGGGATGAGGATGAAACCAGGCAGCTGCTTCAAAGGCACCTGGCACACGCTCAGCACCTGATAATAAACAACCTGCTGGTGTGTTGGTGAGGGGCAAGGTGGTGACACAGCCAGTGGGTGGGTTGGCATCACGGCAGATGTCTCCTCTGTGCAGGGTTCACGGGTCAGAACTGTGAGGAGAACATCAACGACTGTCCAGGCAACAACTGCAAGAATGGGGGCACCTGTGTGGACGGTGTCAACACCTACAACTGCCAGTGCCCACCTGAGTGGACAGGTAATGCTGGGAATGAGGGTGGCACAAGGCTGGGCTGGGAGGGCAGGTCCTGCACAATGTGGGCAGGGCTGGGAGGATGGGTCCTGCCTGGGGGGATGTTGGGCAAAGTGTGGGCAGGGCTGGACTTGAGGATGGGTCCTGCCCAGGGAGATGTTGGGCACAGTGTGGGCAGAGCTGTCCTGCTTCACATCAGGAGTGGTCAGTGCCAGCTTCATGCAGGTGCCCTGTCCCCTGGCAGGTCAGTACTGCACTGAGGATGTGGATGAGTGCCAGCTGATGCCCAACGCCTGCCAGAACGGTGGCACCTGCCACAACAACCACGGGGGCTACAACTGTGTCTGTGTGAATGGCTGGACGGGCGAGGACTGCAGCGAGAACATTGATGACTGTGCCATGGCCGCCTGTTTCCACGGGGCCACCTGCCATGACAGGGTGGCCTCCTTCTACTGCGAGTGCCCCCACGGCCGCACAGGTGAGGCCCTGTCCCACCTTGTCCCCTGCCCTGCCTGTCCCCTGGCTCCTTGCTGTGGCCTTGGTTTGTGTGCCCATCATCCTTGACGTGCAAACTTGCCTTTTGGTGCCCAGGTTTGCTGTGCCACCTGGATGATGCCTGCATCAGCAACCCCTGCAACGAGGGCTCCAACTGCGACACCAACCCTGTCAATGGCAAAGCCATCTGCACCTGTCCTTCGGGGTACATGGGGCCAGCCTGCAACCAGGATGTGGACGAGTGCTCTCTGGGTGAGCTCACAGGGGTGACAGCAGCACGGCTGGGGAAGGCTCTGGCATGGCCGGGAACAAGTTCTGAGAGCTGTGCTTGTGTTTTACAGGTGCCAACCCATGTGAGCACGCGGGGAAGTGCATCAACACCCAGGGGTCCTTCCAGTGCCAGTGTCTGCAGGGCTACTCAGGCCCTCGCTGTGAGATTGATGTCAATGAGTGCCTCTCCAACCCCTGCCAGAATGATGCCACCTGTCTGGACCAGATTGGGGAGTTCCAGTGCATCTGCATGCCCGGTGCGTGGGCAGCCCTGTGGACTCAGCCTTAGTGCTGGGGGTGGGCAGGGAAAGGGCTTTAAATGCCCCTGAGCTTCAGCAGGGTTGGGTCAACAGCTCCTCTGTGCCTGGGGACAGCATCAAAAAGAAAGAGCTCAGTAAATGTTGTGTGGTGGGAGGGACAAGAAGTGAGATTTGGGCACCATCAGTCTTACACCAAACTCCTCCTCTTGCCAACCTTGCTGACTTGGATCGAGCCAAAACCTGTTGATCCAAGGAACAGCTTGTGCACCAAATCCCACCACATGCAGAACAGCTGCTCAGCTGCCTTTTAAAGATGTGAGGACCAGGTGTGCCCGGGTGTAACGCACCTGCTGTGGGGTTGTGCCAGCCCTGTGCCATGGTGCTGACAGTGCTGGGTCTCTCGGCAGGGTACGAGGGGGTTTACTGCGAGATCAACACAGACGAGTGTGCCAGCAGCCCCTGCCTGCACAACGGCAACTGCCTGGACAAGATCAACGAGTTCCACTGCGAGTGCCCCACTGGTACGTGGCACCCCTCCCACTGCCAGCAGCCATCCCACTGCCAGCAGCCATCCCACTGCCACTGTGCTGGAAACAAAGCCAGGATCCATCCTGGCTCGAGCCAAGAATGGGCTCCTTAAATTTCATAGCCCTCCAAAATGGGGAGAGTGTAGCGAGCACCTCTTGGTGCTTTGGAAGGGGCTTCTCCAATTGGGATGAGGGGCTGAGCCCCGTGCAGGCAATGCTGCTCCAGCTCCGGCCCATGGGAGAGGGGAAGGAGGATTAAACCCCACGGCTTTGCACTTGAAAAGGCCCCTCTTTGGGAAGGAGGGCTGGGGGCTGGGGGGGGCCGCACCAGCGGCTTTGAATGCGGTGTCAAAGTCACGGGGTGGAGCAGAGAATGGGGAGACGGTTAATCTGTGAAAGGAGGTTTTGAAGTTCAGAGACTTTGCTCCTCTAGAGATGTAAATAAGATGCTCTCAATGGTGGGTCGCAGCCCCGCATTCAGGGCCCCCAGCAGCCGTCCCCATGGAAACCCGGCGCCCCAGCCGGGATGCGGGGGGCCGGCGGAGCGGGGCAGGGGGGCCGCGGGAGATGCCGGCGGCAGGGAGGGAGCCTGGCGGGTCCAGCCCTGCGCAGGGACGTGACTTCTCCCTCCTTTGCAGGCTTCAACGGGCACCTCTGCCAGTTTGACATCGACGAGTGTGCCAGCACCCCCTGCAAGAATGGGGCCAAGTGCGTGGATGGCCCCAACACCTACAGCTGCGAGTGCACTGAAGGTGAGGAGTTACTGGGGGGCTGCGGGGGTCCTGTCCCGGGATGTGCCATAAAACCACATTGACAAATCACTTATTCCCCACCTCTCTGAGCACCTGCTTGGAGACCCCCCCAAACCATCCATCAGTGGGGTCGGTCCCTGCTGATATGACTCCCTTGGGGCAGGATGTCCCTTTCCCTGGTGCTGGCAGAACAAGTTGAGCTCTGGAGCCTGCTGGCCCCGGAGCCAGGTGTGTGGGGCCTGGCACTCCTGAGGTGTGGCCCCGCAGCAGCCGTCCCACCGTGCTCCCACCCGCCAGGGCGGCAGCGAGGGGGAAGGCAGGAAGGAAGGAATAAAGCTGCCTCTATGGGGACGCAAGGTGCAGGGCCGCGGGGGCTCGCCGACCGAAACCCAAGGAGCAGTTGCACAAAATGATGACTTGAGCCCTGGTGGCAAACAGTGGCTCTTTTGTGGAGCAGCTCCCGCCAGAAATCTTCCAGCTGAATGGCCTCTAATTAGTGTCTTGCTAATGCCAAGCCCCGATGAAAAGCTGCTATGTGGGCTTGGCGGGGTCTAGTCAAAGCTGTACTTTGTCCTCGGCTCTCCACCCCCAAACCCGGCGGGGAGGGAGTGGGCCAGGAGAATAGGAGCTGCCGGGGGGGTTATTATTCGGGGGTGCTTGCGGCCGGCCCCCCTCCCCGTGCGCTCCAGGACCAGCGCGGGGCCCTGCTCCGCAGCCCGGGCGGCTTTAATGCAGGTCATTGTGCACCCCGGGACAAAACCCCCCGGGCTGGGGGCTGAGCAGCCCCACCACCAGCACATCGGGGTGCTCCCTGCCTGCACCCCACTCCTGGGTGTCCCAGAGCTTGTGGTGGGGCAGGTAAAGCTATCCCAGTGCACTGCCTCACACCTGGACAGGGTGGGAAGGAGTGTCCCCCATCCCCATCCCATGTCCCCTATCCTCACCCTGTGTCTCTCCTGCTGGTGGCAGGTTTCACGGGCGCTCACTGCGAGATCGACATCGATGAGTGTGACCCTGACCCATGCCACTACGGGACCTGCAAGGACAGCATTGCCTCCTTCACCTGCCTCTGCCAGCCCGGCTACACGGGCCACCGCTGCGACATCAACATCAACGAGTGCCAAAGCCAGCCCTGCAAAAATGGGGGGACCTGCCAGGACAGGAACAACGCCTACAACTGCATCTGCCTCAAAGGGACCACGGGTGAGCAGGAGGGAACCCCTGGGGCTCCACATGGGTCGGCAGTGCCGGTGCAGCATCCCGCTCCCATCCTCATCCCGGGGCAGGTTGGCCCTGGGCCACCACCAGCAGCCGCCCCAGTCTGGGGCATCCTGGGTGAGGACAAGTTCTCCCAGTTTGGTGCCCAGCTCTTGCAGGAACCGCCCCAGCCGGGAGCTGCCCATGGTGGAGACGCTTTGTTGTGGGGTGGTGGTGGCAGTTGGTGCCAGCGGGCTTTGTTTTACTGCTTTGACGGGGCTGGGGACCTCCTAATGACATCTCTCTCCTCCTGGGGACCCCCTAACAACCCCCCTGTCCTCCCCAGGCCCCAACTGTGAGATCAACCTGGATGACTGTGCCAGCAACCCCTGCGACTACGGCAAGTGCATCGACAAGATCAATGGCTACGAGTGCACCTGTGAGCCGGGGTACACAGGTGAGAGCAGGGCCTCACACTCTGGGGACCTGCAGCTGCTGGTGCCTCACAAAACCAGGACAAGGGTGCAATAAGGAGGGGGGATGCTGCCATCCCGCTTGTGGGAGGTTTTACACCCTCCAGCGCTCCTGCTTGTTCAGGAGGATGACCCTGGCTCAGTCCTAAATCAAAGGGGTGTCTGGTGCTGCGAATTCGACTCCTGCTGCGCCCACTCCCATGGGTATCAGGTTGCTGCCTTGTCCGACTGGTTTGTTTGATGGCTGCTGGAAATGGTGGAGGGCTTTGATGGGAGCAGCCCCCACCGCTCCCCGCTCGCACGGCCCCTTGTCCTCGGGCCCGCCTGGAGCCCACATAAAGCCTGGCTTTGTCGGCTGTGGCAGGTAGGGTTACAGCCTGAAACCTCCTCCCTTCAGTGTTCCCTCCTGGTCCAAAGCAGCCCAGGGCACAGCCTCTTCCCAGTCACATTTAATGAAGGCAGGTGGGCAATGCAGAGTGTGAAATCATCCTGCCTGCAGGGCAGCCCACTCCTCTGCAGCCAGCATGTGTGTCCCAGATCCCAGCCTCCAGCAGACATTCCCTGGGCGGCTGGAGGGGGAATGGTCTGGTGGGTGCACTCCCCACACCATGCCATCCATGCTTATGGGGTAACTGTTCCTTGCTCCCCCTTTCCCAGGGCGCATGTGCAACATCAACATTGATGAGTGTGCCAGCAACCCCTGCCACAACGGGGGCACGTGCAAGGACGGCATCAACGGCTTCACCTGCCTGTGCCCCGAGGGCTTCCACGACCCCAAGTGCCTCTCTGAAGTGAATGAGTGCAACAGCAACCCCTGCATCCATGGGAAATGCCACGATGGATTGAATGGGTAGGCTGGAGGGTGCAGGGACTGCTGGGGGGGTTCAGGGACCAAAGGGTCCACAACGAAGTCAGGGTTAGAGGAGGGTGAGTATCTGTCCCCTGAGTTGGTGCTTGTCCGTGCTCTGGGCCAATACCATGGGACATTTCCCTGAAGGGATAGGATTTGCTGGACAAATGGTGGCTGGTGCAGCCTAGAGGGCCAGGATGGAGCAGCTCTTTACGCCCCAATTTTTCCCCAAAGCTACAAGTGTGACTGTGACCCTGGCTGGAGTGGGACAAACTGTGACATTAACAACAATGAGTGTGAATCCAATCCCTGCATGAACGGTGGCACCTGCAAGGACATGACCAGTGGCTACATCTGCACCTGCAGGGAGGGCTTCAGTGGTAAGTGGGAGGTTTAGACTGGATATTCTGAAAAATTTCTTCCTGGAAATGCTGCCCAGGGAAGTGGTGGAGTCACCATGATTGGAAGTGTTCAAAAGGGGTGTGGATGCGCATCATAGTGATGCTGGGTGAATGGTTGGACTTGATGACCTTAGAGGGCTTTTCCAGCACTAACTCTGTGATTCCATTATTCTGAGGGTGCAGCCAGGGATGCTGGCATGTTTCTCCCACACCAAGGCCTGTGGGGGAGCTCTGGGTGTTCTCATGATGCTGGGTGGGCTGGAGGCTTCACTCTGAGGACAGTGGAGCCCCAGGTGTGGCTGGGAGCTGTGACAGTGAAGCCATCCTGGAGACCTTCAGCAGAGTTCAGGGCTGGAGCTGAGTACAGGAGGCTTTCCCAGGGCAATGAGTGTGCTGTTGTCATTGTCACCATGTCCCCACTGTACCCTCAGCCCCCTGACACCAGCACACCTCCATCACATCCACCTCTATCTATTTTCCTTACACAGGCCCCAACTGCCAGACCAATATCAACGAATGTGCTTCCAACCCCTGTCTGAACCAGGGCACGTGCATTGATGATGTTGCTGGCTACACCTGCAACTGCCTCCTGCCCTACACAGGTGAGGGGAGCACCATGTGTCCCACCACTCTGGGGACTTTTTCTGCTTCATGTGTGACACTAAACTAGTCCCCAGCACATGCAGTGAGCTGACACTGAGCATGAGGGCTTCTCTCACTCTGCCTGCTGCCCACAGCCACAGCTCCACCTCTTCATGGCGCAGCTGGAGGAAACTGGCAGGAGCTTTGAGAAGCTGCCAGCCACATCTTCCTACTCCTCCTCCTCCTCCTCCTCCTCCTGGAGGGCACCAGGGCGGCGGCTCAGGGGGCAGCAGCACCCAGGGGCCACCCCACTCACACCCCACTGCTCCCCAGCCATGATGCCCGTGCTGGAAGAGGCGATCCGAGGCCGAGGGGCCGGGGGATTCTGCTGAGCCAATTCCTGTTTGCCGGCCCTGCGCTTCCGCTCGCGCAGCCCGGCACAATTGCAGGAAGCCATGAGCTGTTTCCTGCCCTCGCCAGTGGCCATAGAAACCCCTGGGGGGGGGGGGGGGGCACGGGGATTGGGCAGGCAGGGAGGGGAAGGCTCTGGAAAATAGCAAAGGCCAGTTCAGGAGATATTGGCTGACAGGGAAGATAAGGGTTCAGAGGGAACGTGTCCCTTGGCTGGACGTAAACAGGAAAAGCAGCAGAGAGGGAAGGGGGGAGGGAGTGCAAGGGGGAAAAGACACCCCGAGCAGCACTTCCCTGCCAAAGGAAGTGTGCAGTGCTTTCATGCAGCCCAGATAGGGCTCAAAAGTTTGTCTGGGTTCAGGTGTTCATTGCGGGGTTGGGTGACCCACAATGGAAGAGACAGCCCCAGCTGGGCTGCTCTGGGGTGCTGGGGGAGTCCAGAGCCTTCTCCAGACTGGCAGCAGCCCAGGGCAGGGGACAGGGATAGCAGGGTCTTGGGCCACCTGTCATTTTGGAGGGTGTTAATGGGTGCTTGTGCCTGTGCAGGAGCCACCTGTGAGGATGTGCTGGCCCCCTGTGCTGGCAGCCCCTGCAAGAATGGTGGCGAGTGCCAGGAGTCAGAGGACTACAAGAGCTTCTCCTGCAGTTGCCCCCCTGGCTGGCAAGGTATGGCCATGGCCCTTTTAGGGGTCAGAACCTTTCCCTCAGGGATGGAAGGGCAGAGGGGAGGAAGCCAGGCCTTGGGGAGGGTGCTGACGTGCCCCATGGCTGAGCTGGGTGGATGGGACACAACCAATTGCATCCTTTGGCTTCTGCCCTGGTGTGAATGGTGCCCAAGATGTCATTGTCACCCCTGGGGCTTTCACCAGCACCCCCAGCCCACACAGTCCCTGTCCTGCTCTGTCCTCAGGTCAGACCTGTGAGATTGACATCAATGAGTGTGTGAAGAGCCCCTGCAGGAATGGGGCCACGTGCCAGAACACCAACGGGAGCTACCGCTGCGCCTGCCGGACCGGCTTCTCCGGCCGCAACTGCGACACCGACATCGACGACTGCAAGCCCAGTAAGAGCAGGGGCTGCCCAGACTGCACCCAGCCCAGCCCTGAGCCTCATCACCCTTCCTGGGACTGGGATTCTCCTCCCCATGCATGGACCAGCCCTGGCTGTCACTGTGGCCTGGGCTGTCCTGTGAGCCCTGTTTAGCTTTTGGGCCACCTCACACATGTCCCTGTTGAGCTGTGTCAGTCCAAGATGGGAGCAGGAGGAAGGAGGCTGGGGGACTATGTGTGCTAAGGGTTCTCCTGGTGCCCAGTCTCCTGGCGGGGCTGGTCTGGCTTTTGCCCAGTCCATGGGCTCAGTCCTGCTCCTCCATGTGGCCAGGAAATGTATATGGGGACAGTGCTGTGCAGCTCCCAGGCTGGGCTGCTGTACCACAGCTGGACCCATCACACCTTCACATGAACGTCCCTCCTCTCCAGATCCCTGCCACAATGGTGGCTCCTGCTCTGATGGCATTGGCACATTCTTCTGCGAGTGCCTGGCTGGTTTCCGTGGGCCCAAGTGCGAGGAGGACATCAATGAGTGTGCCAGCAACCCCTGCAAGAATGGGGCCAACTGCACTGACTGTGTCAACAGCTACACCTGCACCTGCCCCTCCGGCTTCAGCGGCATCCACTGCGAGAACAACACCCCTGACTGCACGGAGAGGTACAGTCCTGCCAGCAGGGACAAGGGGCTGAGGTCTCTGTGCCACCCTATAGCCCTGGGTTGGTGTGTGGGGCCTTTGGCATGGGGCACAACCAGCGGTGACTCACTGGGGTGTGATATCTGTGTCCTCAGCTCCTGTTTCAACGGTGGGACATGTGTGGATGGCATCAACACCTTCACCTGTGTGTGCCTGCCCGGCTTCACGGGCAGCTACTGTGAGCACAACATCAATGAGTGTGACTCCAAGCCGTGCCTGAATGGGGGCACGTGTCAGGACAGCTATGGGACATACAAGTGCACCTGTCCCCAGGGATACACCGGCCTCAACTGCCAGGTACGGGAAGCTTGGGTGGACACTGCTGTGGGGATCTGGAGGTCACTGTGCTCCTGCAGGAACCCTCATCTCTTGCTCTGCTCCCTCAGAACCTGGTGCGTTGGTGTGACTCCTCTCCCTGCAAGAATGGAGGCAAGTGCTGGCAGACCAGCAACCTGTACCACTGCGAGTGCAACAGCGGCTGGACGGGGCTCTACTGCGATGTCCCCAGTGTGTCCTGTGAGGTGGCTGCTAAGCAGCAAGGTAAGGCCTTTTCACATGTACAGGGCCAGGCTGGGGTCCCCATGTGTCCCCTGTGCTGGGCAGTTTTATTGCTGGTGATCTTTGGCATAGAATGATCTTGAGGATTGTTCTAGCAATGCACCCCCAAGGCTGTGATTCCCTGTGGGATGTGTGGTGGCCAGGACATGGCCCTGTGGTGTGTGGGTATCACCGGAGTCCCTGCATCTCACTCTGCTCTCCTTGACAGGTATCGATGTAGCACATCTCTGCAGGAACTCAGGGCTCTGTGTTGACACTGGCAACACTCATTTCTGCCGCTGCCAAGCCGGCTACACCGGCAGCTACTGTGAGGAGCAGGTGGATGAATGCTCCCCCAACCCTTGCCAGAATGGAGCCACCTGCACAGACTACCTGGGAGGCTACTCCTGCGAGGTGAGTGCCTGGGGGGCAGGAATTCCCAGAGAAAAAGCCTCTGTTACTGCCTTTCTGCTGCCCAAGATGCTGCCCTTGCAGGATGCCCCTTTACCAAGATGGAGACTGGGTGCTGGCTGTGCTCCTAAAGGCATGTGGGAATGGAAAGAACCTGTCTGATAGCTCCCCTCTTTCCTCCTTGCAGTGTGTGGCTGGTTATCATGGAGTTAACTGCTCAGAGGAGATCAATGAGTGCTTGTCCCACCCATGCCAGAATGGAGGAACCTGCATCGATCTCATCAATACCTACAAATGCTCCTGCCCCAGAGGAACTCAAGGTAAATTAATTCCCCAGGCTGGGGCATTAGTGGGCTGAGTGCAGATATCCTTGGATTCTGCTCATTAGCTGCTCATGCTGGCAGCAGCAAACGCAGCGGGCGAGGTTTGTGTTTGCTTGTGGGCTTAGCCATCAAGGCCATGCGGCCTTGGCCACGTGGTGCCACGTCCCTCCTGCCCGAGAGGTGGCTCAGGCTGCCACTGACGTGGTCAGGCTCAGCCCCTTGGCAGGGAAGGCTCACACAGGGGAGCAGCGGGCCCCCCGATACTGTTTGATGAGCTGTGTGGGTTGTTCCCCCCTCTCTCTTAGGGGTGCACTGTGAGATCAATGTGGATGACTGCAGCCCTTTCTTTGATCCTGTCACCCTGGGGCCCAAGTGCTTTAACAATGGCAAGTGCAAGGATCGGGTAGGTGGCTACAGCTGCATCTGCCCCCCTGGCTTTGTAGGGGAGCGCTGCGAGGGAGATGTCAACGAGTGCCTGTCCAACCCCTGCGACGCCCGCGGCACCCAGAACTGCGTGCAGCGGGTCAACGACTACAAATGCGAGTGCCGACCTGGCTATGCAGGTGAGCACTGCGTCCCCTGCAGCTCCCAGGGTCCAGCCTGCAGCCCCCAGACATCCCTGCATGTCTTCCTCTGCTCCTCACACGCTCCTCTCCCTCGCAGGCCGTCGCTGTGACACTGTGGTGGATGGCTGCAAAGGCAAACCCTGCAGGAATGGGGGAACCTGTGCTGTTGCCAGCAACACTGGCCGTGGCTTCATCTGCAAGTGCCCCCCGGTAGGTGCCTGCCCCTCTCCAGCTCTGAGCAAGGAATGTTGCATGGGCAAGAGGCCAGTGTAGCTCCTAAGGCTTCCCAGCTGGGATAGGCATGAACAGGAGAATGCTTTGCTGTGGGGGCATCCATAAATGTTCACCCTCCATGCTTGCAAGGATGCTGGAATAGAGTTAAGGAGAAGCTGGCTCAGGCCTGAAGGTAGAACAGGCTCAAAGTGGGACAGGCAGCTGTGGAGAAGAGCTCCCTTCACTTTGAGGAAGTGCTCTAACAACCTTCACATTCAAGATTATTCTTGCCCATCACCAGTTTTAGAGGGCGAGTTTTAGTTTCCCAGAAGACAGCTCTGTTAATGCTACTTGTAGGACAGCATCAGTGGCTCTGACTCCCTCCTTGTGCCTTCCCCAGGGATTCGTGGGTGCCACCTGTGAGAACGACTCCCGCACCTGTGGGAACCTGCACTGCCTGAACGGTGGCACCTGCATCTCCATCCACAAGAGCTCCAAGTGCATGTGCACGCCGGCCTTCACGGGCCCCGAGTGCCAGTACCCGGCCAGCAGCCCCTGCACCTCCAACCCCTGCTACAACGGGGGCACCTGCGAGTTCTTCAGCGATGCCTCCCCCTACTACCGCTGCAACTGCCCCGCCAACTTCAATGGCCTCAACTGCCACATCCTCGACTTCGACTTCCAGGGCGGCATCGGGCAGGACATCATCCCCCCCAAAATCGAGGAGAAGTGCGAGATCGCCGTGTGCGCGGGCTACGCTGGCAACAAGATCTGTGATGGGAAATGCAACAATCACGCCTGTGGCTGGGATGGGGGCGACTGCTCCCTCAATTTTAACGACCCCTGGAAGAACTGCTCCCAGTCTCTGCAGTGCTGGAAGTATTTCAACGATGGCAAGTGTGACTCTCAGTGCAATAACGCTGGCTGCCTCTACGATGGGTTTGACTGCCAGAAATACGAGGGGCAGTGCAAGTAAGTGGTTTCTTAAAAAACTTCTTGTTTTAAAGCCTGTGAGGGTCACTGTCTGTGGTGACCCTCTGGTTCTTCTGGTTGTATCTGGTAAAAGTCCTAGACTCAGGCATGCTGTTCATTCCCAACATTCTGTTCTGCTGCCTGTGCAGCTGCAACTTGAGCAGTCGCATATCCTTGTGGTCCTTCTGAGTTTACATCCACTTGGAAGCTCTCTGGGTTTGACTTATTGCAGATGGCTTCTCTGTCCTTGCTAGTATCACTCCACAGAAGTGAATCCTCCAACTCACAGCAGTAACACAGTCAGTTTCAAGGCAGGGAGACCCCAGATGGAAGAGCAGCCAGGAAACACGATGATGTTAACATCCAAGCATTTCCCAAACATTGTCTTTGGCAACAGCAGGAACTTAGTCCCAGATTCCTGGACCAACTGTGGTCTTAGTAACTACTCTGTAAACCCATGCCTTCTCTGAGTCACAGTAATTTGTCCCTTTTTCTTTTATAATTTAACAGCTGCTCTCTCTCACCTGCAGCAGTGAATGTTCACAGTGCTGCATGAAACAGCTGCTTTCTATGTAAACTGCTTTGGTGTCTGTCAGGGTGAAGAATATTTATACAAAACAGAGACCACCACTGCTTTTCTCAGCAGATAGGTGTTATTTGCAGTACTTGGTCTAATTCATTCTTCTGCCTTGCTTCTCCCTCCACCCAGCCCTCTGTATGACCAGTACTGCAAAGATCACTTCTCGGACGGTCACTGCGACCAGGGCTGCAACAATTTTGAGTGCGAGTGGGATGGTCTGGACTGTGCAAACAACATGCCAGAGAAGCTGGCAGATGGCACACTGGTGGTGGTGGTCCTCATCACCCCCGAGAACCTGAAGAACAACTCCTTCAACTTCCTGAGGGAGCTGAGCCGTGTGCTGCACACCAATGTGGTCTTCAAGAAGAACCCCAAGGGGGAGTACATGATCTTCCCATACTACGGCAATGAGGAGGAGCTGAAAAAACATTACATCAAGAGGTCCACAGAGGACTGGTCAGATATGTCCAGTGCTGTCATCAACAAAGTGAAGAGCAGCCTTTACTCCAGGGCTGGCAGGAGGCAGAAGAGGGAGCTCGATCAGATGGACATCAGAGGGTAAGAGGGCTCCATTTTCTCTGAGCAGCGCTCAAGAGCGTGTTTTCTGTGTTGATAATAGTAACACACTAGGAAGGGAAGGATGTAGGCCAGATAATTGTATTTAGATGTTGCTTTCTGTGTGAACAGAAACCGGATTTTGCTCTCATGTGGGAAAATGGAGTGATCATTCAGGAGTCTCTGGTACAATGCTGCCGACTCTCACGATTGAAGGAGTCCTGTGCATTGTTGGGAGCCGGGGCTGGGCTGGGTGGGACCTGGAAGCAGAGGTTGGCCTGACCGACTGTCTGACTTCAGGAAGTCATTAAGTTAAGCCTCATTTTCTCCCTGGGAAATGCTTTCTAGAGCTTTGTTGTAAAACTCAATTACTGCAATCTGTGTTTGGAGATCTTTGGTGTAAACATACACATCTAACCTGCTCCCTCTCCATGGACTCAATCAAAAACTCCTGAAAGCAAAGGAGTTATAGCAGCAAAACTGATGTGAGATGATCTGAAGGCTTCCAAACAGCATTATTTAAGATACTGTAGTGTCTGGGTAATTATAAAACATTGTGAAGCAGACTCCTTTCCATTGCTGTAGATAAAGAGCTGGATTTTACAGCATTCACTGAGGCAAATCCAACACACCATGAGTATGAGCTGCAGACTTTGGGCCACAGGGGAGCAAGGAGATGGGTTCCCACCTTCTAATTCCCACTGATGGGGGTTAAAGAGGGAAGGGAGACAGGGCTCACCCGTGTCCTCGGTGTGGTCATGGCTCCCTGTTCCTTATTGACTCTTCTCTCTCATAGATCCATCGTCTACTTGGAAATTGATAACCGCCAGTGCATCCAGTCATCTTCCCAGTGCTTCCAGAGTGCCACTGATGTGGCAGCATTCCTGGGAGCCTTGGCCTCCCTTGGCAACCTGAACATACCCTACAAAATAGAGGCTGTCAAAAGTAAGTACAGCTGGTCAGCTGGAGGGGAGAGACAGCCAAAACTTTCCAGCCTTCCCCAAGTATAGTTATCTGTCAATTGGCTGCATTTGAGCACAGTCTGGTTTTAATAACCTCACTTTATTTTTTTCCCTTTAAATCTTTTCTGTAAAAAAAATTGCAAGCCCACTTTATTATTTTTGCTTATTCCAGGTTTTATTTCAAAATCATTATCACTCTAAAAGTTATTAAAAAAAGAAAAGAAAAAGAAAACCCAAGCAGCTCCAATCAATCAGTGACATACAAGGAGTTGAAGTTTGTATCTTGAAAATCCCTCCTAAATCCTTTTGTCTTAACAGCTCAATGCAAGCGCAATGATTTGAAGTTTGCTAATCCTTTTCCTTAAAGGAGAAAAAAGTGAAGCTGTCTCCTGGTGCAGGCTGCCTTGTGCAGCCGAGAATTTGCCGATAGTTTGCAATTCTGATTAATAGCGTATAAAATGACCTTATTTTGGGGGGGGGGGAGGTGGTGGTGGCTGATTTAGATCAGACTTAGGTACCTCTATTAACAAATTTTCCTTCATTTCCACTCTGTCCCTCGTTCGCTATGCAGCTTAATGCCTCAGCATCTCTTTGTGCCCCACTGTTTTGTAGGTGAAACAGCCGAGCCCACGAAGAACTCCCAACTGTATCCTATGTACGTGGTGGGGGCCGCGCTGGTCTTGCTCGCCTTCATCGGACTGGGAGTGCTGGTGTCCCGCAAACGCCGCAGGGAGCATGGGCAGCTCTGGTTCCCAGAGGGCTTCAAAGTGACAGAGTCGAGCAAGAAGAAGAGGCGGGAGCCCCTCGGGGAGGATTCTGTTGGACTGAAGTGAGTAATTTGTTTGCTAACCCGATAGATGCTGATAGCAGGGCTGCTCAGGGCTCTTCTGAGGGAGCCTGTCAGAGTTTTGTTCTCTGGTGTGTCATGGTGGTGTGGCAGGGAGGAGAAGAATCAGGGGTCTTAAAGTTCTGCATGGGGGAAAAAAAGCAGTGCTCTGTCTGGTTCATGTTTTGTAATCTTTTTTTCACCTGGTAAAAAGATGAAATGCAATGTGAGGGGAACCTCCTGGGAATTGGCTGATTCTTCTTTCAGTTTGTGCCTGTACATGGACAAACATCACAAACAGTTCCTGCAGAGGAGATAACTTTTTGTGTGGTTTTATTTTTAAAGACCCCTCAAAAATGCTTCGGACGGCACGCTGATGGATGACAACCAGAATGAGTGGGGTGATGAGGAGACCTTGGACACCAAGAAGTTCAGGGTAAGCCTTCTGCCACATTCCCTGCCTGTGCTGCTCCTGGGTTTGTCACTGAAGGAGCAGAGGGACTCTCAGGGCCCCTCTCTGCTGCTCTCAGCTCCTTTGCAAACCTGCCTGTGATAAACACACACCTTGGAGCCTCGCAGAGCTTCCCAGGCTGGAGCTCAGCCCAGGGTGCTTTTCTGGGAGCTCATTCCCTGCTGTTTCCCTCAGTTTGAGGAGCAGGCAATGCTGCCAGACACGGATGACCAGACAGATCACAGGCAGTGGACGCAGCAGCACCTGGATGCCGCTGACCTGCGCATTTCCTCCATGGCCCCGACGCCTCCACAGGGGGAAATCGATGCTGACTGCATGGATGTCAACGTCAGAGGGCCGGGTAAGGACCCCTTGCACTTCTGCACTGTCAGCTCATGTCAAACCCTCCCTCAGCCCCTGCAGAGGAGCAGCCCCACAGCCCTCTCTGTCCCTTGCTGGTGCAGTCACTGCTACAAGCTCTGCACCACGGGGTTGCTGTTGTGTGTGATTTAGAGAGAGACCCTGTCACATTTTGCTTTCCATGAGAGCTCTTTTGTTCAGTGGCTGAGATGGAAATTACAGAAGTACCTATTAAATCACCCAGGTTATCTCTCTGCTGCTCCTATATTCCTCTCCTCCCACCCAACTGTACATTTCACAGTCTTCCTTTAAGGTTTTTTAACAATGGTTAATAGCTTTTTAAGTTCTTACAAACACTTGATCTTCCCCATGTCTGTGAAATTGTCCTCTGAAATAATGAAGGTATTTACCATACTCTATTTGCTTTGAGCAGCCTTCCTTACAAACTGCACCTTACACAGGGCAGATGAAATAGGGAAAGCAGTAAGTAGTAAGATACCACTGAGGAATTTCAGATCCATATCAGAGGAAGGATATTCGTGTTTGATGTTCAGAACCAGTCAGGAACTCAGTCTTGGTTGGCACCCAGGAGAGTAAGCATCTATCGCAGGCAGAGCATCCGGCTGAGCCTCCTGCATTACAGAGGGTAAAAAAAGCCTTTTTTTCACCGGGCTCCCCTGTGCTTCCAGACGGCTTCACCCCCCTGATGATCGCCTCGTGCAGCGGAGGAGGGCTGGAGACCGGCAACAGCGAGGAGGAGGACGATGCTCCCGCCGTCATCTCGGACTTCATCTACCAGGGCGCCAGCCTGCACAACCAGACTGACCGCACGGGCGAGACCGCCCTGCACCTGGCTGCCAGGTACTCGCGCTCAGACGCGGCCAAACGCCTGCTGGAGGCCAGTGCTGATGCCAACATCCAGGACAACATGGGCCGGACGCCGCTCCACGCCGCCGTCTCTGCCGACGCACAGGGAGTCTTCCAGGTAACCCATGGTTTGAGCACCAGTTTTGGGGTTTTCGGGGGGAAATTGTGGTGCTACGGGAATAGTTTGATCACCTGCTCACCTGGGCAAGGTGTGGGGTGAGAGCTGTAAAAAATGAAGGCCCTGGTTGTTTTGGGGCACAGCAAAGCAGCAGCCCCACAGCAGCATCCCTGGACTGGGAGCAGAACTGAACCTTTGGAAAGGGCATTGCAGGTCCTGAGACCTGAGTACCTGGAGTGCCTTGCTGTCTGCCCCTCCTAATGCTGGTGTTCTTTGGCCCTTCTTGTGGCAGATCCTGATTAGGAACAGGGCAACAGACCTGGATGCCCGAATGCATGACGGGACCACTCCCCTGATCCTGGCTGCTCGCTTGGCTGTGGAGGGGATGCTGGATGACCTCATCAACTGCCACGCTGATGTCAACGCTGTGGATGATTTAGGTACTGAGGCAGCTAAAACACCAGTTCACCCAGACATGGGACAAAAGGGCTGCTTGGTGTTGATCTCAGCACTCTCTAATGTGTGTTGTATTTCATGGTTTTCCTCTCCAGGCAAGTCAGCCCTGCACTGGGCAGCCGCTGTGAATAATGTGGAAGCTGCAATGGTCCTCCTGAAGAATGGTGCCAATAAGGACATGCAGAATAATAAGGTAGGATCTCCTAGGCTGATATATGCAAGGGAAGAACCATTTAGGGAGTCTGTTAAAGAGTAATTTCTGGCTAAAATACAAATGTCTGGCACTGAGACTCTGATTTGATTGTTCTGCTGTGAATGAAATTGGATTTAGCTCAAAGGAGCACTGTGGGATGTGGTTGTAGGGGTGATGTTGAGGCGCCATGCAGTGCCTGGTGGGCAGCGTCTTTGTGGCCACTTCCAGCATGTTCTGGGTCACTCACAGGGTTCCCAGTTTGATAACAGTACAAGGACATGGCTCAGCAGGGTAGGAAAAAGCAGGAGCAAACCCAGATAATGGCAGACCATCTCTGCCACCCAACGACACGGGTGTGGAGCTCAGGGCAGCACTAGCCAGAAGAACCTGTGACCTCAGCCCACTAACCAAACCTTGCTGGCTTTCCAGGAGGAGACCCCACTGTTCCTGGCAGCCAGAGAAGGGAGCTACGAAACTGCCAAGGTGCTGCTGGACCATTTTGCCAACCGGGACATCACGGACCACATGGACCGGCTGCCGCGGGACATCGCCCAGGAGCGCATGCACCACGACATTGTCCGGCTGCTGGACGAGTACAACCTGGTGCGGAGCCCCACCCTGCACAACGGGCCCCTGGGGGCTCCCACCCTGTCCCCCCCACTCTGCTCCCCCAACAGCTACATTGGCAACCTCAAACCCGCCGTGCAGGGCAAGAAGGCCAGGAAGCCCAGCACCAAGGGGCTGAGCTGCAACGGCAAGGATGCCAAAGACCTCAAAGCCCGGAGGAAAAAGTCCCAGGATGGGAAAGGGTGTCTGCTCGACAACTCCAGCGTGTTGTCTCCGGTGGACTCGCTGGAGTCGCCTCATGGGTACCTCTCAGACGTGGCCTCTCCCCCGCTGATGACCTCTCCATTCCAGCAGTCCCCTTCCATGCCTCTGAACCACCTGCCAGGCATGCCAGATGCCCACCTGAGCATCAACCACCTCAACATGGCGGGCAAGCAGGATATGGCCATGGGCAACTCCAGCAGGATGGGCTTCGACTCAGTGCCACCACGCCTGTCCCACCTGCCGGTGTCCAGCCCCAGCACGGGCATGAGCAGTGCCCCCATGAGCTTCTCGGTGGGCAGTGGGGCCGGGCTGAACGGGCAGTGTGACTGGCTCACCCGCCTGCAGAACGGGATGGTACAGAGCCAGTACAACCCCCTGAGAGGCAACCTGCAGCCCGGGGCTCACCAGCAGCCCCAAAACCTGCAGCACGGCATGATGACCTCGCTGCACAACGGGCTGCCCACTACCAGCTTGTCGCAGATGATGAGCTACCAAGCCATGCCCAACACCCGGCTGGCGTCCCAGCCCCACCTGATGCCGAGCCAGCAGCTTCAGCAGATGCAGCAGCAGCAGCAGCAGCTCCAGCAGCCCAGCCTGCAACCACCGCAGCAGCAGCAGCCCCAGCAGCAGCCCCAGCAGCAGCCACAGCAGCCGCCACAGCCGCAGCAGCAGCACCACAACCCCGGCTCCAACGGGAGCGGCCACATGGGCCAGAATTTCCTCGGTACGGAGCTGAGCCAGCCTGAGCTGCAGCCGGTGAGCGGCGGCGCCATGGCCGTGCACACCATCCTGCCGCAGGATTCCCAGATGCTGCCCACCTCCCTGCCCTCCTCCCTGGCCCAGCCCATGACCACCACGCAGTTCCTGACGCCGCCTTCCCAGCACAGTTATTCCTCCCCCTTGGACAACACCCCCAGCCACCAGCTCCAGGTGCCCGACCACCCTTTCCTCACGCCCTCGCCGGAGTCGCCGGATCAGTGGTCCAGCTCCTCTCCTCACTCCAACGTGTCCGACTGGTCCGAGGGCATCTCCAGCCCTCCCACGAGTATGCAGTCACAGATGGGACACATCCCCGAGGCCTTCAAGTGAAAAAAAAAAAAAAAAAAGGTGTTTTAAAGACTCTCACTGAGAGCCAGAAGCTTGAGGGAGATTTTTTTCTAAAAGGACGCCGGATGCTTTTATTAAAGGATCCTTTTTAAAATATGTTTTTATAAAAAAAAGGAAAAAAAAGAAAAGAAAAATTAATTCCTTTTTTTTTTTAGTATTTATTTATGTACTTTTTATTTTACATGAGAACACTGCCTTTTTATTTATATGTTCTATTGTTAAGAACTCAATGTGGGACACCAGATGTGTTTCGAGAAATCAACAAATTAGGTTTTTATAGGACGTTCTCTTTTGTTTGGGGGGGTTCATTGTGTTTGATTTGAGAGGAAATGTTTATGTAAAGCTATAAGCAACAATTTGTGATTCTGAAATGCCATTAATTTATTTTTTTCTCTTTCAACTCAGAAAGAGAGGTGAAAAAGAAGAGGGGAAGGAAAAATTAACTAAAAATACCACTCTTTAAGGGGAAAAAATTAACTATGGACAAATTTTTTAAACGTACTTTAAAATGTTTCCTTTGCAATTGTATGAGAGGACATTTTATGGTACCAGTCATAAATCTTTGTTTAAATTTCAGTATTATATAGTTGTACATTTGCCTTGATAATAGAAATTTTTGTTCTCTCTTGTTTTTATATATATAAAAATATATATATTTAAATGATTTTTATGATCTAAAAAAAAAAAAAAAGAAAATCAGGATTATAGACCTGTAAGAACAGTTTCTAAGCTAAAAAATACCCTACAAAACATGAATACTGTCCCCCATCAAAAAGAAATGTATTTGCCAAACTTCCAAGAGAGCAAGCCCATAGCTATGGAGTATATACACAAAGGAGACTTAATTTTACTTAGAATATCTTTACCGATTTTTTTCTTTGGTTTTGTTTCATTTTCATGTTCGAGTAACTGTTTTAAGAAAGAAATGCCAATATAAACTTTGTAAACCACATCCTTATTTTAAGGATGGCCTGCCTAATTTTTTTTATTGTTGTTTTTTTAAAAGAAGGTGTGTCTGGCAGTGCAGACACCCTGAGTGAGATTACAAAGCATTATCACACTGCCACCCCCCCTGTGCTCGCCCGGCCCCAGCTCCTCTGGCAGAGCCCTCACTGGGTGCCCAGTGGGATGGTGCTGCTGGTTTTGGTGGGAGGCTGGACTGGCCAAACTGGAAGGGCGAGGGGCCAGCACAGCTGTGCTGTGAAACGTTGACATTTTGTTCTGTGACGTTAGCCTGGAGTGATGCATCTTTTTTTATATTGATGTGCACTCTTTCTGTGTATCATGTAAAATATAGTATAAGCCTGTGGCAGATTTAATGTTTGTAAATATGGGGGGGGGGGGGGTTTGGTATGTTTTGGTTTTTGGTTTTGTTTTGGTTTTTTTTTTCAAGAAAAGGTGGATTTTGTTTCAAAAATCTAAATGAGCAAGTCTTAAATATATCATAAATATATCACCTTATAGAGGTGTTGGAATATCACTCACTCGGGTGCAAAAGCAAGCAGACACCCTAAGACTAGATAATGTGTATGGGACAGGCAGATAGAGAGCATTAATCAAGAAAACCTAAGAAAAGGGTTCCTTTTCCTCATTCCTTTCTATTAGAACACCAAATAAAATGGATATTTCTCAAGGCACAGCGCCTTGCTGAGCACTCATCTTAGTTAACATTTCAGACCATTGTTATTGTGACACACCTAATATGAGTGATAAAAACATCCCGTGGTGTTGAATCTTCCTATGTTTTATAAACTAGAGTGTAGTTTAAGAAAAGATATCTTCTGTAATAAAGTTATCTACATGCAAAGTTGTAGTTTGCAAAAATGATGTATTTTTTTTGGTTAACTGATTTGCAATAAATGATGCTTCTGGGCATCTAGATTTTACTAAAACTGGAACTTGGTGTTTTTGTTACGGGTCAGTTGAATTCTGGATTTGACACCTGCTGTCTTTGCTTGCACAGAGGGCTGGAGCTTCCCCAACATCTTGTTCTTGTGTGAAAGCTCAGAGAAGACCTTTGGACAATGAAAATTTCTCTTTAAATTCTGCTAAACTCTCACTGTCTTGAGACCCTGAGCGAGGCAGGAGGGGCTCTGCCCAAGTAGCTCTTTACCTGCTGTGGGTGCTCTGATATCCTCAGGCCATCAAGTCAAGATCTAAAAGGAGAAACATGGAAAAATTGTTGTAAAGAATGTCCCTCATGCATCTTCAGAAAAACCAGGAACAGCAACACCAGAGAGCCAGTTTTACTTGTGCCACTCTGGGCACAAACACCACTCAGAAATGTTTGCTGTCCTTGTTGGGCTCAAGATTTTTGAGGTAATTTAATTTAATTTAATTTAATTTAATTCTTTCCCTACCCCGCAGGGACTCTGCAGTGCAAATGCAGCTGCAAAGTCCCCAAATAACTGGATATAAATAGCGGAGACATTGACCTCTTCCCAAATCACATAAGCCTGGAATGCTGGTATTTTCCACTCCGTGGCTGGGGAGGGAAAAGCCTTGTGTGTGCATGGGGTTGGTATCCAGCCCCAGACACATCCAGGACCACCAAACACCTGCTGGTGCTGTGACAGTGGCGTTTTATGTGCCACCCACAGCAGTGAACTGCACCTTCAGGGGTCAGGGAGGTGACATTCCAGGAAAGAGATCATCAAACTCCACAAAAAGGGGTATTTTAAGGGAGAACAAATTTTCCCCCCTGCAAAATGTGCCACCAGCAAGGATCTCAGACCTAGAGGGACATCCTGGAGATGGGCTTCCCAGGATGTGTCATCCCCCTGCCTGTGTCTGGCTGCCTCCATCCCATCTGGAATGCACTAAATGGAGTTTGTCTGCCTCCATCATGACTCACACATGAGCTGCTCATGAATCCCACGCAGCCCAGCCTTCCAGGCTTCTCCCACACGTTCCCATTCCCATCCCCAGGACCAGCCCAGCACGGCTCCAGTGCTGCCAGTGGGGCTGGGAAAGGCTCATCCCAAAGTGAGGAGGCGTTAGAAGGATCCTCTCCTGCCTGGTCCAGTGTAAAACCAAGTCACTCATGGGCAAGGCAGAAATTTGGCCTGGAATAGATGAAAAAAAAAAACAAAACAAGGGGGTTATGAGGACATGGAAAACAATGAGGCAACACATGTGGCTGGTTTAACAAGAGGGGCTGCAAAGTGTGGGATTTTCCATGAGGAATGGTCAGAGGGACAGGATGAGGAAAGAAGGGGCTAAATACCATGGAAAGAAGCAAATGGATAGCCACTAATTAATTGTCCACAAGGTAATTCAAACTCGAAGTCAGTTAAGATTTTTAAGTAGTAGAGGAGTAAGGCTGCAAAAAATTTAGGCTTTAAGTGTTTAGCCACAAATGACTTGGATTTATGAGGGCATCTGGTGACCAACCAGCTTGTGGGTACATGAGATGATTGTGGTGTCACAGATCCAGCTGGGATCGAGGCAAAGTTAAATGAGAAACAAGAGAAACGGCCCCAGTTTCAAACTCACACACTTAAAGCTTCTTCCCACACCAACCAACCCACCACAAGCTCATCCTCACCTCGTGCGGGTGAAGATTTTTGGGAGCTGAATTTCCATCTCTCCCAGCACCAGAAGATGCTGGGGAGTGACTGGATCATGGCAGGCACGGCTGTCTCAGTGTTCCAGGTGAAAAAGGAGCACTAAAATCACATCCTACGCCGAGGGAAGGGTTCAGGAGGGTTGGCGTAAAACAAGATTAGCACCGGCTATTGCCACGGCAGGTATGTTGGTGCTCTGAGGAATCCCTGCACCTGAACTATTTGTTTACATGCTGGAGGGCTTTTTTTTTTTTTTTTTTTTTAATTTTTTTTTTTCACTCTTTGTTTTCATTATTCCTGCTCAATTAGATGGGACATTTAGAAACTGCTACTCTGTATTGCTTCTCCCTCCGGGCTGTTGGTGTTCGCTCATAAACTTGTTCACAGCTGTTCCGGCCCTGGTTGAGGAATTGTTGCTGCAGCTGAAATCAGCCCCTGAAGAATGTACAAAAGGAGCCAAATCCATCTCGAGTTTAGCCTTGCTCAAATCACGCAGGGGTTAATGTGGCTGGGGTAGTCTGAATAATCACAGCAACTGAATGAGTAAATAAATAAAACTCAGATTGTCCAGTTGGCCAACATGTGCAGAACACTGGTAAGGGATAGAGATACTCTCCTTTTTCCCCCCATGTTTCTAAACTCAAAGAATGATCCTTTTCATAGCAAGCTCGTGGGGCAAGGTCGTGTTTCTGGTTGTGTGCAACCTGAAGACTGAATAAATTACCAGAAAAAGGTCTGTTTGTGTTGTAGGTGAGCTGAGGAACAGAGAAGCTGTGGCTGCCCCATCCCTGGAATTGTCCAAGGCCCAGCTGGATGGTGCTTAGAACAACCTGGGATAGTGGAAGGTGTCCTTGCCCATGGCAGGGGGTGGAATTTGACGGTTTTTAAGGTCCTTTACCAAACCATTCTGTGAAGCAGAACAGAGGGACACACGCTGTCCTCACTGGCAAAGGTTTTCATTTATAATGGGTCACTCAGAACTACTGCTGAGTACAGCAAACCAGCTGGAAAACTTCAGGTTAAAAAGAGATTGAATGCTTTAATGTGGCAATTCTTTATAATAATGTATTTATCAGGAGAATAGCAAAGGTGAGATCCCATTGTTGGCGTCTGCATTGTGTACCCCTGTACAAGGGGGTTAAATATGGAACATAAATATCTAACTATAAACACAGAAGTGAGCTATTGATGGTATTTAGCACACACAAAAAAAAAAACCCAATCAAGCTAATTAAAACCATGTTTCCTCAGATTACACCTGTTCGGGGAAATATCAAGGGAGAAGCAGGGCTTTATCTGCAACTCATGCCTGCGCAGGGAAATTGTATTTGACAAGCTGGTTCATAAGAATGTTCCTACAAAAGAGGGAGATGAAAGGCACTTAAAAATCACAGCGCTGCCTCTGGTTCCCACACCAGCATCAAAGTGCTGCTTCCCCTGCTCGGCCGGGGCTTTGAGGATATTCCCCTGCTTTAATGATCAAGCGTGCAGGAACAGCTCTCGCACTGATAATGACCCTTGATTAAGATGTTTGTTTAGGTCGCTGTGTTTTTTCCTCTCCAGGGCTTGTTGTTGGGTGCAGGGTGTGACATTATCAGCACGGAGGGGGATGACAAGCATTTTTCTGATGGCTGGAACAGGGGGTTGCTCCCTCTCCCCCAAAAAAGCTTCGTGTTTGTGTGAAATATTCTGTGAAACTCACAGAGCCACCAAGCTGGTGAAGGGTCTGGAGCACCAGGAGAAGTTAAAGGAGCTCAGGGGGCTCAGCCTGGAGAAAAGGAGGCTCTGGAGGGAATGTTTGGTGCTGGTTCTGTGTTTTTGATTCCCAAAGAGCTGTTTTCATGGAATCACAGACTGGTGTGGGTTGGAAGGGACGTTCAATGTCATCTCATCCCACCCCCCGCCACGGGCAGGGACACTTTATCCCTGTCCCCAGTTCCCTGACAGGAGATGGGCACGGGGGAGGTCCAGGCTACAGGGGAGGTCCAGGCCCTGCTCCCATGGAACAAGGGACAGGGTGAGGGAAACAGCCTCGAGTTGTGCCTCGAGGCTTAGATTGGCTATTTGGGGAAATTCCATCGCAGAAAGGGTGGTCAAGCCTTGGAACAGCGCTGGAATCATCATCCCTGGAGCGTCCAAAGGGGCACAGGAATGTGGCACTTGGGGACGAGGCTCAGCGGTGAACTCGGTACTCGATAATCTTGGAGGGCTTTGTCAGCCTTAAGGATTTTGGGATTCGTCTCTGATTCTGAAGGTTTTGGACACGCGCACCCCCGCCTGCCTCAATTAATGTGCCTTTCCTAATTAAGCCCCCAGGGACGTGCAGGACAGGACCTCGCTCTGCGAGACAGAATCTCATTTCCCGTGTCTATAATCGCGGATTTCTCAGTTGCAGCAGGCCCTGGAGCCCCTGACCCGCCCCGCTCCCCGGCCCGCGATGAGCAGTGACTCCCCCGGGGCCTGCTCCGGACCGGCGGAGCTCTGTCCCGCCCTGGCGGCCGCCCGCGCCACTGCACCCGCACCGGGCAGCCGAGGGGAGCGGAACATCCACGGAACGCGCACGGAGCCGCGCTCCACCGCTCCTACGAGGCCTCCGAGGAAGACCGCGGCGGCACGGGGGAGTCACCGGGACGGGGCGCCCCGAAGGGGACTCGAACCCACGACCTTGGAACTCCGCAGCCGCCCCAGCCGGGACTCGAACCCATGGCCTGTGCCGACCTCGCTTCTCTCCCACGGCCGCCGAGCAGCGACGCCGCCGGGTGCGCGCGCCGCCGTGACGTCATCGCGCGCCGCGCCGTGACACGTCGGCGGCGGCGGCGGAACCCCGAGCCGGATGTGCCAAGATGGCGGCGGCCGGTGCTGGGGCCGTGAGCGGCGGCAGCGCCCGCGCCCGCTGCTGAGGGGCCTCGGCCGGCGGGGGCTGCCAGGTACCGCGGGGCGCGCCCGGAGGGGGGGCTGCGGGTCCCAGGTGGGCTGCGTGAGGAGCGCCGGGCCCGAGGCACGGGCGCCGGTGTCCCCGGTGCCCACCCCGCGGTGTCTCAGCGCGGGCCTCGGGGCCGCCGCAGCGCGGGGAGCCGGCGGGTGCCGCAGCCCCGGGCTCGGCCCCCGGCTCCGGCTGGGCGGGCTGCGGTGCCGCAAGGAGGGGCGGAGGCGCTGCCGCAGTCGCGGGGCTGCGCTGCCCGGGGGTTTCCCGCAGGATTTGGGTCGCTCGGGGGGGTTTCCAGAGGGGCGGTGGGACAGGGACACTCCGCGGGGGCCGAAGGTTATTCCGAGGGGTGGGGAAGGAGGAGGCTCCGTGCGATGTTGGTTATTATGTATCCCCTCTGACAGCCCACGGTGCCGCTCCCGGGTCGGGGCTGTTTTTCCGCGCTGTCAGAGGTGCCACAGGTCTGTGCGGCGGGGCTGACTCAGGAGTCAGAGAGCGCCGGGACCTGCTGGGGAGAACAGCCGGTGGCCGGGCTCCTGTCAGGATAAACGGGAATGCTTTCTGCTGCTTCTATGCTTGCGATTCCCAAAGTGCTGTTTTCATGCAGTCACAGGCTGGTTTGGGCTGGAAGGGACCTTAAAAATCATCAAATTCCACCCCACATCCATGGGCAGAGACACCTTCCACTGTCCCAGGCTGCTCCAAGCCCCAGTGTCCAACCCGGCCTTGGACACTTCCAGGGATCCAGGGGCAGCCACAGCTGCTCTGGGCACCCTCACAGTGAAGGATTTCTTCCTGATGTCTCATTAAACCTGCCCCGTGCCTTTTTAAAGCCCTTCTCCCTTGTCCTGTTGCTACACTTTACCAGGATAACATTTGTAACTGTGGTTGCTGTTTAGGAAAAGCCCGGTAGGAATCTGGCAGGGGCGTGAATGGTGTAGAATGTGTTCAATCTGTCACCCACATGTGTGCAGATGTGCAGCTGTCTGCATAAGATAAAACTGAAAAAGTAGTTGCTGATTTAAAAGCTGCAAATCTCGTTTTCCAGCTGTTCCTGTATTTGAGATTGCAGTGGGTTGTGGGTTTTCTTGGTTACTTTGTTTTTATTAGGAATCTGTGTATTTGAACACGTTATTTAATGTTTGGTTTGTTTGTGAGGATGGGAGTTACTGTTAGTCCTCTAACCTGTTTTATGGGCATAGTTATTCTGGTTAAGAGTAATTTATTTAGATAGGTTTGAATTAATTGCCCCCAAAGAAGTTATTTCTTTATAGATGAAGCTGTAAAGCTCGTCAGGTGAAATTAGTTTTATGGCCTTGTCTAGAGGGTTTTAATCTTCTTTTCCTCTTTGGCAATGTTTTTTTGGTACTCCTGGAAACACCTTCTGCAGTTGTTACTCCTGGTGACTCATGTTTTGCAGGCTGCTCTGCTTTATCAATTGATAAACCAGCTGAAAGTTAAGAATTTCCAAACTAGATACAGCAGAGGTGGATTGCTCTTAACTTATGTAATTATTTCTAAATTCCTTAAAATCAGCATTTCTGTTAACCCTGGACAAGGCACAAGGGAGGGTCAGTAGCACTGAGTTATCTTCTGTTTAAGTTATTTGACATGGGCACGTTCATTTTATTTGGACTCAGTTCCTCAAATCTTGCTTGCTTTTACTACTGTGTGCAGTCTGTTAATATTAACTTTGCTCCTGAGGAAGCTGATCACTCATATTGAACCTCTGTCATGCACCATCAAAAATCCTGTCAGGGGAAAGGCAAGTTCTGCCTTAAAGTAGGACTTTACACTTATTTTTATTAGGTAATTACTAGTACCAGCTGTTACAAAAATATGGCAAAGTATTGGGATTTTTTTTAACAAGACACTGCAAGGAGTAAAGTCCACATTAGACATTTGGAAGTGGGTATTTAAATTGGCTTTTGTGCTCAGCTGTATTGCAGAAACAACTTTTCTGTGAAAAACAGAGCTATTTAGTAGACACCAATATTTTGTTTGGTGAAATTTATGCTTTCCAGGACATAAATGCCTTGGCAGGTGGTTGAATTAACTTTTTTCCTCCCCAAGCCAAAGTATTTTGCATAAACTCTTGTGTTTATTTGGAGGGGAGAGAGGAGTTTTTAAGATCTGGTTAATGCAACAAAGAACATGATGAAAAAGAAATGGGGATGCCCAGAACAGCCAGAGGTTCCTTCAGCATGTAGGATTTGGGATGGGTGTTTGGGCAGGGTTTCCTGGAAACGTGGTTGGCAGCAAGGCTGGTAAGGATGGCCAGCTGGAAAACCTTCACCTCAGGACTGTAACAGGAGAAAAGATTGCAAAGTCCTGAACCCTTTCTGTAAGCATTCCTTGATGGAATTCAGCAGCTGTGCTTTACAAAGAATGGTGAAGGCACATAAACTGATGGAGCTCTAACGCTTCTGTTGAAATCTGTTTTGTGTTGTCCTTCCCATCTTCATACAACACAAATTTACAGAGTCTTAACTCTAGATATGGCTGTGGAATATATGGATATAGGGGAGAAATTGAGAGTCTTTCTTAATTCTGAAGAGGGACCTGGATTATACACAGGGCTGTTGGAGATGTTTTTCTTTAGGAGAAATTGTACTGATGTCCAGTAAAGTCTGTGTGCTGTGGTACTGTCAGTGTGCTTTCTATTGGAATTTTTAGGTATAAATCTTTATGAAATACATGTAGTATTTTTGATAACAAGAAACCAGAAATGCTTTCCTTTTGAACTTCTCTATAGGCAATACAGTTTTGTCCTGATTACAAACATCTGACTTTTCTGGCTTCTCATTTTATTACTCTTATGACAAGATGCTGAACCTTAGAAGAACTCCAAATAAGAATTGCACAGCTTTTTTCTTTTATAAGCAGAAGTGGAAGTGTATCTGGTGTGGAGCAATTGCTGTGGATACTTCACTCTGTATGTTGTAAACAATATTTGTTGTGTACTATGAGGAAAAAAAAGATTATCACATGTTGCTAAGGCTTCATTGAGCTCCACTGAACAAGTATTGATGAATTCCTCTGGTTTGTCAGCCTCCATCCTCCCCAGATTGTTGAGAAGTGATAAAAAGGAAAAAGACACCCTGATGAATTTACTGAACTCCCGGATTCCTGGCTGCTATTGTTTGGAGCTGAGGTTGGGTTTCTTCCGAGCGTGTCCTTTCCACCCTGATACTGTGCCAGTCCCACTGGTGTTCAAGTGAGAATGGTCATTGAAAAGTGAGGGTAGTTCATTGTTTTTCTGTCCTTAAATGCAGTTTTGTTATGCAGCATTTATCTAGAAGAGAGAATATTTGTGATGAAGATGCAATTGCCTTTCTCAAAATAAATAGCAATACTGTGCCACCCCATGTTTTCTTGGTTAAACGAAAAGTGGAGTGTTGAGGGTGATAACATCTGGTGAATTCCTTCTTGTGATGCTTCTCATCTTACCCATGAAAAGGTCCATTCAGATGGAGTGCCAGCACAGCAGGGCTGAAGATCATCTCTAACAGAATTAGAGTTAGATAATGACTTCTCAACTCTCCATAATTAAATCGAGCAGGGCATGGTTCTGCAGGCTCTGTTCCAGGCTGCTCTCCTGTCTGTGATGCATATTTTTGGAAAATGTAACAGTGGGATAACACTGAAGGATCTGACACTAGTACAGGTCTGAACTGTGTTTCATTAGTCTTACTGGGATATATTTAATAGAATTGTTAAATAATGTGCATTGATATCACACAGCCTTACAGTTCGTTAATGCCAGACTTGGGTTTAGAAATACAATGGAGTGTGTCAGAAAGAAGAAAAGGGAGATATTTTCCACTTCAAATTCTTCGGGTGATTTTGTTTCTAAAGTAAAAGTTACTTACATGCTGCAGGACTGTGAGAAAGGGAACTGACTTGTACCTGTGTTGTCTCAGCAGGGCAGAAGAAGCAATCCCTCTGCTGCCTCCACGGGCGGTTTGTCACCGTGTGACCCTGCCGGGAGGCCACCATGCAGCAGCCACCGCAGCCCGTCCCTCCCGGGGCGGCTCCTCCTCCTCCCGCCGGCGTGGCCCGGAACATGTACTGGAGGAACAGCCCGCTGAGCAAACGGGCAAACGCCGCGGCCGCGCCGGTGCAGCCCGTGACCGACCCGTTTGCCTTCGGCAGACAAACCCCCCAGGGCTCCCCTTTGGATAATCCCTCCAAGGGCAACGCCCCGGCGTTCCCGCAGCCGGCCCCGCTGCATCCCCCGCCCGCCCGTGCCGGGGACAGCCCTCATGGACCACACTCATCTCTGCCAGCTCCTGTGTCTCAGGCAGGGATGAGCACCAGTACCTTTTCTAATGTTCCAGTTCCTCCTCCGTCCCTGGGGTATGTTATAAATAGTGCTGCAGAAGGGCTTCCCAACGCCGACCTCGGACTCCGTGGGCCTGCAGTGCCCTTGCATTATAACCCAGGAGCAGCAGTGGAAAATTCTTTCAGTGTGCATCCTGGGATGGTGAATGCAGCGAACAAACCTGGAGCTAGGCAGGATGTGGGCAGAGATCCAAACGATGCACCTTCAGCACCCAACACTGCAGCACTCTTCCCACCACCTCCCCAGCAGCCTGGCTCTCAGTGGAGGCCTGTCCCAGGGAATCTGCAGTCTCCAGTTCGGAATTTTGTGCCCTATCCTGAGCCGTCTCCTCAGACTGACGTTCATAACATTTCTCAGCCTTCCGTCAGCACTTCTCACCCTCCTCCACACACAAATGTCCTGCAGGGTCCTGGGCACCAAGGCATTCCACAAAACATCCTGCAAGCGCCTTTATCCGCTGGCTGTGAGAAGAATGGCAGAAGTGGCCCTGCGAACAGCAGTCACCACATGAACAGCGTCCAGCCTGGAAATGTGTTCAGGCAGAACACAGAAATGACTAACCCTTGGTTAAGCCAACCTTACCAGGAACAGTTTTACCCACAGCCACCGTTGCAAGATTCTGGTTTTGTCCTTCCCACAGCTCAGGAAAACAACCCCAAAAACCAGTCTCCAGCTATGTCTGAAACGTCAAATAGGTCTATTCCCACAGATCGAGATCCAGGAACTCTCTCCATGTTTTTCAAAGGGGATGAGGCTGAAAATGAAGAAATACTTTCATCTGAAAAAAATTACGTAATGGAGAAAACAGAGTTTGATGCCTGTCAGCAAAATTCAGCCTCCCCGTATCACCAGCCAGTGCATCCTCAGCAGGTGGCAACCAATGTTCTCTCTCAGGCACAGCTGGGTACAGGTTCAGCTGGTGAGATGGTACAGAAAGGAATGGATGGGCAGTACTTCCCTAAACTTGTCAGCCATCAGGAGGCACAGGCTGCTAAGCACTCTCTGTTTGCTGGTGATGACAAGGCACAGATAGGTGACCCAGCTGCCGGGTCCCAGTACGAGAACGTGGAGAACCTGGAGTGCATTCAGAACCAGGAAGTGCTGCCGAGTGGACCACAGAACATCAGTGCTTCATCCCCTGCTGCTGATCCGTACAGGTACGGATCCTTCCCGGGTCAGATGCTTCCAAAGAACGCTGCTGTGAGCCACGCTGAAGGAGGACCAAACCTGGAGGCACCTGATTCCTTACCTCACCCTGTGCGACCGGACAGTGTCTCTTCCAACTACAGCACCATCAGCCACAGGAGCACTTCCAGCTCGGCACGGCCCCCGGAGCAAGCCGGTACATTTATCCAGCAGGAAATTGGGAAGCCTGAGGAGGAATCCTCTGCCAGCTTCTTCAAACAGATCGACTCCTCTCCTCTGGGAGGTGATTCAGGTGAGCTGAACCTGAGCAAGAGCTACCACGGCAATCTGTCCCAGCCTCCCACTCCAAGTCCTCCTAAGCCTACAGGAGTGTTTCAGACAAGTGCAAATAGTTCTTTTGAGCCTGTGAGGTCCCATGGAGTTGGTATAAAACCTGCAGAGATTGACCAAGCAAAGATGGTGGTTGAATTAAGAGAGAACCACTCAAACCAAAAGAATATCAAGAAGAACACAGCAGTGCCTGCTGCATCCCCTGGCAATCTTGAACAACCACCAGATAATCTGGAAACAATTTACATGCCTCAGGTACACCCAGGGCCTCTTGTAGGCGCTGGGGAAGCTGGAAATACGCTGCACTCTGGACCTGTTGTGGAAAATATGCAATCAGTATCTGAGAGACGGTCCTCAACCAGAGCTCAGGGAGCAGTTAAGAAGTGTGATAGCCCAGCAACAACTTTATGGGCTCACAATGAGTTACCAAATTTTGGGGGAAATGTTCTCCTGGCTCCTGCTGCTCCTGCAGTGTATGTACCTGCCAAACAGACTGTGGAAGTCATTCAGCCTCCAGAAGAAGGCCTGTCTAACCAGCAGCCATGTAAACCAGGGACTATTGCTGTGCAGGATGGAAATATAACTTTTGAAAATCTTGAGAATCCTCCCAAAATGGGAGAAGAGGAAGCACTGCAGTCTCAGGCAAGTTCTGGTTATGCAAGTTTATTGTCTTCTCCACCTACAGAGTCTTTGCAAAATCAGCCTATCCTGATTGCTCAGCCTAATCAAAGCTATAACTTGGCTCAGCCAATTAATTTTTCCATTTCTCTATCTAATCAGCTAAGCAACAATGAAAACAATCAGCCAATGAAGGACTCTGGAGTTGGGGACAAGCCTGCGATGGGTCCCCAAACTTCACATGCTGGTGGGGAAAACATGCCATTACCAATGATGCAGGTTGGATCTCTCTTAGTTAATGCACTTCCAAATACTAATCTGTTAAAACATAATTTATTACAAAGTCCTGTTAATTCTTCTGATGCTGCTTCTAATCAGCCTGCAAACTTGCTTATGAAAACTCCTCTTAATTTGACTCCAGAAGGGCAAAAGAATGTTAATATGGAAGGCCTTCCTGAATTTTCTAGCAAGCCAGGGTCTAACTCATCTGTTTCTCCTGGGACAAATGTTCCCAGTGGAAGTGCAAGTGGCCCTGTTAATTCCATAGCACAGGCAAATAATTCTGCTAATCAATCGAGTAGCAAAGAAGCTGCTGGAGCACTCGACTTCACGATGTCACGGACGTTGGAGAAAAGCAGCACAAGTAATTCTGTCCAGGTGCACAATCAGTCACCCTCTGGTGCTCCAGTCCAACAGGGAACTTCTGGTGGTGCTGGTCAGGTGCGTGCCGAGGTGCCTGACAAACAACATTTCTATCAACAGGTGACAAAAGATGTACAGCACCAGGCTGTAGCAGAGCGAGCTGCACAGGGAGCTCTGCCACCCCAACCACAAATGCAAGCAGCTCAAATGCAGCCACCACCATCTGGGCAGTCCTCAGTTCCTGCAGACTCCCAGGTTTCCACAGGGGCTAAAGCCATGCAGCAGGGGGAGAACCAGGGCCTGGGTAACCGTGCCCAGCCCGGGGCGCCCCAAGAGGCAGGATCAGCCCAGCCAAGGTACGACCAGACGAGCCCCGGGAAGCAGCCGCTGTCAGAACAGCCTCCAGGTGCTCCAGCTGCAGCCCCTCCTGCCACCACTGCTCAGACAGTCCCACCCAGCGGGCAGCAAGACCTGCAGCGTCCACCCCCTCCTCAGACCCCTCAGGAAGCCTTTGGTCCTCCTCAGAACCCTTACTACTACTACAGACATCCTTACGATACTTACCAGGTCCCATATCCACCACCTTATCCTGGAGACCCCAGGACAGCTCACCTTTATTACATGGTAAGTTTTTATTTTTTCCCTTTCATCCCCTGTCATATCTATTATTAATTCTCTTTTTTGAGTTATTTAAACAGTCACGTCACGATCAACATTCAGCAGAGCATTCATGTTAAGTGTTTAAATGTAGGGAAAATCCAGACAGCAATAACAAAACTGACACTGTGAAGATTATGGAAACTTAAAGTAGTTGCTGATACCAATTCCAGTCGGCACAGATGTTAGCTCATAGCAATTTGTTTGGTTCTTTGGAAGAAGTTGGCAGTTGTAGCTGGTTTGGCTGTTCAGGTGCTCAGACTTGGTTCCTGTCTGCCTCCTGAATTATTGATGGTTTAGTAGAGAAGTTGAAGTGTCTTTAGTCCAGACATAACAGGGTTTTTTTTCCTTAAGTTTAGCATATTAATAACTTGACTATAACTCTGCCACAAAAAGTAATGAAAGCTAAACTGTAGTTTATTAACCTACATTTCTTCATGTGTCACAACTGTGGTGTGAATGGTGACATTTTTTGATTTGAATGGTGACGTTTTTTGGTTTGAACTGTTAATTTTGGAGGTGTGAAGGCTCTTCCCTTGCTGTGCTTTTGCAGGATGACAGCTATGGGCAGTACGACCCCCGGTACCGACACTACGACGGCGGCAGCACTGCCTACATGGAGCCTGGGAGTTACCGCTACCCCGAGCCCGAGCGGCCCAGCTCCAGGGCCAGCCACTGCTCTGAGAGACCTTCCTCCAGGTGTGCAACCCTAAACTGAGTCCAGGTTTGGGTACCCCAAAGCAGGGGGTGCTGTGATGCCTGTGAAAGTTTTACAGCATAAACCACAGGGAGGAATTCAAAACCTCTTTGTGTGCTGCCCTAGGGACAGACGGTATCAAATGCCATGTGTGGAAAGGATACAATTCCCCAGCCTTTTCTCTTGTTTGTTATTCCTTTCATTCAGGTCTCTGGGGGTTGTTGGTGGTTCTGCCAGGCAGGAAGTCACTGTGATAGCCTCAGTGCTGATGTTTGCTGTGAAAGAGCAGTGCAGGCCATGAGGTTATTAATCAATACTCATTTATTTTCTGCCTTGCACTTAGGCAGGGGCCCCTCATTCTGTTAATGAATGGCACTTTTGCACATTGGCTGGGGTTTGCCTTGCAAGCACCATGGATACACAGTGGCTCAGGTGCTCAGAAGAGAGTGGTGAGTCAGGTGGCAACATCCTGGTGCTGTGTCAGGTCCATTTGTGTGACAATTCCCTCAGCTGTGGATCAGCTTTCCTCACAGAGCTCCCAGAATGTGCTCTGGGAGGCAGAGGTGCTGTGTGGGCATGTCCCACCCACTCATTTCACTGCAGGTTTTGATTAGGGAAACTTAAAAGCCTTGATCTGTCTGATAAATACAAAATAAAGACATTTGAGAGAGGGGAACAATATGTTCAGATGGTACTTGAAAATGTTAAATAAAAGCAGGATTAAATCTCTACTCAAGCAAGAAGCAGCAAGTTAACTTGAAGAGATTGCTGCTTTCTGATGATAATTGTGTAAGTTATTTGTATGAACTTGAAATTAATGACAAAATGTTACTGTTGTTACCTGCTGAGGGGTTTGCAGTTTCTAACAGAGAAACTCCTGTTACCTGTCTGGAAATGATTAAACCCCTGGTAATGTTTGTCTGTTGTTGGTAGTTCACTCATGGAGCAGTGATCAAATTACATTTTATTTACTATCTCCAGAAGATTATAGATGTATTTTGGTCTTGAGGAGAATGAAACAATGGCTGTAGCTCTCTGTGATAACTTTTACCATTTTCTTAAGTGAACTTAACTGTGCTGTGTGCTCTTGAAATGAGATGATAACCTCTAGCAGCACTTCCTGGTGTGTACTCTCCTGAGGTACTATTTTTGGAAGGGGTTAAAGTTTCTGTACGTGGCAGTGGGCAGATCAAAGCCTGGCAGAAGTGGCTGTGTCAGGGCTGGTGTGTGAGTGCCAGTGCAGTCAGACAGGGACTGTGGTGTGGGGCTGCAGGGCAACAGAGCTGTGTGTGTGTGAAACTGCCCTCAGTGTGCACTGCTGGCAATGCAGCTCTGTAAACTCTGCTTGGAGAAAGGAATAAGATCTCTCTGGAGGAGACTGGGGAGACTGGCTGGGTGGCTAAACCTGATCTGATAAGATCAGACCTCCTCCTCTGCAGAGTGAGTGCTGTGTTAGCAGACTTCCCACACTCCTGCACTCGCTGGGCCACTTTGGAGTTTGCACTCTCAGTTGTAGGACCAGTTGTAGGGAAAGGTGGAAGTTTCCATCACTCCACACTGTCATTAAATATCTTCTCTGTGTGTGCATAGGTGTGTTTGTGAGATTAATGCACCTGTGCAGGTACAAACATACATGGATGTACACATATATTTACATTTCTGTGCAGGTACAAACATACATGGATGTACACATATATTTACATTTCTGTGCATGCACATGCATGTAGACACTGCATTTTTCATCTAACATTCATCCTCTGTTTTTTTTCAGAAATTCTAGGATGATGACCTGAAAATGTTGTATAATAAAGGCTCACGATATTTCAAACAGTGGCCACATCTTTCTTTTTTCATCAGAAGAAATCATCTTTTTCTATACACTGACTCTTACTTTGCTGTGTTGGTTTTAGCCAGGTTTTTGTGCTTGTTTGGACAATCAGCTCTGTAAATGAGCATTTTCTTCATTGTAAGCTGGATAATAAAACACTGTTAAATTTGGAGGAGCTATTATTTCTTAATGAATTGTTAAATTATCAACTTCTCTGTTGAGAAAGTTCAAAGGATGCTAATTATAGCAGTAGTTTTTGTGATTAATTGTCTGTAAGTAATTAAACTTATCACCAAAGCAGTTTATAAAGCCACTAAATTATTGTGTGCTAAGGGCTGTCAGCTTTTGATGGCAATTAACAGTTTAGTGGTATATTGGGTTGTAAAGTCTTAATTTTATGATTCCTTGGTTTCTTGGAAATGCATTATTTTAACTATAAAACTCTGTCTTACCAATTGTGGCATAGAGTTTTTCCTACCTCCTGCTGAATTTAGAAGAGACAAAGGAGGAATAACAACTTTTTTTTATACTTGTGTGCTTTCTTTTTTCAGGCAAGGGTACCCAGAAGATTATTATGGAAAAAGTGGATGGAGTGATTATTATTCAGGCTATTACCCAAACTCCTATGATTATGGAGGTAAGGCTTGCAAAAGAGCTCTGTTTTTTTTTTTTTCCATAGATTTTCCTCACTTCAGCCTTCAGTTTTCCTTTTCTTTGTGCAAACACTCCATTGTAAAGCTACAGAAGAGTTTTGTTCCACCTGTTGCCTTTCACTGGGGTGTGTCTTTGGTGTGTGACCTGAAGGCAAAGCTGTCAAGTGAATTTTAGGTGGGTGTAAGCAGAAGTTGACTCACAACTGGCTTTTGGCTTTGTCCATCATTATCTGAGTGCTCACTGAGACATGCTGGCATTGGGAGTGTGGAGGTAATTGCTTGTGTAGTGCCTGGGAGGGTTTTAAGCAACATCTGTCCACATCCTGAGATATTTTGCTTGGCACTCTGCAGACTGTTCACAGAGATTTTGTGAATGTCCTGTGAACAAATAGTAGGATTGAGTTTTAAAGATGCTAGAAAAGATCTGATGGTGAACACTGCACCCCCCAAGAATAACTAACTATAACAACCATATTTCTCCAAAAGATGTGAAATTGGAATTGATTTTTAAGCTTTTCTTGAAAACTAAAAAGGAATGTACATATTCACATAGCTTTAATTCATCGCTTTGGTTTTCCTCTGTGCCGCAGGACCAAACCAGCTTCTAATTGTAGAGAAAGGAGTAGAAAAAGACTGTAGGCAAAAACTACCGATGTCTGAACCATTTGTTTTTCTTTTCCAAAGATCCGAGTCGCTGGGAGCGATACCCGTATGACCCCAGGTACAGAGACCCCAGAAGTTATGACCAGAGGTACTGGTATGATGCTGAGCACAACCCTTACCAGAAGAGAGAAGCATATCCATATGGCAGCAGGTTTGTCCTGTCAATCCATGTTCTCCCTGTGCTCTTTCCAGAGCTGGGGCAGCAGATTCTCTGGAGCAGACTATTAAAATGCAGTGTTACACGTATTTCACAGTGTTGCTGGTTCTTTCTGTAGCTTTATCATAGGTCATTGAGGGAAACCAGATGAGCTGTCACATCACTCTGAGAGAAGAATTGAAGGTAGCAGCACTGGTTTTTAGACCAGTTGAACACTGTGTGGGTTTTTAGAACACACTCTGAGTATGATATTGGTCTTGATCTTGAATTGTTGTTGTTAGGGTGGACACGACACAGAGAGTGACACAATAGAATCTCTTCAAAAGGCTCTTTATTGTGGCAGCATGCTGTCTTTTATACAGTTTTTACAAACCTCAAGGGTAACTTCTAATTGGTTAATAGCTTTTTTGTTAATTATTCTATTGGTTAGTAAAAGGTATTTTACTTATCTGTCAAATCTGTCTATTCTCGGATCATTTACATATTTTCTGATTCTCATGTGACAAATCCCTTGTTATTACAGGTGCACTTATTTTTCACCCTCAGAATAGATTGCTGTGTTAAAGGAACTTCTCATTCTTAAAATAGCTTCCTATGTGAACTTACAAATTGCTTGTTAGCAGCACTTAGAAGAAATTACAGGGTAGCTTTTTACCCTATTCCTATATCAAATAATCTGGATGAACTCTGTGTAGGAGTGCCAGTTTGTTTACTGTAGCAACAACCTCAGTGTAGGCAGTTGAAGCTGTAGTACACTACAATGACATGAAGACTCTGACTTCAGAAGGCTGAAAATGACTCCTTTATTTTTGGGAAGTGTTTCCCTTTTTATACTATTTTACACAGACCAACTTGATTGGTGACAAGAAGACAAACCTCTTCATTTACATTGGTCAGACCAGAGGGACATCAAGAAGAAAGTCCCTCCTAGAGAAAATACATAAACAATTTTGTTGTTACCAAAACATGTCTCCTGTTTACAGAAAATTCCCTGGGAAAGGAATTTCAGAAACCAAAACACCTCAGGCATTAACCAGGGCTACAGGCTGTGATTTAAGAGACCTTCTGGAGTGTGGTCCATTTTTCCTACCACTCACATTCCTCATGCCTGTGTGTGTGTGAGCTGACTGCTGCTCTCTGTTGTCCCTCAGGAGTGAGCGCTACGAGGATAACTGGAGGTACGACCCCCGTTTCACCGGCAGCTTTGACGACGACTCGGAGCCGCACCGGGATCCCTACGGGGATGACTTTGACCGGCGCAGTGTCCACAGCGAGCACTCCGGGCACAGCCTGCGCAGCTCCCGCAGCGTCCACAGCCACCACAGCAGCTTCAGCTCTCGCTCACAGCAGGTCAGTTCCAGCTGCACGCAGCACCCTGACACTCACTCTCCTGGGGGTGGGTGAGGCATTAGAAAAGTTGAAAATATTTCAGGGGTTAGCACGGGGAGTTGTTGGGTTTTGAAAACTTTCGTAAGCTCAGGCTGTTTTGTAATGTAGTTTTGAACTTAATGTTTGTTGTGGTTGTCAAGAGAACTTTAACCAAAATCAGCACTCAGCTATGCAAGTTGCCGCACACAGAGAAATGGAAAATTTCCTCTATTGAATCCATTTGCTGTTTGTGAGAATGTTGCCTTCCCTGTGCTTGGCTGTAGTGGACAGTGTGCCTGGCTTTGTGTCATGTCATTTTTCTCATCACAAGCTTGGCTGTGTTACTGAACTTGGCATGTATTAAAGGACTAACTCCATATTTGTATGATGTTATTTTGACTTTAAAACAAAAAGCTAACTGATTACTTATCCACTTACATCACAAATACAGATAAATGAAAACCTCAGAGAGTATTTGGCTAATTTGTGAGATATTGTTTTTGCTCGTGTAATGGGTCATTTTACCTGTAGTTCATCATGTTTCTTGGAAGTTTAGGTACTTTCCCAGTCTGAATTCCAGTTCATTTAGTAATGTTTGAAGTAATATTGGAAATCATTTAGGTGTTAATCTTTAGGCGCCTGATGTAATTTGGCATTTGTTGGGATTTTTCGATTGGGGTTTTCTGTATGTTACAGCAGAGATGAACATTCATTCTGACCCAGAATTGCTGGTAACAGAACTTATGCTGTAATATTAACTTTTCACACAAGCACATAGAAATTCTGTTGTGAGAGAACTGAACATGCTTAGATGCAAACAGCTCAAATGATGCTAAAAAACACTGAGGAAGAAGACAAAGATAATTAATTACCTGCACAGCAGGGTCTCACAGGCTGGCTCTCTGCAAGGCAGTGGTGCAGTTAGCCTGGTTCACAAGAACAGAAGCTGTCAGGTAGAAATGCTCCCAGTCTGCAGTGCTGCTTGCTGTGTGTAACCCCCAGCTAACCCTGGCTAATCTGGTGTGCCTAGAGCCAGCTCTATCGGAGCAACCATGACCTAACGGGCAATGCCTATGACACCCCTGTGCAGGCAGTGCCGCTCCACGCAGAGTATCCCTATGGAGGCTACGATCCCAGCTTTGATGGACAGCAGCCTTTCACTGACTATGGCTACCCTGCTGAGACAGGCTGGTCAGCTGTGGAACAAGGTATGGACATGCTGGGGCATGAGGGAATTGTGCTATGGATACAAAACACTTTCTATGGAAAAGCTTTTCCAAAGTGTTGATGTGTGTTTAGCTCTTTGAAGATTTGTTATGTGTTTGTACAGAAATGACAGGAATGTGTCAGATACAATCAAAGCCTCTGGATTTTAAAGTTCTGGAGTCTAGTTTTGTTCTAGTTATTGCAAATTTTCAGGTTTGGGACTTTGGGATTATAAAGGAGCTGATTTTTTCTTACAAAATTCAGACAAATTCAATAACAAGGTGTTTTCCACTAACACTGCAGGATTATTGAGTTGGGTAAATATATCAGCAAGTTTACCTAGTTGAAGGACAGATTACTTGTTCTTATTTTGTCTTTTCTCCCCATTTCAGCACCTTTAAGGCCCTCAACACCTGAGAAATTTTCAGTGCCTCATATCTGTGCCAGGTTTGGGCCTGGGGGCTTCTTAATAAAAGCACTGCCAAACCTGCCTTCTGAGGGTCAGCCAGCTCTGGTTGAAATCCACAGCATGGAGGTAAAGTTTAAAAGGAAAAATGGGAAAGTAATGGAATAAAGGTCTTTCTTTTGGAAGGGACGTGGGGCACTTGAATCTATAACTTCATGTTTTCTCTTATTTTTTAATGTCAGTGCATGTATCTTTATCTGTTTGGGCTATAATCATAAGTAAAACAGTAAATTTGAAAGTTTCTTTCCTCTGAGAGATGACTTAGTCTTGATGAGATCATCCAGATACTTATAATTTTGTTCAGGATGATGTACAGAGTAACTTGCATGTAAAGTAGATTTCATAATTTACTAGAATTGTGCAGGTTCTCACAAAGTCACCCTTTATATTTTGCTTAAGAGGTGTAATTACATGATGGGTTATGTTCAGCTCTGGGGGTTTTATCAATGAAAAGCAAAATTTAGAGTTACAAGAATTTCTTATGGATTATATTTGTGTTTTAGACTATGTTACAACATTCTCCAGAGCAAGAAGAGATGAGAGCTTTTCCTGGTCCTCTTGCTAAGTATGTTCCTACAGTTTTCAGAATTTTTCCTACATTCAGAAATTATTTCTTCATTGCAAATTACAGGATTTAAACTGACTTAAAATATTTGTGGCTTTTCACCTGCTTAAATAATACATGAGCTTTAAATTAATTCCTCAGACTAATCACAAATAATGACCTGAATATTTACATTTGTCTCATTAAAAACTTATTTCTTTTTTTTTTTTTTTTTCCAGGGATGAGACCCATAAAGTGGATGTTATTAATTTCGCACAAAGTAAAGCTGCACAGTGCTTTAAGAATGAAAATTTAATTGACAAAGAATCTGCAAGTCTTCTTTGGGACTTTATTGTACTGTTGTGCAGGCAGAATGGGGTATGTCTCACTGCTTGAGTTTTTATCTTTCCTGAAGTGTTTTGTACACAAACAGTTTTTGTGCAAAGGTCAGGAATATGTGTTATAGTCACTGGTCTTGGAATGTGTCACAGACTGAAGGAGTGTGTAAACTGGGCACTCATCCTCGGCTGCTCGCAGGTGCTGATATTCACATGTTGCTGTTGAGGTGCCAAATAAATACAGGCAGTGTTGAAATAACAGATTTTTCAATTTTTGTTTTCTCTCCACACACACAGACTGTTGTGGGAACAGACCTGGCTGAGCTTCTGCTCCGAGATCATAAAACAGTGTGGCTTCCTGGGAAGTCCCCTAATGAGGCAAATTTGATTGATTTCACTAATGAGGCTTTGGAACAAGTGGAAGAGGAATCTGGTGAAGCCCAGCTCTCGTTTCTCACTGATAATCTTCTAACCACAGTTGACAGTTTTGAGAAGGAGACTGAGAGATTCAGGGAGTTGCTGCTTTATGGACGTAAAAAAGTGAGTCTGTGCTGCTGCTTATTTTTGCAATTTTTGTAGTAATATTTCATAGCACTGTATTACACTGACACAGAAATTTATACCCTACAGTTCATAATCTAAAGCAAAATTATAGTTGTGTGTTAGCTTTTAACTAAATAAACGTATTTTGATTTGATCACAAATTACTACTGTAAAACTGTTTTTTGTGAGTAATATGTGAAGCTATTCCCAGGAAACTAATTAGTGTCTTTATTAGGATGCTTTGGAGTCTGCCATGAAACATGGTCTGTGGGGTCATGCTCTGCTCCTTGCCAGCAAAATGGACAGCAGGACACATGCAAGAGTGATGACCAGGTACTGGGTTGCTTTTTAATTAGTGAAATTTGGCTGCCTGTTCTGCTAATTAGGTGGAGAATGTCAAAATCATGGGTTTTCCACAGTAGTTCATGCAAGGTTTATGCTTTAATTTTACTTGTGTATTTATTTGTCAGTTGTTACTTTTTATTCTGGGCTCTTTTGGCTATGAACCTGAACAGTTGTCCTCTGCCACCTGATCCATTAAAGCAGTATTTGAACAATGTCATCTCTGGCCTTGCTTGGAAAAAGCAGCAATTTTGTTAAAGTCAGCTGGCTTGGGGAGAATCCATAGGTTTTCCTAGTTTGGATGACTGATGTTAGTGTCAAAACCCGTTCACTGGGAATGTTTTACTCGTGAACATTATCCACTGGGTAATTTCCTCTTCAGTGTACTATTTTCACACAGGATTTCCTTCTCTTGAGCTAGGTTAGATGAATTGCCACTGGGAGCTGAAGTACATTTTAACTGCTTACCCCACGTTTGTGTTCTGTTTTTCTCTGCAATGTCTCTGTAGATTTGCCAACAGTCTCCCAATTAATGACCCTCTGCAGACTGTTTACCAGCTCATGTCTGGAAGGATGCCAGCTGCATCCACGGTAAGATTCACTGGGAGCTGCAGGGAGTAGTGGAGTTCCCAACGGAAATCTTTCCCAGAATGTCAGAGAACTTGTTTTGATCCTTCTTGGGTTGAAACACTTACCCATGCAGAGCTCCAGTCACTGATTTGACCTAGTAATTCTTCTCATTTTAGTGCTGTGGAGATGAGAAATGGGGAGACTGGAGGCCTCATCTAGCAATGGTGTTATCCAACTTGACCAATAATGTGGACTTGGAATCCAGGACCATTGCTACCATGGGAGACACTCTTGGTAACTCTTGGGGAATGAACAGGGACTGATGACTGAAGGAAAAGCTTTGAATGCTCAGCCTGTTTTTTTGAAAATGGGCAATTTCTTTATAAAATATGGAGTGGAGCACTTCTGTATGGGCTTGTCTCTATTGTGAAGGCATTTGAATGTGAAGCCAAATTATACAGGACACTGAATGTGCCAGTGAGATATCCTGAGCTCTGTCCTTTATTTCTCCACAGCTTCTAAAGGCCTGCTGGATGCTGCTCATTTTTGTTATCTTATGGCCCAAGTTGGGTTTGGAGTTTACACAAGGAAGACAACAAAGCTTGTCCTGATTGGATCAAATCACAGGTTTGGCTTTTTTTTTTTTTTAACACATTTTTTCTCAATGCAAAAATGAAAGACTAAATTCCACCGTTCCCCTTATCCTCACTAGCTGGTTTTGAGATAACTATTTGATGTCCTGTCTTGTAGAAGCTGTTGATATTTTGTGTCTAACAGAGCTGTGTGTCTGACATTGGCAGATCTGTGTTTATTGTCAGCTCAAATAATATTTTTCTTCTGTTTGAAACAGCTTGCCATTTTTAAAGTTTGCCACCAATGAAGCCATTCAAAGAACAGAAGCCTATGAATATGCACAGTCACTAGGAAGTCAGCCTGGCTGCTTGCCCAATTTCCAGGTGAGGAGCTGTTCCTATTTTGGTTTGGTTTCTGTTTTGGCAGATTTCATGCTTTTAATCTCTCATGTGCTACAGTCAGTGTGGCAAATATTTTCTCTGTTATAATGTGAAATATTCATGGATAGTAATGCCATATAGCTGTTTACCTGTTGTCATTTCATTTTCACTGTTTTCATCTCTACATCCTGAACTTCTGAATTTCAATTTTATAAATTGTAATTCTGTATTCCAAAAGAAAAAATCTAGCAGAATTTGCTGGTGCTAGCTGTATATAAATAGACAACTTCCACTGGATGCATTAGGTTGAAGAGGAAAATTGAATGTTTTTTCCTTTCATTTTAGATGTGATAATGAGATATCTGAGCTTTCAGCTGAAATGTCAGCCTGCCTTTAATTTGTTACCACCCAGAGTGTTGTGATCACTTGGTTTATTTGTCCTCCCCAGGTTTTCAAGTTCATCTATGCCTGTCGGCTGGCTGAGATGGGCCTTGCTGCCCAGGCTTTCCACTACTGTGAGGTGATTTCCAGAACTGTCCTCAAAGATCCACATTACTATTCCCCTGTGCTGATTGGGCAGCTAATCCAGGTAACATGAGGAGGAATGAAGTGTTTGTGGCTGGATGTTGTAGGTGGGAAGCTGATGAACTCATTTTTTGCAATGCTTCCTTTCCTCAGATGTCATCCCAGCTACGCCTGTTTGACCCTCAGATAAAAGAGAAACCAGAACAGGAATCTTTTATTGAACCTTCCTGGTTAGTGACACTTCGACATGTGGATGGGCAGATCAAGGTATTGTGTGTGCTTTTCAGCATGAATTATTCATTTTAAAAGATTAGTGTAATCCAGTTATTAAAATGGTTTTGTTTAATCACAGAAACATGGGAAGTGAGCTTATATATTCATGTCCTAAACGGCAAACATTATGGTGTAAACCAAGTGAATTTACCACACTTTAGTGCCCTGAGATTCAATACAGAATAATTAAAGTTATATGAGACAGGGTTTTGTCAATACCAAAATGCAAGGAGAATTGCAAGACTCATTAGGTTGCAGTGATCAGGGGATCTGCTTGCCCTAAAAATATCTTATGTGTGGATTGGTGTTGCTAGATTATACGAGTGGAAATAATGATAATTAATAAATTATAATTAATTATAATTATAATTATTAAATAAACCCCTTAAATTATTAGTTGATCATGGCTTATAAATGGCTGGCAACTTGGGGGGCTTTTTGACTGAACACTAAAAATCTGTTTTCAGACCTAAGATTTCTTTTGCTCTGTGTTCCTTTGGTGTTAGGAACTGAATGTCTGGTACAGATCAGTTAATAATATCCTGTTTTTTCCTGCAGGAGGGTGCAATAGCCTATACCACAGACAGGTCCACTCCCCCTCCCTATGAGTGCAGCACTCCCAGCTCTGAACTGGACCGTGCCAGTCAGTGTGATGGGGGAGGTGGCCGTGACATGGGGCCAGGTGCTGAAAATCCCTTGCTGGCATCCTTGTTACCCAATATGGCTCAACAGATGCAGAGCGTGCAGCTGATGCCTTCAGGTTGGTGTTTCATATCCTTTATGACAGAGAGAAAACAAAGGTTTTGAGTTTCTGATACAAGAAACCACTTAAGAGGCTGGTTGGAACAGGGAGGTTTCACTTCTGCTGTGTATCATTCATAGGGTAAAAGGTTCACACTGGATTTGTTTCATTATAACTCTTAACTCTGGGTTTGGTTGTTTTTTTTTTTTTTCATGCTGCAGTACCTCAGGCTGTCCTTGATGGCTCAGCTGCCATGATTCCTCCTGGTGACCAGGGAAGTGTCCCCTTCTACCCAGTGGCTCCTCAGCCTCTTGGCCCAGGACCTGGCTTTGCATCTCAAGGATTTCCAAATTCCTATGGAACTGAACCATCCCCACTATACTTAGGGTCAACCCTACCACCAGGAGGGCCACCACAAGAAGTGGAACCACAGCCAGAAGAGCAGAAAAACCTGGAAACAGGTCTGGGATCTTAACAAACAGCTTTCCTTCCATAGGAAGGGAATAAAGTGTTTCAGGGAGTAATTCAAAATATCTCAATATTTAAAAAACAGTCATGTTTTGGGTTATAAAACTTAAAATTACCACTATGTAATGGTATAGAAATGTCTATAAAAGTTGAAATATTCATCCTGCTTTTTTGGCTTACTGTAAAAGAGAGGTCAGACTCAGCAGATCATGAGTTAGACCTTGACAGATAATCCCTGAGTGCAGTGAGATTGGCAATTCTGTTTCTAAGGGATTTCCAAGGGATATCGGGGATTTCTGCCTCTGGACATGAGTTTCTAGGACCCTGATAAGTTTTAACTCTGTGACAGAAGAGCCTGATACATGTGGAGGGAAGGAAACATAGTTTAGCAGAGTTTGAGATGTGAGGAACCTTTAACTGCTCCATCCCTTAGCCTGCTCTGGCCTGTGTTTAGAACAAACACAAACCCAGATAAGAGACCCAAAAAAAAAAAAAAAAAAAACCACAGCAATTGCAGCTCTCATTTTTTTAAAGATCAAGTTCTCTCTAGCACAAAGCTCATAACTGATGAAAATTTTTGCCTTAAAATTATTGTGAGACTTGAGGGCTTTGGTGTTTATTGTTGGGGTTTTTGTTGGTGTGTGTCCCTCTAACATAATCTATTTTTTTTTTTTTAAGGAATGCAGAGAATTGCCCCAGAGTCTCCTTCGCAAAACTCCTTCCCTGAACAGAGAGAGGATGATTTCTATGGCAGAATGGCTAACATGGTATTGTTATTTCACACATTTCTTTAGCTGCATTGCAGCACAATGCAAACACAAGAGGATTTGGGGGCTTTGTAATGCTGTTCAGCAAGACTTGAAGTTTGATTTTTGGAAGTCCCCAAAGAACCAGATTAAATGTCTTTGTGTGGAAATTCTTGATAAAATATTAATGCTGTGTCAGATATTTATCTACTTGTTTATTATGCATTTATGTCCTGACTTTATATCCAACCAGGCACAAAGATAAAGATCCATCTTTAGGTTTATCTTATATGAACTTTTAGATCTGTTCTCTTCATGTATTTTTCAAAGAAAGAGGTTTTTTAGCAACCAATGAAATGTGATCCATCACTGCAGCAGTGACAACTTTGTGCTTTCCTGTGCATTTGTCACCCAGGGCTATGGGCGAAGATCCCGAACAACCTCAGAGTCCTCTGCTCATTCTGCGGGACGAGAGAGATCCAACTCTGCAGCAAAGCAACCCTCTCCTCCTCCCTCTGCTCCTGCAGGGAAAGAGACTAAGAAAGAAACAAAAAAGGAGGCAGCACCTAGAAAGGTAAACTTTCTTACAAAGGTACCTACAGCTGGAGGAGTTTTGTTGGTAAATATGCTTAACTCCTGATCCACTGTACCTAAGAAGTCCTGACTAAACTGTTCATTTCTACTTATTAGTTGTAACTCTGGGCTCAGAGTTGAAGTCTCTAACAGAAAATGCTTTGTTGTATGAAAGTTTGCTTTAACTTGCCTGTAAAGTTAGAGAAGATGTAACTGAGAGGGAGAGAATTAACTGAGTAGATTTAATTTGTTTTTAGACTGGTGGAACCTGGTTTCGCTGGCTGATGGGAAAAGGAAAGAATGAGGCTCACCTGCCAGATGACAAGAATAAATCAGTAAGGCTCCAAAACCCACAAAAACCTTTATACACTTGAATTTGTTCCTAATGTTCTCCTGGATGACAGATGGACGTTGTTTTGATGAACAAACAAATGATTGTAAAACTTTGAAGATTATTCTTATTCTAAGACTAGCTTATTTTAAAAAACAGGTTATTTTAAACTTGTAGCAGCTTGCTTTGAGTTCTTTGGTTTTGACTGTGATTTTCTTTTAGATTGTTTGGGATGAGCAGAAACAACGTTGGGTTAACCTGGATGAACCAGAAGAAGAGGTAAAAATCTGAGTCCTTATGATTTCTCCAAGCAGAAAACAAATACCTGTACTTGGCATACAATTTTCTTTAATCTGTTATTGTCTCTTAAGAGAGCTGCTTTTACTAAATTTGGATTAAAATGTGCAACATCAGTTAGTGATATGACTGGATTTTTTTTGTCTCCCTGCAGAGTAAACCTCCTCCACCACCTCCAACAGGATTTCCTAAAGCTGCTCAGGCTGCTGCTCCCCCTGGGCCTGGGGGCCCACCTGGTGCTTCTGTCAATGTGTTCTCCAGGAGAGCAGGTAACAGCCAGCACTGATGTTTGAAGACTTTCCCCTGCATAAAATATGAATGTAGAAGTGCTGACTTTCCCTTGGATGTTTGGGAGCAGTTGGCAGCTCAGTGGAGCTGTGGCTGTTGCTGCCTTTGGTCCTGCCCAGCTCCTGCACTGCTGTCATAGTATCATGACTTGGATATTGCTGTTTGTATCCCTGGAGTGTTATTTCCTGATCCTGAAAGATGTTTTAACCAGCAAACTGTTCACAGTAGACACAGACATGATAAACACAAAGGTTATTTCTGTTTTTCTGCATGTTTCTGGTTTAGCTGGGAGCAGAGCCCGTTATGTGGATGTCCTGAATCCAGGAGGAACCAAGGCAAGTGGTGCTGTTCCTGCACCATCAGACCTGTTTGCCCCCCTGGCACCAATGCCCATTCCTGCCAACGTGTTTGTTCCAAACTCAGGTGTGTGGACAGGATTGTGGGGAGGTTTTATGGCAGTTCATGGGGTGTGTTTCGCTAAATCCTATTTGCTCTGTAGTTCCAGGGGAATCCCAGCCCATGGAAGGGAGTGGAGCAGCAGAGCACACACCAGCTGCAAACCAAACCAACACAGACCCTGCTGCAGCTGTGGAACCAGAGGTGGGTTTGAAGGAAAGTCTTGCAGACAGAATCCAAAATTCTGATTCAAACCCCCTCACGATTCTGAGCAGCAGTTTCACAGCCACAGTGTATAAAGCATTATGTTCTTGTAGGGTTTGTGGTTTAACGTTTTACTTAAAGAACAGAAGAGAAATGCAAGTGCAAATTGAGGTGGGAGACTGCATTTCCTAATTTGTCAAGGCTGCAGCTTCCATGGGTGCAGGAAAGGGACCAGGAAGATGGGAAGAGTCCTTACACTGCATATTTCACCTGCCTGATGTGCTGTAACATTTTTCTGCCTCAGTGGGATCTCTAAGGGAAATGTGGAATAACCTCATAGTAATAATGATAAACAGAAGTGCCTTGTTTTTCTTCAGTACTTAAACCCTGCAGCCCTTCCTCCTGGATCTGGACTTCATGTTCCTAACCCTGATGGCTCCCAGTCAGGCGAGGTAAGGCTTGATGCAAAGTATTTAAATAATGACTTTTTACAGTTAATTTTAGTGGTCTTACAATGGGCCATCTAAAATAAGAAGTAACTAATTCAGTTGCTGAGGAGTAGCCAAGATGTGATATGACTGCCTCCAGAATTATACAGAAAAGACCTCTAAGCCCATATGAGAAGTTCAGCCTCCATGTCCTACATTTTATGATCTCTTTTTCCTACATAAGTACTTTTAAACGCCTTTTTCAGGGTAAAATGTGAGTAGCAGTTGAAGAGTCTCTTCTTGCCTCCATGCATGCATATAATTTCACTAATATTCAGTGCAAGACACAAGAAGAACAAGTTGCTGTGTGCCAGGCAGAGTAACATGACCTTTGTTCCTACTAAATGTTTTCTATACCTACATAATTCCGTGCTTTAAGAAGTCCTATTGATTTAAACTAACTTCTGGCTTTACATTTGTTTTTGTTTTGTTTTTTTAACTTGAAGTTGGTTTAACCTTTGGCAGTGAGACTTTGACAATGAAATAAAACAACTGAAAGCTTGGGGCAGTGACATGCATGACGACTTTTTTTATTTGTGTTTTTTTGTATTTGTGTGTTCTTGCTGTTTTGTAGCTTTCGCGCTCTAGTTCAATGAGTTCATTATCACGTGAAGTAAGCCAGCATTTTAATCAGGTACATGTGGCTGGCCATTCTCATTTATGTTAACTTATTTACTTTCCCTCCCCATCCCCTGTTTATTTTGCATTTGCTCAAATACTAATGCTACTTCTAGCCATTTCCCCCTCATTTCACAGAAATACCATTAAAAGTAGATCATGATGTAGTGTTCCTTTTTACACTCAAACAGGGTCTTCACTTTTGTGTGTTTATGAGAGTGCATGTAATCCAAGCATGCTTTTTTATTTACGTTCCTAAGAGGTTCATGTAATTTCATCATCTTTTTGCTGGGATACTAAAGAAATCAGTTGATTTTAAACAAAAAAAAACCTCCTAAAATCTTCAACGAAACCAAACAAACCTCCTAAAAAGACTCAATACAAGCAAAACTTGGTCATTCTGCTGCTGCCAGTCTCAAATTGGTAACAAACCATCTATAAAAGTCCCTGTAGGAATTAAAGGAATGCTTCATCTCTGCTGGAAGTTCCAGAGCTGTGGGGTCACCACAAAGGGGTGACACAAACCTTTCTGATATTTCTTAGTCAAGCAAAACCTGATATAGAATGTTTATTTTGGGGCAAGTGCTGAGGTGTACTAACAAAGGCAGAAGGTACTAATTGAGTGGAGTTGCACTGGTGTCCTGTGTTGGTTTTGCATGCTTTGGACCTGCTATTTGCAGTTGATGCATGTGACATTGTTTGGCCAAATCCTACATTAAGCCAGCCCTGTTTTAGATCTGGATGCAAACTGTACCAGCACTCTGGAGTTGTCCAATAGGCTGCGCTCTCCATGTTGTTGGCATTATTCCTGTGGATATTTGCTCTGTATAACTTAGCAGACCACCTTTGAGAGGCACTGGAGTGCCTCTCTGCCCTTGTCTAATTTCAGTGTTTTCTCTTCCCAGCCTGCCACTGCTCCACCCTCGGGGGCACCTTCAGCAGGAGCAGTACCCTTCTACAACCCCTCTCAATTTGCACAAGTGAGTGAAAGCTTCATCTTTCCTTATCCTTATTGTCCAGCATTTCCCAGAGAAGCTGTGGCTGCCCCATCCCTGGAAGTGTCCAAGGCCAGGCTGGACAGGGCTCAGAGCAGTCTGGGATAGTGGAAGGTGTCCCTGCCCATGACAGGGGGTGGAATTTGATGTCCTTTCAAGTCCCTTCCAACCCAAACCAGTCTGATTGTATACTTTGAAAAAAATATGATTTTGTGCTTTGCCAGCTTAATCTGGGTTGTTGCACATAGAGTGTTAAATGTACACAAAGATCAGTCTGGCACCATGTTCAATTTAACAAGTTTCCATTCCAAACTTTATGCCCAATTTTTTAAATTTTGTCTCCAGCGTTGCACTTTTACAGAACATTTTGTTTATTCCTGTTCTTTTTTTAGTCTCCTGCAGCCACTGGAAGTACAAGACTGGGAAGAATTGGACAGAGGAAATATCCAACATTGAAGTAGAACACAATGGCTTTGTATTTGGAATCCTTACTCATGTTCTGAGTATGCAAAGAACTATTCAGCCTTATGGCACGTGGTATCAGCTGCAGTTGACATGACAGAAATCTCATGATGGGTGATCTCTTTCATGCTTGCACCTCATCTACGCAAACCATTACCAAACATGAAATATATGTAATTTTTCCTTTTCAAAACCTGGCTAGAAATAGCTTTGCTGTGATAAAGAATAGACACAAGAGAGGAAATAGTTGCTGTCTGTTACAAAACCTGTTTGTAAATTGCATAGGCAATTTATTCCTTAAGTTTATTTTAGACCTTACTAGCGTGACCTTCCAAGACATAGTTTCAGGGATTCCTTAATTTCTGAAGGATGCTCCCCTCCCAGCAGGGGTTAAAACAAACAAACAAACAAACCATGTCCACATTGTAAGATAACACTGTGGCCTTAAGAGGACCATGCACAATCGTGATGCTTTCAGCCAGAATGTGGAACCAGAGATGTTCCCCTGGGAGAGGCTCCTCCAGGATCTGCCTCATGCTGGTTTGGTTTTTGGGAGGTGGGAGGGGGCCACAGCTCATCCAAATAAATCGACCTATATTGAATGAAAACTGTGACTGTAATCTAATCCTGATTTGATTTGGATCTTTCCTAGTCTGTATGTAGTTTGTGGTTTTAGACTACCTGTAAAGCCAAGTGTATAGTGGGAAGGAGCTCTGTATCATAGCCAACGCTGTTCTCTTGACGAGTGAGTGTTTGTTTAAGTGCAATACGGTTACTTTGCTTTCTCTCAAACTGCTGGCACTCTGCAGCCGGGGGGTAACAGCTTGAAAGTTGTTTATTTTTTCCTTTTGGGAGTGCCGGAATCAGTGTAATAATCCGTTCTTGAATCTCCCTTACTAAAATAACCAAGGTCTTAAATAGCTAACAGCTAAATTTCATACTAAAAGTAGATGGATTAGACCTCTGCAGATGGACTTTAAAATCTTTAGTTTTAATATAGGAAATCTTGAAAACCATGGTATGCAGCGTTTATATTCACTGAAGAATCTGAATTATCTGCAAAGAGAGAAATAAACTTTAAATATTTATTTAATCATTAGGCCATATTTTATTTAGAACTTGCCACCAAACTATTTGATTTTACTTGAATTTCTGCCCAGGAGTAGAAGTAATATGAATGTGAAATTGCCAGTATTTGTCCCCAACTGTTGTTTTATTTTTTTCTTTTCCTGAATAACACCACTTTTCTAAGATTGTGATAGCCTTATCTATGTCCCAAAAGGTTTGTATGCAGCCCAAGTAAAACACTATTTGGGGGGATTAGAGACCTTTGTGTGCTGGTCCAGTCTCAATTCCAGACATGGACAGCAGCAGTCAGTGTGGTTTACTTTTCTATAATTGAAACCTAATCAGACACTTGGCTTTCCTCTAGTCCAGCCAGGCTGCTGATTATTTTCTCCTTTCAGTAGAGACTGCCAAACAACTTCATTCAAGGAGGCTCCCTCTGAGCTGGGAGTGGCTGTCTTTCCTAAGTGTAAGATTTGACACTGTAAATTCTTAAATAAAATATTTTGCGCTCTGGAGCACTTTCACATTTTACTTTCTTCTTGTGGTTATTGCTTTAGTGAGCCGGGTGGAGGAACCTTTCCTGTTTGTGTGGGAATGATCTGTGTGAGGAAAGGCAGCTTGAAGTGCTTACTGTTTGGAAGGGCTCCATCGGAGCAGGTTTGGATGCGATATTGGGATGAAATCCTTCCCTGTGAGGGTGAAGAGGCCCTGGCACAGGTTCCCCAGAGCAGCTGTGGCTGCCCCATCCCTGGAAGTGTCCAGGGTCAGGCTGGACAGGGCTGGAGCCTGGGGAAGGTGTCCCTGTCCATGGTGGAGGTTGGACACTGGGTGACCTTCAGGGTCTGCGATTCTCTGAACTAAAATTCAAAATTGAAGCTTTAGGCTTAATGCAGGCAACTTTAAAATTTCTTTTAAGTGTAACACGTTTACTTTAAGCTGTTTTTTAAACGCCGCTTTCTCCCCGTGTCGCGACAGCCGCGACTGTCGGCGCTCGCTGCCGGGCGCTCCTCCGGCCGCCGGGGGGCGCTGCGGGCGGGGCGGGCCGGCCCAGCGCTGCCCCCGTTGCCACGGCCGGGCCGGGGCGGCCGCGCCGCTACCGAGAGCGGCCCCGCCACAGAAACGGGCACCGGCACCGCCGCCGACACCGGCCAGGAGCCGTGAGGAGCCGGTGAGGTGGGACTACATCCCGCCCGCAGCGGCGGGGAAGGGGCGGCCCCGGCGGGCGGGAGGCGCGGCCGTGGGGAGGGTGAGGGTGAGGCCCGGGTCCCTCTGCCCGGCCGGGGCTGCGGGCGGCGGCCCCTCAGTGCCCGCCCGGGCCTCGCTCTGCGCCGCCTTCACCGCCCGGTGCCCTCACAGGGCCGGGGGAGGCCGGCCCGCCGGAACCGCAGGATGACGAGGGGCTTCCCCCATGGAGAGATGTATCCGAACCCCTTTTCTGTACCCTGAAGCCACCCCCGGGGGATTTTCTCGGTGTCAGCGGCGGTGAGCGGGGTTGGTGCAGGGCAGGAGAAGGCGGCAGCGATTTCCCGGCTGTGGGATCACTGGAAATTTCCTGGCCTCGGGCTGGTCGTGCTGGTGACGCCGTGTGTACAGCAAGGACAACGAGCTGTGGCTGCTGTGCAGCTTAAATTTCCTTTCGTGCTAACGGGGCGCACAGCCTGTCCTTAGAGAAGGGTGTACACAGCCGTGATGGCTGCAGCAGCAATGAATGAGGTCTCTGCTCTGCTTTTTGGGGGGAAAAACGGGAAATAACAGTGATTTTTCTAACAAGGTCACGTTAAGGTGTGAGTTGTGCTAGAGGGAGGTCCTGCAAGGAGATTTCTGATCAAGGAGTACAGCTCGATAACTTTTCATTCTCACATCTTTCTCTTGGGGGAATCCAGGTATCCCACGTCTTGGAATTTCGCAGACAATGCATCTGCCTGCACATTCACCTGCCCTTCATTCCCAGCTAAAGGCTGAGCTGTCTGCAGTTCCCATGTCTTGCTGGCTGAGTAAAGCCCTGTGAACCCACAGGGTGATAAAGGGAAGGAAACTATGCTTTGAGGAACTTTTCATCTGGAGCAGCATCCACAGCTGGTACCTGGGGGGACAATGAGTACTCCAAATGGATTTCCGCAGCACTCAAGGGTGTGTCTTACCCGGAGCATGGAGGGTGGAGCAGTACAGGACCTGCAGGCAAAAAAAGCTGGAAAAGCAGCCAAAAAGGAGGCTGGGGGCGATGGGGCACCTCCCAAGATAAGCACGCCCATAAGTGAGACCTTAAAGCTTCTGCCAGAAGAACTCAAAGCCAATATGAAAATTAAATCGATCACTCCAAGGCCCCCTCGGAAGCCCCGGCTGGAACGTGCTGCATCCCTGGACGAAAAGAGCTGGAGGAAATGGAGACGATTTAGAACAAGCCAGGAAAGCCTGACTGATCCCAACGAGACGAGCTCCTCCAACGGGTCCCTGCAGGAAGCGTCCCCCAGCCCTCCCAGCAGGGGCAGGGCCAGTCCCTGCACTCCCTGCTGCCAGCAGGATTCCTTGCACAGTTCACCAGACGCCTTGGAAGCCGGTCCCGGGGGGAAGAGCAGGGGAGGCGCCTCGGACCTGGGCAAACGAGCCTCCGAGATCTCCAGTGCCTTTGGGGGGCTCCTGCGGGGAAAGGGGTTCGCGGGGGGCAAACCCCGCCTGTCCCAAATCATGCCGGCCCGCCCCCTCCCCCCCATGGAGCTCAACGTGGCCGCCCCCTCCCTGAGGACGGCTAATAGGATCGACGCAGATTGTCTGGATTACCGACATTATTCTCAGCACAAGTTTGGGAGGGTGAGCAGCAGCCTCAGCGACTCCAGGCTGCAGGGCAATGGGTCTCTCTATGACAATTGCTCCACGGACTCCATGAAATCCACCTTCAGTGTGCTCACTCCCATCCGAGCCAAGGATGTTCGCAGCAGGTAGGGGCTTCCCCCAGCTTTGCTCCTGGTTTTTGGGGTGTTAGCAGGGAGGAGAATCCCACTGGGCAGGGGCAGAGAACTCCTGACCTCCTGCTAAAGCACAAAAGCTGTTCTGTGTTATTTAACCTGCTGTGGAGAGAGTTGGAAGCTGCAGAGAACAGTACAAATACTCTACAAATCAGTACAAATACAATACAAATACAAATTTGCTCCTTTAAGCTAAGTGTTTTCATAAATGCGAGTCTGCTTTGCTGTCAGTTTGTTTGTAATGTTAACATAATCTGGTTTGAGAATTAAGAAGTGATGGCTGTGTGAGCCAGCAGCTGGGAAAACTGGTTTTTAGAAAAATCTAAAAGTATATTGGGCTTGAACCGAAAGCATAAATTGCAGAAAAAAATAACACCAGATATTTTAAATTGACACTGTCATGCAGCATTGTCACAGCCCTGTGAGGTGCTGAGCAGATGTTGCAATTGTTTGGTTTCTGGCAGGATCAAATTATATGCTGGGAACTACTCCAGTATCCCATAGGAGCTCCTCTGCCCCAGCTCCTCCAGGAGGGAAAAATCTAATCATTGATCCAAAGCGTGGGAGTCAGTAGTAGAGGGGAAGCAATTCTGAGCTAAAGTGTTACTAGCTGGTAACAAAGCCACAAAGGTGGATTGTTTGCCATGAGGGTTTTCTTTCCCATTCCTCCCTAAAGCAGCTGGAGCCAGGTGGGCAGTGTTGGGTTGCCCAGAACACCCTGACATTATTCTCTCATCATTATTTGCAGAGCTTAAGCAAGATTAAAAATGCTTATTCAATGTGCAGTGCCTGTGCCAGCATCCCTCACCTCTGTAAGCATGTCCTTCAGAGGTGCTGTGGGATGTATCTGTCCTTCCCAAAGGGAATATTTTGAGACCTCAGGTTCAATAAATTATTTTGTTGAAGATGATTTGATGAGCTGAATTGAAGGAAGGATGCGAGTTTGAGGTTTTGGTTAGGAGAAACCTGATGCCAGAACACTGGGAAGGGTGGAGCTGTTTTTATGTTTGAAGTAACCTGAGCTGCTTCAAGGTGCTCAGAATTAATGGAATCACAGAATGGTTGGAGTGGAAGGGACCTCAAAGCTCACCCAGTCCCACCCCTGCCATGGCAGGGACACCCTCCACTGTCCCAGGTTGCTCCAGGCCCCATCCAGCCTGGCCTTGGACACTTCAGAGGTAGCCACAACTTCTCTGGGCAACCTGAGGTTATTAAACCAATTTCTTTGTTCTGTGTGTGGATGAATATTAGTGGGGCTGAAGACTTTGGTAGCTTCAGCCTTCTCATCACAGAACTTGAGCAGCATCAGCCTCACCATCACCCCCATGTCCTGGCTTTGGAAGGAACTTTAGGCAAGCAGAACAGTTTATAAATATTAAATTCCTTCTTCTTAAAGGTATATTCTTGATTACTTCAAGACTCAAACATCAATATCCCAGCTGCCATTCCCTTTCCTTAGATGCTCTTTTTTGGGTGCTGTGTCCACAGGAGCTATTTGGAAGGCAGCCTTCTGGCAAGTGGTGCCTTAATGGGAGCAGAAGAACTCAGCAGATATTTCCCTAACCGGAATATGGGAATCTTTGTGGCCACCTGGAACATGCAGGGGCAGAAGGTAGGTACACAGAGGTCTTTCTTCATTTTGGCAGCAGTAAAGTTACTCCAGCTCTACTGAGAGGGCTGTGGTGATATTTTTCTGTTCATGACTTTGTTCTTGAGTCATCAGCTTTGTCCAATTAAAAGGTATTTTTCTTATAAATCTTTGCATAACTAATACTGCTCTTCTTTTCTTCTTTTTTTGTTTTAAATTTCTTGTGTAATAGGAACTTCCAGCAAATCTGGATGACTTCTTGTTGCCAACAGATCCAGACTTTGCCCAAGACATGTATGTCATTGGGGTTCAAGAAGGCTGTCCAGACAGGTAGCAAAAACAATGTAATGAACCATCTTCTTTTATTGTTAACTAATGATTTTGCTTTGAATTAGACTAGAAGTAGTCTCTATTATATTCCTAATATTTTCAATAATCAACCCATTTAACAAGACTGAATTCTACTGCATGAGAACCAGAGGAAGAAGTCACAGAGATCTGTAAATCATAAAGCCCCAGAATAGTTTGGGTTGGAGGGGATATTAAAGCCCATCCAGTGCCACCTCCTGCCAGGGGCAGGAACAGTTTCCACTAGACTAGGGTGCTCCAAGCCCTGTTCAGCCTGGCCTTGGACACTTCCAGGGATGGAACAGCTTCTCTGGGCATACGGAATTTCATTCTAATGGCAAAGCTCTGCTGATTTCTGTGGCACCTCAGCAGCCAGTTCAGTGCAGGAGGTTTTGCTTGTGACTTTCTTCTGTGTGAAAAGGATTGCTGTGTGTGCCCAGCGCTGACCTGCTCTCCTGGTTGTTGTCTCTGTGCTGTCTGTGTGATGCAGCTGTTGTTCTTTCCTGCAGAAGGGAGTGGGAGATCCGCCTGCAGGAGACGCTGGGCCCGCACTACGTCCTGCTGCACTCGGCGGCGCACGGCGTGCTCTACATGTCTGTCTTCATCCGCAGGGACCTCATCTGGTTCTGCTCGGGTCTGTGCGAGCTGAGGGCGCTGCTGCCAGCCTGTGCCCTGCCCTTTTCTCCCTCCCCTAACCCCTCTGCTGCCTGTCAGAAGCGTTTCAGTAACAGCGTCATCTTTTCATCCTTGCAGAAGTGGAGTATGCCACGGTGACAACCCGAATCGTGTCTCAGATCAAAACCAAGGGAGCTCTGGGAATCAGCTTCACGTTTTTTGGGACCTCCTTTCTCTTCATCACCTCACACTTCACATGTGAGACATTTGCAATCTTACTACAAATGGAGGGAGGAGGGGAGGGAGCTGTACAGAGGTGGAAAAAGCAGGACAGGCTGAAGCCAATGCTCAGGATTGCTGAGCTGAGGATAAGGGAGGAGGTTTGTTTCATAACAAACTTAAAAAAGAACTGTGTTTATGGAAACAGAAATAAACTCTGCACCATTGTATCCCTTTTTCCACTCTTTCTGCCATCATTATTCAGTGCAGACACTCCCAGAGTGTCACATTTTACATGTGGAAAATGTCTGATACCCTTTGGAAGCTCCTGTTGTAAGCAAAAGTGGTCATTGAAAATGATTCATTGTTGACAGTAATGGGGTTTCTGTCTTGCAGCTGGGGACAGTAAAGTGAATGAGAGGAAACTGGACTACAATAAAACCATTCAAGCCCTTACACTTCCCAAGAATGTTCCGGACACAAATCCATATCGATCCAGTGCGAGTAAGTGTGAAACCATGAGCCTGGGGGAGCCCAGATCTGCAGAGTCTGTGCATTGTCTCTCAGTCTGCACTGAGAAAGAGACAAGAGGGATAATTTGAGACTGTATAAAAACAGACTACAGGTTCTTTTTGTCTGAGGTTGGTTATTACTCTCATGATTTTTTTTTTTCTTGAAATTGGGAATTTGAGAAAAAAATTGAAATGGGAGAGAGAAAATTCAAAAGAGAATTTTTACATTATGTATTGCTTTAGCAATATGATAATTTGGGTTTAATTATTATGAATATTACAGATGTGTTTCACTTTCCAAGTGTTTTGTAGAACAATTAGGAATTACTTTATTTCAGAATTTAAGAGAATTATGTCACTTTTCATGTAGAGCATTGTTTACCAAAGTCCATCATTGTTTCCTAATACTGTGCTGACAGCTTGATGCCTAGATAAATAATTATGTCCTTTTACTAGGAAATTGAATATACTCTTTATCTGCAGTGTAGCATTAGTTTTTTGTGTTCCCTCTGGTGTTAGGTCCTATAGATAGTTTGGTCTCTTTTCAGCTTTTACTGTGCTTTTTAACATTTCTGTTAAATGTTCTGTTTTCTCCTGGGTTGTTAATTCCCACATTCAGTGGCGATCACAGGTAGAAAACATACTCAATATCACATCTGCAGTTAGTGAAAAGAAAGAATTTCTTCCTGTCTTCAAACACTTGTGGTGTGAATTTGCAGGTGATGTCACAACTCGGTTTGATGAAGTTTTCTGGTTTGGTGACTTCAACTTCCGGCTGAACAAGGATCGGGAGACTGTGGATTCCATCCTGAACCAGAACCCGGACACAGACGTGTCCAAGCTCCTGGTGTATGACCAGCTGACCAGTGAGATGAGTCGGGGTAAGGGGCAGCTCTTTATCTCCCTCCCCTCCAGAAGCAAAGATCCCTACACACAGGAGTCATGTCAGCCCAGTCCCCATTTCCTGGAGACTTTTCCGGCTTTCTTTGGTTAAGTTTCCTAAAAAATGGACTCAGCAGTTGTCAAATGCAGTGGCAGTGTGTCAAGGGGCCTTTTGCTGTAGCAGTTTGCTCTGTTTAATGTAACCTCCCAAGCCATCTGCTGCTGCTTCATCTGACTCCTCCATAACCCGGGCATCATTCTGTCCCAGTGTCCAGGGAATTTAGATTTGAACAGCATTTGCACAGCAGCACAAGCTTTCACTGGAAGGGGAAGTGCATAGACCAGGTCTTCCTTGTTTAATTGACCACTAAATAAACAGGCACTGGCTATTTTTAATCCTCTAATGTCAGCTTGCTCCCTTTCTGGAGCCCAAGCCCAGGTTTTTCTGGGATGTACATGGCTGTTGTTTCTAGCCAGCATTAGTAGACACAATTCTCAGGAAGAAGAGTTTTTTCATGCTGTTCTCCCCTTCCCTCACAGGGTCTATTTTCAAAGGATTCCAAGAGGCTGATATCCATTTCCGTCCTTCCTACAAGTTTGACATAGGGAAGGACAGCTATGACACCACTTCCAAACAAAGGACTCCCTCCTACACGGTAAGGGGTGATTTCAGAAGTCAAAGGGGATTCAGGTTGTGCTGAGATTTGTTGCTTAAGAGCAGCTGGGACTTCTGGAAGAAATGACTGCTGAATTTGTGAATACAGGGAGAGTTTAACACAGGCTGTTAACCTCATTTTCCCTGCCTTACATCCTGTCTGAGGGGGCTCTCCCCTGTGCTCAGAGCTGGCACGGAATAGCTGGTGGGCTCAGCCACTTCATGAATGGATCCCCACCCAAGGACATGTTAATTTTATTAAGTGGAGTGTGATGAATGAATGGATTTGTCTCTTGTGAAGCAGTGCTGCTTTCCAGGGTGGATGATGTGCAGAGGGTGTCCCTATCAGTGTCCCCTCTCTCCCTGCCTGCAGGACCGGGTCGTGTTCCGCAGCCGCTACAAGGACGACATCCAGGCTGTCAAATATTCCTCTTGTCCTGTCATCAAAACCTCAGACCACCGGCCTGTGTTTGCCTTGTTTCGTGTCAAAGTCAGGCCTGGCAGAGACAAGTGAGTACCTCCTGCAGCTCCACATGATTGTTCATGGCTCCAGTGATCCCTGGATATTCTCCTGTGTCTATCCCTGCAGCCTGTTTGGGTTTTACCCGGTACATCCTGGTGGTCAGAGCAGTAAGAGCTTAAACCTCGCACTGACAGCTGAAATCCCTGCTGCCAGGTCCCTTAATCCTTCTGAGGGGGATAAACAGAGCCCACTGGAATTGAATAGAAGTCTGTCTTTTATCTGAGATGCAGCTCTTTGTTTTCCCTGTCAGTATGGGCAGCTTTCCTCCTCTCTTTCTCTCTTTAGGATCAGCTCTATTTTCCCTCCCCAGTAGTGGCTGCACTTCAGCACAGTGGAGTATTTTGAGATCCTCCAAGTTCTTAATGACCTACTGTAGTCTGTTGTATTAGTAGAAGTCCTTAGAAAATTTGGTTTGGAATTAGTGTCCTTTTTTTGTGAGTAACATGGTCAGGGATTTCAAGACCTGGATATCTGGAAAAGTGATTTCTCCAAGTATTTGATCAGCAGTGCAATTACAATGGGATTTTTTGTTTCTGGGTATTAAATACCCATTAAATAGCAGTGTGTGATGGGCTGCTCAGGTTTCCTCTGGCCTCTCTAAAACAGACCAAGGTAAGAATTGTTGCGTGAACCACACCAGTGAATACACCAAGTGAGCAGTAACCTGGTTTAGCTTTTCAAATGACTGGGTTTTAATTCAGAGTCATTAAGAAAGTCTTCTATATGTGAAAGCAGGTGAGTTCATGCTAAAATTTAAAGTAAATTTCCCTTTTACAAGCAGCATTTTAAAATATTGTGAAAAAACTTAACTTGTTGCTGTGGAAGGATAACTCATTTCTCCCACAGCAATAGCTGAATGCCTTAAAACAGTAAAAATCAGGTTTGTGACTTTTGTTGTATGAAGCAGTAGGGAAATGCTGGGCAAACAAGAAGGTATTTATGCCCTGACCTGCTGCCCTGTGTTCCTGTTGCAGCATCCCCCTGGCTGCAGGGCTGTTTGACAGAGATCTCTATTTAATCGGGATAAGGAGGAGAGCGACGAGGGAACTTCTGAAACGCCGCGAACAAAAGGACCAAAGATCCAGCAGCATATGTAGCATTTCCTGAGCTGGGAGCTCTGCAGTGCTCGTGGTGGAGGTGCCCCAAAAGAGGATTTCAGGCCGTGGCAAACTCTGCAGAGAATTGTCTGCATAAGCACCTCTGGCAGTTGCTGTGGTTTGTGAAGAATGTCTTAAACCTCATCCCGGATTCATTTGCATGAGCTAATCCATGTAGCTCAAGTGCTTCTGCCGAAGAAAAGGAGTCACTTATTTAAGACATCCAACCCAACTGGTGTAATTGATTTATTTTTAACCAGACTATCTTAGGAAGCCACTGGGTGCAGATTCCCTTGGTTCCCCTCCACGCAGGGGCACAGCTGCTGGAACTGGCTTCACCCAGGGCAGGGGACCTAAGAAAAGCTTGCAGAAAGGTGAATTCTTTGTCTCTCTCTTTGGTTTGGTTAGATTACCTTCCATCCAGTGTGGGGTTGGGTTTGCTCCTTCTCTGTAGCAAAGTGTTGGTATTCTGTGCAAGGAGTAACAGGGACCAGTTCATGGCAGTTCTGTGTATGGATGGTGCTCCTGTGTTGGGCTTTTTGGGTCCTCTACAGCAAATTGTGTGTGAATGTACTCCTGTACATTGAAGTGTAGAAACATTGCCTTTCAATAATCATTCTATAGGCCTTCTGTTACTAAGGGGGTAAATACCAAACTCTCAGGCCATATATCTGCTGAGACTGCTTGAAGCAATCCCTTCCTGAACTCACTTGTCCTCCCCAGGGCTCATCAAGCACTACCTGCCTTCAGCAGCAGCAGCAGCAGTTGGCATTTAGCTGAGAACAGGCACTGTGTGATGCTTCACCAAAGTGATGCCTAGTGAGTGCACCAGGGAGGTTTGCAGAGCAACTGCAGCCACTCAGCTCCACACAGCTCCATTACCTCCAATCACAGTCAATTTCTTTTGGTTTTATTTTTCCAGATCAGTAAACTGTGAATAACTTGCTATTTTTGAAGTAGTGTTGTCTTAAGGCTATATATACTACAAGGACCAGTATGGCACTGGTGAAATGTTAAGTACAGCTAATAATTAAGAACTCCTCATGGGCACAGATGGGATCATTAATCACCTTAGGACCTAAAACATCATGCAAACACCTTGGAGGAAGTGCTGCTGACTATGCAACCTGTCCAAGACAGGCTCCTGTTCTGCGGTACATTTATGGCACTGACCTGTCTGTAGCCATCAGGTATTTGGATTTCCTTTCTTTTTAAAGGAATAAAAATAAATTAATGCAATACCTTAACTGAGAACCAGCTTTTATTGTTGTCAGAAACCAGAGTTCTTTGCGTGGTGTGTGTTTGGGTGACCTGAGCCATTTGTCTTCAGCTGGAGGGGTTGGACAGATTTCTCTAATTGTTTGCATTGAACAAAGCATGCTTCACTTGCCAGTTCAGGAGACCCTTGGCAGATAAATTTCAGAACTCTTACTACTTGCTCCAGTTGTTCAGAGGTCTCTTTATTTCCTCACAAGCATACACAACAACTGAACAAGACTTCCACACTGTGGGCTCTGCAGGAAGCAATGCAACGTTTTCTTTGAGTTGCACAAAGAAAAAATGGGGTAAAGCAGGTAACAGCAGCCTCACAGTGCTCTGCTCCCAGCTGGATTGCTCCTCACCATACACATCCAGCAGTGAAGAGCTGCAGTGCAGCTCTCTTGTATATTTTAAACCCATGTAATGGGGGATTATATAAATCCAGTGTTTTAGTCCTCTTTTGAGTCTCCATTTCTTCAGCATGTCACACATGTGGCACTTGACTTTGTGTGATGTAGTGTCTCAGTCAAGATCCTTTTTCTAAACGTTGTGATTGTTATCTTGACTTCCAGCTGAGCCACATCTCTGCTGTGAGACTGATTGTGTCTTTGTTTTGCAAGGCCTTAAGTCCATCTGGGTGACACTGAGGAAATGAGGCACGACTTTAAGGTGAAGCAGCAGCAACTCCTTTAATAACTTTGTATAGAAACTCTGGAGGAAAAGAACTTTTATTCTTTAGCACAGTTCATGTCCAAGTGAAAAACCTAAATAGGACCAATCTCATTCTCAAGTGTCCATTATGTACAGTATTTCTGCAGAGGAACTCCCCAGAAAATTGGTTCTGTCATTGGTCTGCTTTCCTTGGAGCAAGATGATGAAGTTATTTCCAGGTGGGTGACTCCTTGTCAGATGGTGAATTACACTGGTGAAATGGATCCATGATTTGTAATAAAATCTGGATTTTGCAGGAAACTTTTTGCCTAACTTTCACAGGGACAGTAACTAATTCAGTTTGACCAAGTCTTTGTTCCCCTTGGTAACAGTTATAAATATTTTTTGAGTTCAAGGTGTTTAAGGTGCCACACATTCCTCAGGAAGGGCACAGTGGGGCCTCATGTGACAGCCCCACTTCCACTGCTGGGGTGATGAAGAGGCAGCGACTGACTGCTCAGAGATGTGCTTTCATTGGTAGTGATGAATATTTTGGCTTGCTCTGTTCTCCCCAAAGCCAAGAGAAGGGTGTCAACACCCATCTTGTCTTGTCACCTACTCAGAGGGTCAAACTCCTCCTCCAGAGCCAGCGCTGGCTCCTTACACGAGCTCTTCACAGTCCAGTGCTCTGAAGCAGCTTTGCTCAGCTCCACAGCTGCACAGAATGCCTGGGAGCATTAGGGGCAGGGAGGGTGGTACAGCAACATGAGAATAATAAAAAAAAAAACATTAAAAAAAGAAGGGATCTGGGGCCAGGCAGGAGGGGCTGCTCTATCGGAAGAGGCGGTAGAGCCGCGGCAGCCGCCCGTCCTTGCTGGAGAGGGCGGCCTGGATGTGCTCATAGCTGGGCAGGTCTGTCAGGTCACCCAGGGCAGCCACTGCTGGCTTCTTATGCAGCATCTTAGTCACCACCCTCTTGATATCAGCGGGTTTCACCTGACCTGCAGAGAGGAGAAAGGCAGAGCTGTGACGGGTCCATTGTGAACAGCACAAAGCAGATTCAGACCAATGCTCACGAAACCAACTCTGTATCTTCTGTACCATAATTTTCATTTTCTCTTCCTTCTGACTAAAATAAGCCCTGTGTTAGCTTGAATTAAGCTCAGTTGTAAATGCATTTCTCTAGTATTTATGCCCCCAGGCTTTTCAGTACTACAATACTTTAACTGTACCTACAGTTCCCTCAAGGCAAGGCAAAGCATTGTCTACTCACTGATGAGGGCACAGAGCTCATGAGGTAGCTTCCTTGTGTTTGTTGCCAAAACCTGCCTCCCCACATCTTCAAAGATCACTGGCCGAGACTCCAGGTTCATCATGAGCATGGATTTGAGCTGTGTCTTTGCCCTCTCAAGTTCTACCTGCAAATGAGCAGGAAATAAAAAAAAAATCTGGTTGCTGCTCTGTAATACACAATAACATGAAGAGTTCTGCAGACATCTCTCTCTCTTTGTGGATGCATTGTTAATGCTGCTGTATCCTTTTACAGAAATATGTAGCAAAATTATCTGTAAAAATCCATTCTAGGACAGTCAATGCAATGCATTTACAGAATCTCAGACTGGTTTGGGTTGGAAAGGACCTTAAAGCCCATCCACTTCCACCCCATGCCATGGGCAGGGACACCTTCCACTGTCCCAGGTTGCTCCAAGCCCTGTCCAGCCTGGCCCTGGACACTTCCAGGGATTGTTTCAGCTCAAAGACCATCTGCAAACTCCAATGTGCTGCTCACCTCTCCCACTGCTCCTGCCATGAGGATGAATTCCCTGGTGATGATTTCCACCATCTCCCGAACCTGGGGAAAACAGATCACAGTAAGAAGATCAGAACAATGCTGCTTGTGTCCACAGAACTCTATGGTACTGAGTGATGTGGTTACTGTTTAAGTACAGGACTCTGTACCTGTTTTGGATCTGCACTGGCATGGATACACAGGAGACCTGTGTCCTCATAGCTGTGGTGGTAAGAGGTGGCATTGTACATCCAGTGGTGCCTGTGAGTATACAAATAATATCTTAAAATTTAAAACCCAGAATTTACCACATAAAAATGAAACACAGACAGTGAGCATTTTGACTCCTAGGGCATTTCCAGGATTCTCAGCAGTGCAATGAGAATTGTCAGTCCCTGCCACTGATAATTTATGCATGTGGCATCTACTCCATTCTCTCCACTTGAGACCAAACCCAGGACAATGCAGAGCCAATCCTGTTAACATTCCCTGATTAAAGCATGGACAGGACCAGTGGAAGAAAACAGAATTCCTGGTCACTTCTGCCCTTTACTTTCACCCTCTCAAAATGCCAACTGACACACCAGTCCCACGTTCCAAGCAGAACAAACTAATGGAAAGCCTGGTGGGGTTTCCTATTGTTTTTCCATGTAAAGCTGCTACAGGATTGTTTCTGCCACCCCTTAAAGAGCAAGACCAACCAACCTGTTGAGCACATTGAGGTACAGCCGGGTGAACATGCCCTTGCCAGGCCCTCCAGCTGAAAAAGAGCCACCACCTCCCATCATCATGTTTAGCACCGCAAAAGGAATGAAATCGTCCTCCTGGATTGGAACAAAAAAACTCAGGTAATGGCAGAGCTCTCAAGGATCTGGGGTGAGTAAAGGGGAGGAAAAAACCCACACCACAGCACAAGAGAAGTGTGAAGGTCAAGGTCTTCAGCAAATTGTCATGGGAAGTGCTGCTTGTTTTTATGTGCAGCAGTAAAACTGGTAATGTTTGTGTGATGAATGGGATTCTGCAAGTACAAGGCATGCAAAATGAAGGATTTTAGGTTAATACTTACTAAAAATGAGCAGCTTTCTAACCCAATCATGATGTGGGTGAGCTCTGGGATGGGAGTAGGACCCAGACTGACATCTGACATGTCCTTTTCAACCTGTGGGAATGGCAGATGGATTATTAACACCAATTCTCACAGCTGTCATACCCAGTCTGATACATTCCCAATAATTACCACACCACCCAATTAACAGCTGTCATGGCCAGTTTGGGCTCATACTCATAAAATATAACTTTAAAAAAGCAAAAGCCTGTAGAGAAACCAGCAAACCCCAGCAAGGTGCTGGATGCCACCCCCACCACGTACCTTGATGATGCCTCCGGTGTACTGAGCCACGGACCTGTCCACAGCCCTGCCCTGCCCCGAGCCCCACACGGGCTGCACCCCCAGCAGGTATTTCCTGGCACACTCCACCAGGTGCTCGTGCTCAATGCCCACCCCAGCCAGGACCATCCTGTCTGGGGTGTAGTAACTGCTCAGGTACGAGTGCAGCACGTCCCGGTTGATTTTGTCCGTGTTTTCCACGGGGCAGAACCTGTTCAGCCCCACTGTGTTGTCTCTGAAGGCTGCCTAAAAGGGAACAGACACATTAAAGTCACAAGGATCACTTCATTTTTCCCTGAACCCCTTTTTGCTTTGGGATTAAGCCCATGTTTGAGAGAGGAAAAGCTGAGTGTTATAGGTGGGTTTTTTTTAGTTTGGGCTAGGATCTTCCACATGTGGAGAACACTGGATTTCAGAGTGAAAGGGACAGCCAAATTCTCCCATCGCAGAAAATGAGTAACAAAAAAAATCTGCTCTTAGAACAGTCTAAAATTGACCCTGAAGCTGCCAAAAAGCACGAGGAAGGGGATGCAGCAGGAGGTGCAGGCAGGGTGGAATTCCCAGCATGTTACCGCATGGATCATCTCTGTCAGGAGAGGCTCTGGGTCAGGTCTCATATTCAAATCCTCCAGCTCAAACCTTATTGCCATTCGGGTCATCTCGATTTCCTCATCTGCAATGAGACAAAAGAAGGGATGGCATCCCCTCCACAGAACACCAGCTGCTGCAAGGTCACTTCTGGGAGAATTCTGAGCTCTGCAGAGCAAACCATGTGTTGGAAATGGGATTTTTTTTGAGGCAGAGGATTGTGTTGCCAGACCTGATAACCTGGGCTGGAGTGTTACATCAGCCAGCAAGTTGACCACGGTGTCCAGGCCTCTGGCATCAGCAGACACTGCATACATGATGGTGTCCCTGCAGCACAAAACAACAGGTTCTGCACTGAGAAGTCACTTCTGGGGTCAGTCAGTGTCATCTCAGCATCAGGAAATCACAGATGAAGCAGTTTGAATCATTAAATGCTTCTGAAATGAAATAGATCTGAATTTTATAATCCTTTCAGGCTCACTTTTGTAGCCTCCCAGCAGCCCAAACAAATGGATTTCTGCTGCTTGGGAGCAAAAAGTGGCTTTTGCTGCCCCACACCAGAAAAAGAGATCCAAAGTGCTGTCAGTGCCACAACACCCAGGTAAGAGCAGAAGAACCCCACCTGGATGCCTGGCAGTCACAGATGCCTCCATGCTTCTCTAAGGTGAGGAGAATCTCATCTTTGCTGCCAAACTGAGCTGTGGACTAAGAAAGAAGAAGATACCAGACTTATTAATTAGTAAAGCATCAACTGTTTATAACCTGTTTATGTAACCCAGAACATCTTTTACATTCTTTCAGTGAAATGGATTGATCACTACATGGCAGCCTTGGAGGTGAAACCACAAAGACTTCCAAAATATAATTACAGTCGGGATAATTAATAAGCAATTACAATTCTGTGACTCTCTCCAAGCTGTCCCTGCTGTTTTCACAGCTCAGGAGCAGAAAACCCTGCGGGCCAGGCTGCTCTCCCTCCCTGCCCCTGCAGATTTGGAGGCAGTGCAGGGCAGTACTCACAGAGAACGCCAGTTTCTCCAAGAAGTGGGAGATCCCACTGAGGTATTTCGCTTCGTGTCTTGATCCCGAATTCACCAGAACTGGTGCAAAGGAGAGAACAAACCAGGGTGACTTTTCCACCCGCGGGCCCCACAAGCCCAGCCGCAGCTCGGGGGGAGCGGAGGTGACCCGGCCCGGCCCGGTACTCACTGCCCACGGTGCAGAACTGCCCGAACTTGTTCTGGGAGGCGACGCGGAGCCCGTTCTCCAGCACCGTCACCCGCGTCTCGAAGCGCTCCCGGCTCTCGGCGGCCGCGAACACGGCCTTGGGCACGCCGGGCAGCGGGCAGGTCAGCGACACGCTGGGGTAGGCGCCGCCGCCGCTGTAGCTCCGGCCGGCCGCCAGCCCGCACCTGCGGGCACCGGGGACACCGTCACGGCCCGCGGGCGCGCCCCTCCGCCGAGACCGCCACCGAGCGCCGATCCCCCTCCCAGAGCGGGCCCCGAGCGCTGCCGCCCGTCCCCCCGCTGTCCCCGGGGCCGTGCCCTCCTCGCTGTCCCCGGGGCCGCGCCCTCCCCGCTGTCCCCGGGGCCGCGCCCTCCCCGCTGTCCCCGGGGCCGTGCCCGCCCCGCTGTCCCCGGGGCCGCGCTCACCGCCGGGCCGGGCCGTAGGCGCCGCGCCGCAGCCACGCCATGGCCGCCGCCATCTTGCCGCCACCGGGAGCGCGGGGTCAGGGGGCGGGGCCGCGCCTCGGGGGGCGTGGCCTCATGAACGGGGGCGTGGCCTATATTGGGCGTGGTGGTGGAGACGCACGCTCATTGGTCCGCTGCGGGAGGAGGCCCCGCCCCGCCGCGCCCTCAGGCGGCCATGGCGGCGCCGCCGCTGCCGGTGGCGGAGCCGCTGCCGGGGGACCCGGCCGAGCCCAACCCCTTCTCCTTCCGCGAGTTCGTCCGCTCCAAGTCCCGCGGCGGTGACGGGGCGGGCGGTGACGCACAGGTAAGGCCCTGCGCGGCAGCGCGGCCGGGACCTGTCCCGTCAAGACGCCCGGCTCAGCCCCGCTGTCCCGTCCGCAGGCGGCTTGGCCCGGGCCCGTGGTGCCGCCGCTGCCCGCGGTGCCCGCAGAGTCCGGGGACGAGCAGGAGGAGGAGGAAGAGGAGGAGGAGGAGGAATGGAGCGAGAGCTACCAGCCGCTGGCCGTGGAGCAGGCCCACCTGGGCAGCGGGGCGCCCCCGGGCCCGGGCCGTGTCTGCCCCCGGGAGCCGAGCTACGAGCAGGTGAGCGCTGCCCGCCCCCCCCGCGCCTCCCGCTCCGGCCCTGAGTGCGCGCTGCGCTCCCACCCAACTCGGCGTCACACACCAGGAGCTGCCGAGGAAGAGAATCAGGTCTGGAATGTGCTTTTCAGCACGAGCAGGTCCAGTGCTTTCTCTGTCCTGCTGCCCTGCACATGACCCGGGTGACTTCCTCCTGCTCCTGCCCCTTGAGGTCATGTTTATTTAGAATGGGCAGCATTAATTAATTAACATTTGCACTGGTGGTTCACTGCCACATTCCTGTGCCCCACAGTGGTTTCTAGATGGGTAAACGGAAGGTAAAGTTAAGCTTGAATGTGTTAGAAAGCACAAGGATTTCCAGTATTGAAGCTGGATATTCTGTTATTGATCTGGGATTGTTGGTGCTGTTGCAAAAATGTACCTCAGCCCTAATATAATTTTTTTATTTCTTTCTTTAGCTGAAAGAAGAGAATGCTATTTTGAGAAGCAAGATCAATAAGCTTCAGATTCTGTCTGAAACTCAAGCAGACAAGTGAGTGAGAAGAATTCATTTTCCTTATAACACGAACCCATGAGATTCTTGATCCTTTCCCAGAATTCCCTTCCTAAAGTATTTAATGGTACAAGTGCTTACTCTTATTTTTATTACCTTATAAGAGTGTGCCATCTCTTATATTTTTTAAGGATGAGGAAGCTTGAGAAGAAGCTTCAGGAAAACAAAATCAAAGAAGAAAAAGAAGCACAGGATTTGGAAGCAATGGTGCAGCACGTGGAGCAGAATCTCCAGCTGATGACTGTAAGTGTTGGCTTTAGGTTTAGATCACATGTCAGAAGAAATTCCTCCTGTGAAGGTGGGGAGGTTCTGCACATCCCAGAAAGGAGCAGTGAGGAAGGAAGGAGGGAGCTGTTCCTACCTCCTAAAACATTCAGAATGCAGTGTGGTGTAACACAAACCATATCCCTCCAAGTTCTGTGCTGGCATCACTCATTCCCACATAGCTCAAGCTGCCTGGTTTGCCCTCAGCACCCTGTGGTTTCAATAATCTCTGTTCTGTTGCAGAAAAGGGCTGCCAAAGCTGAGAACTGTGCTGCCAAACTGAGGCAGGAGAACGCCCAGCTCCAGGTACAGCATTGCTGGGGCTGCAGGGATACATCTCACTATTGGGCCACTGGAAAGGATGTGGCAAGGGGTTTTCAGGTTCTGAAGAAAATGTTTTCAGGTTCAGTAAAGGCTTAGGAGAGACTGGGAGGGCCTGGATGGTGCCAGACTCTTCAGCGGTGCCCAGTGACAGGATGAGGAGCAATAGCCAGGAACTGAAATGAGGAAAAACTCCTTTCCATGAAGGGTGGCAGAGCCCTGGAGCAAAATGTCTGGGGAACGTGTGGAATCTCCCTCTCTGGAGACACCCAAAGCCACCTGGAAATGTTCCTGTGTCACCTGGCAGGGGGTTGGACTGGATACATCCAGAGGTCCTTTCCAACCCTGACCCTCATTCTGGGAAGACATTCCCTCCAGGCAGGTTATATGGGATCTAGTCACTCCTTATTACATTATTTTATTGTATTTGCTGTCTAATCATTAGTTAATTATTACACTCCACACCCATACAGCTGCTGTGTGACTGTTTTCATCAGCTGTAGATTATCTGCCGGAGCTCTGCGGGTGTTTGACGCGGATTTTTGCCCGTTCCTCGCAGGCCGAGCTGAGGAATTGCCGTCTGGAGAAGGAGGAGCTGCGGGCGGGGCAGGCGGGGCTGGCCGCGGCCAAACACAACGCCGAGCTGGCGCTGCAGCTCCTGCTGCAGGTCACAACCAGCTCCCGAGCGTCCCTCAGGTGAGCGGGGCTCTCCTCACCCCCTCCGGGCACTCGGAGAAACCTCCTCAGTGGGGTTTTATCAGGATTTAAATTCAGGGGGTTGTGTTTTGTGGCAAAGGATGTTTCCATACCTGCCATGTGTTCTCCTCCAAGTGGAGGTAGTAGAAATAACTGGGAGTCTCTGAGTTTCCAGGCCTGATAAAATGCTGCTTGATAAATCACAGAATGTGGGAAAACTCCCAAAACTGCTTGTCCTCACATCTAATACTGTATCTCACCCATTCCAGGCAGCTGCTGTCTGGAGCAGAATCCCTGCAGCTCATCGCCGACCTCCTGAAATCCATAGACAGAATCTCTGAGGTGTCAGAGGATGGGCAGTGAGTGACTCACACCACACGGAGGACTTTGTTTTCGTACGGAAACCATTACTAAAAAGTGAATTTTTGATCTTTGGCCTCATTTCCACGCGCCAAACTGCAGCCCTGGCTTCTCATGGATCCCTGAACCCGGAACGGACCAGGATTACAGCGCGGTTCCTGCCGGGCTGGGACCGCGGCCCCTCCTCCCGGGGCAATTCCCCGGGGTTTTGGCTGGAGCTCCCGTTGTTCAGAGCTCTGGCTGTGGAGGGGAAAGGCCCGAGGATCGGCCGGTGGTCCTGGTGTCCCGGTGCCATTAAGGGCCGTGTCGCGGTGCCGCGGTCCCGTTCAGGCCGTGTCCTGATGTCCTGGTGCGGTTCCAGGTGCTGTCCCGGTGCCGTTCCGGGCCGTGTCGCGCTGTCCCGGTCCCGTTCAGGCCGTGTCCCAGTGTCCCGGTGCGGTTCCGGGTCGTGTCCCGGTGTCGCGGTGCCGTTCCGGGCCGTGTCGCGCTGTCCCGGTGTCACTGAAGGCCGTGTCCCGCTGTCCCGGTCCCGTTCAGGCCGTGTCCCGCTCTCCCGGTGCGGTTCCGGGCCGTGTCCCGGTGCCGTTCTGGCCGTGTCGCGCTCTCCCGGTGCGGTTCCGAGTCGTGTCCCGGTGCCGTTCCGGGCCGTGTCGCGCTGTCCCGGTGCCGTTCCGGGCCCAGCCCGGGCCGGGCTCTGCGGGGCCCCGGTGCCGCCCCCTGGCCGTGCACGTGCGGCGAGCCCCGCTGGGATTGGCCGGGCGGTGTCACGTGCCGGGTCAGCTGACCCGCGGGCGCAGCGGCGATTGGCGGGTCGGGGGGCCGGGCCCAGCGCAGCCCCGGGAGCGGCGGTGCCGCCATGTCCCGCGGGCCGGGCCCGGCCGGGCCCCTCCGCTCCCCGCAGGGCCTGGACCTCGATGCCGAGCGGGAGAGGATCCGCCGCCAGATCGAGCAGCTGGAGCGCAGCCTGCAGCCCGGCGGGGCCGAAGTCCAGCTGGCCGTGTGCGACTCCAGCCTCATCTCCGGTACGGGTTCGGGGAGTTCGGGGCGCTCCCCGGGCGGCCGCCGGTACCGGCGCTTTGCACGTTCCCTTTACACCCAAATACCGCCAGCGGTGAAACCGCGGGGCCTCAGCGGGGCCCACGAACCGCCCTGTGAGCCGCAGTATCCCCCAGCGCTCCCGCGGCTCCTGAAGTGCATTTTCCGAAGGCAGGAGGAGTCGGTGACCGCTGGAGCGGAGAGGCTTCACCCGCCTGTGTTTGCACCGTCCGGCCCTGGGGAGCGGCTGCCACAAACCCGCACCACTAAACCCGGGTGGTGCCCAGGGGCTGCTCCTGCCCGGTTTGTGTTTCTGATGTTCACCTGGGAGCCTCTCGTGTGCAGGACGATTCAGCTTTGTTGTAGTTACCCAGAGCTGCTCTTTTTTCCCTCTTCCAGAACAACAACAGCAAAACCATAAGTGGAGTATAATTAAATAAATTTTTTACTTGATAACGTTGTCAGTAGCCAAACCCACTGATGGTTGTGCCTGAGATCCTTCTGGTGCTTTTTACTCTGTGCTTTAATTGAAAATATTTGGGTTTAAAGCTTTCTATTTACCCATTACAATCAGCATTTTTGTGTTTTGTTTGTCTGACAGATGATGATGATGATGATGATGAAGATGGTGAAGATTCTCATGCTGAAATGGTAATTGTTTTCCCTTTAAGTATATATTTCCAGCTGTGTATTGAAGGGAACAGGAGAAAGAGAAACCTCACCCTCCTCTGGGGAAATCCAGGCAATTGCCTTGGCTTTGTGCTCAGTAAAAGGTGGATTTTGGGTATTCCTGCCCAGGACTTGGTTACTCAGTGTCAGAGATCCCTTCCTGTGCCAAGTGCAGGGCCAGAGGCCTCCCTGCTCTGTGTGCCTGCACACCCCACAGGCTGTGGGCACACAGCAGGGTCAGCTGAGTTACTGAACTGATTGATACAGACCTGCTTTTCAAACATCTGTTTTTTCTCTGTTTTCTCTCTAAATGCCTTATTTGCCTCCAGGAGGTGGAAATAGAAGAAGACAGTGAGGATGATGAGGATGATGATGATGATGATATTATTGAAAGCCTGCCCCAGGATCCAGAAACCTGCCTGCAGATGAACCATGTGTACCAAGAAGTTATCAGGGAAAAGATTGAGGAAGTGGAGCTGCTCATTGCACAAAACAAAGAACAGCAGGTGAGCAAAGCAGGAGTGAAATGCTCATTTCTGTGCTTTGCTGGGTTGCCATTTGCCACTCTTCCTTCCCCTCAAGCCCAGGATTCAAGTGGTTTATTTAACTGATGATTCCATGCTTTCTTACAATAAAAAAATGGGTGGTTTACATGTTATATTTTAGCTTGTTGTGGCAAGTTAATATTTTATTAATCTTTTTAATCATCTGCACTGTGCATACTCAGAAAGTTCCAAATCCTGCCTTTAATTCTTGTACTGATTTTAGAGTCTGGTGCTGCAGGTTTGAACCCTGGGATGTTTGTGAGGGCTCAGCAACTGCTGTCTGAAATCAGGAGCTTGGAGGAGACACTGATGCTGTTCAATTCATTCTTGTATTGCAGAAGGAAGTCATAGCTGAGCTTGAAGGTTCCAAAACATCCAAGGCAGGAGATGGCAGAAATCTAGGAAATGTGTTTTTGGGTCATTTTATGAAGCCATACTTTAAGGATAAAGTAACAGGAATTGTAAGTAAATATAAGCAGCTTCCAGAGTGTCTTCAGTGATGGATGTACATTGTAATGTGTTTAAACTGTTCTCATTTCAAGTGTGTAACTGAATGTCACTCCTCAGCCTGAAACCTTTTTCCTCTCACTTGTCACTCTCCCTTTTTTGGAAATGTCTGTTCAGGCCTGTGAGTTCTGAGGAGTGGAATTGCAGCCACCAGGGGCTTGAATGTTCTTGGGTTTAATTTAACTTTAATTGTCTTAATTTCCATGACCCAATTCCATACTGCTGTTTGAAGCATTCACTGAAATCTGATTGAGAACAAAATTCTGGTTTTGTTTTTTTTTTCATATTTTCTGGAGTAATTATTAGAACTTTTTTTTTCATATCTTTTTAAAAGGCCATCAGCAAAAGGAAATCTTGGCTTTTTGTGGCAGCCAAGATGTCAACTATCATCATCCATGTATTAATATATTCAAGCAGTTACTGGTAATATTTCTTATTTAGTGGTAATATTTCTTGTTTAAATGCTGAAAAATATTTCATCATTTAAATGATGTACCTGTGAGCTCTTGCTAACAAAGGTAACTAAGCAGTCTGAGTGTGACAGTTTGCACAAGTTTGAGTTTCCAATTATTTTTTTAGCAGTTCATGCTGAAGTTTTAAGAAGAAACAGTAGTTTTGTCTGACTTTCAGTATATCTAACCCTTCTAATCCTCCTCAGGGCCCTCCTTCCAATGAAGATGCCAAGGAAAAGGCAGCTCAGGGCATAAAATCCTTTGAACAGCTGCGTTCAACCCCGTGTAAGTAAGTCTGGGTGCTGTTCTAGAAGAGCTATAATATGTACATATTCATATAACAAATGTATATATTCATATTGTTAGTGTGTGTGTGTTCCTATTTGCAGTTGAACATCAACACCTCTGACTGACTCACAAAAAAGTTATTAAAAGGGAATGGGGTGCTCTATAAATTATTGTGTTGTGTCATTAATGACTCCTTTTCAGTTTGTTCTGCTGCATCAGCTTGAGCACTCCTAAACCAAGTAAGGTGGTGCAAGGTTGGTGCCCAGAGGAGGGAAGTTCGGGGGACACCTGCAGCTCCAGATGCTCACAGGGGGTTCCTTTATTGGGGTCTCTTTGGAGATCCCAATTAAACTGAGCCAGAGGCTGTGCCTTGCCCAAGTCTGACAGGATGTTGGTGATTTAGGCAGGGAATTCTCACTGCAGAGCTTGAGGACACTCCCAGGGGTGCTGGGAGCAGTCTCCTGGTAGTTTTGCACTGATGTCCGGCTGCTCTTCTCTTTTTTAGGGAGAGATTCAGAGAAGACTCTGCTGCAGCAATCCGTGGTGAGCGACCGCCTGCAGCGCCTGCTCCAGCCAAAGCTGCTCAAGTGAGTGCTGCCCAAAAATCCTCTTCTCTCTGCTGAGAACATTGCATGGGAAAGGAGGCGAAGGGAGATGGGGAGATTCCACCTTCCTCCAGCAAGTTGCTGTGTTAATTGCTTGTGTTTGTGGGGTTTTACAGACATCTATTTCTTCCCATTGGCACTGTGGTGTAACTTAAAATACTTTTCAGGGCTTGAAGGTGAAATTGTGATACGTGGTGAGGCCTAATGGTGTGTCCAGCAAGGGGTTTCTGTGCTGGAGCTGGCACAGGCTTTTAAGGCTGTTGCAGCAACCATTGGTTCTCTGTGTAAACACCAAAATGGTTTATCTGAAACCTGTTGTGGGTCAGGGATTGCACTGAAGGGGCAAAAATATGACAATGAGTGTGCCTGGTGGGAAAAGCTGGGAGAACAGTTTTGTGTGTAAATAAAGTGAAGGGAGAAATAATACTGATGGGGGAGGTGTCTCTGCTGTCCATCTTCTGGTGGCAGTGACCTCATTCCCATCTGTCCTATTAAGTAATGATAAAAATGTCTTTGAACAGGTTGAGTTATTGGAATCAGAAACTGGAGAAAGTGAAGACTGAAACAGAAAAACAGATCTTGGAAAAACAAATCAAAGAATTGGAGCAAGAAATAGAATCAATTAAGTAAGAAGTCTTTCTATATTTTTGGTGAAAAGTGAAATGCCTTAGAGTTTAGCTCTAAAAGTTCCCTCCTTCTGCTTCCAGATGGGTCATTGGTATTGGGTTGTAAAAAATTAGGTGCTGTTGTGGCTATCAGCTCTATCATCTCTAAGTTCTTTACTAAGAAATGTGTTTGGGTCTTGATACACAAAATCTAGTGTCTGCACCCAGTAAAGAGGTTCTGCTTTAAATAGTTCTTACTTTAGCAACAAAGGAGCAGAGCTCTGACTTTTTTTTTTTTTTTCCTTTTTTTTTCATATTTTGCTCATGAACAAACTTAGAGCAACGTATTTGGATATGGCATTAATCGTTCCTCCTGCTAATCCAAGTGTTCGGTTCTTGTGGAAGTCAGGAACAGGTGGGAGGAGTGAGATGAAGCAGGTCAGGAAGACAAAGTGTTGCCTTAACTATTTAATATGATTCTTTCTTCCTCTTTGTACCTTCTGCTTTAGCCAACTGCCAGAAAGCGACTTAATAGGAAACAGATTTGATGAACATGACTGGGACAAAATTTCAAACATCCATGTGAGTTGGGGGATCAGCATTTTATTGCTTCTGATATCTGTGTCCTTCCTCTTGAGAATCATTTGACCTGGTTTGCATCCAGTGTTTCCATCTTGCATTTCTCCAAGTTGCTGTTAACTGATCTCAACTTGTTAAATTTGGTGATTTAATTCTGGAAAACTGGGCAGTAAAACATATCTGGAATGCAAATTATTGGTTTTCCTCTTTGTCCAGGTATCTAATCCCAGCTATGAAACTAAACATATTTTTGTTGTTTCTTTTAGTTTGATGGACAACGTAGCTCAGAAGAACTGAGGAAGTTTTGGCAAAATTGGGAGCATCCAAGCATCAACAAAGAGGAATGGACTGAGGGGGAAATAGAGAGGCTGAAGAAGATAGCTGCTAAACACAAGTGCGTGGACTGGCAGACCATTGCCCAGGAGCTGGGGGTAAGGTCTGAGCAGGAAAATTGGTTCATCCTGTCTTTACTTTGCCTTTTGTCAGGTTTAAAAAACAACATTAATACTAATTAACTTCTCTCTGTTTTCCTTGTATTAAGACAAACAGGACAGCTTTCCAGTGCTTGCAGAAATACCAAATCTATAACAAAGATTTTAAAAGGAAAGAATGGACCAGAGATGAGGATGAGATGCTTTTAGAGCTTGTTCAAGAGATGAGAGTGGGCAACCATATCCCATATAAGAAAAGTAAGTGACCCACAAGTGACAAACCTTTCATTCACCTGGAATGCTTTACTCTTTCATTCTCTTTTCCTTGGTGGAAGCTGTGATCTCTGCCTTTCCTGTACCTACCTGAAAGTTTCATTATATCAGCAAGAATTAGTATCTCTTGGAACCTTTAACCATGTTGGAAATTTGGCTGAAACTGGCTGAGCACCATTTTTTAAGAGATTGAAGTGCTGCTTATGGCAATCACTGCTTACAACTGTTGTCCAGATAAAGGGAGAAGCATTAATTACGACAAAGTTAAATAAACCTTTTAATTTCCAGTTGCTTATTACATGGAAGGAAGAGATTCTGCTCAGCTGATTTACCGCTGGACAAAGAGTGTGGACCCCAACTTGAAGAAAGGACCCTGGACACCAGAGGAGGATGATGTAAGCTCCATTCTCTGGGCTTGGAATTGCAGGGTGGGAATGTTGGAGTGCTGAGGTGTGGCATGGCTGTAGATCTGAGCTTTAGCAGTGGCACAGAGGAGTGTAAAACAGACCAAGGTGGGCGTGTCACAGCTTAAGAGGGCTTAGAAGCTCCTATACAGTTTTGTGCAGAGGTTTGGACAAGAAACAAATAGAACTGCTGCTGTCTCAGGCCTGTTGGGGTTGATACTGGTGAGGATGTCAGTTCTTGCTTTGTCTGGTGCACACAGATGCTGATGGCTGCAGTTGAGAAGTACAGGGAGAAGGAGTGGTACAAAATCCAGACAGAAGTGCCGGGCAGGAGCGACTCCCAGTGCCGGGAGCGGTGAGTTCAGGCCAGGTACCAGCCCCTTAAATAAGGGACTAGGAATGCTGCTTTTCTTCAGCCTTGGAGTGCAGTGATGATCTGATTTTGACAAGCATGATTTAATGTTCCTGGCTGTAATGTTTTCCTTTTGAAGGTATTTAAAAGTATTGCACTGGGATTTAAAGAAAGGAAAGTGGAGCTCGGAGGAAGCAGAGCAGCTGATTGAACTGGTTGAAAAGCATGGCCTGGGTAGGTGTTCCTGTGGCTTAATATTTAGAAGTTTAGAGCTGTCATTGAGATTTTCTCTTCTTTTCGTTGTAAGCCCTGCAGGCTCTGCTTTGCACTGATGACTGCAACTTCTTTGTATTGTGTATTGTGGGTATGAAGGATTTGAGATCCATTCATGCAGTAACTCTGTCCCTCATCCAGGGAAATGTACAATATGTGTGTAATGGTTGCATTGAAAGGCTTGTTGCTCAGTTTGTGGCACAAATAAAAATGTTCTGCCTCCTCTGCATCCTTTTCAGGTCGCTGGAGTAAAATAGCTTCAGAGCTGCCACACAGGACTGGCTCCCAATGCCGGAGCAAGTGGAATATCATGATTGGCGCTAAGGTACTGTGCAAATCCTGCTGTGTCACGGTCCCATCTCTTCAATTAAATTTCTCTCAACTAAAAGTGGATTCCTGTGAAATCAATAAAAAAATTGACACTGATTTCACACAATCAGGGGTTTTGTTGTGGATTTCACAGTTTAATTTTTCGGTGGATAAAGCAGCCTTTGTTCTGAAGGGCTGAAGTTAATTTGCTATATATTTGTATATTTTCCAGAATTCTTTCCTGCCTTGAAATGCCTGTAAGGATGGGATATATATAGGTTTTCATGTCTGTACCTCATGAGTTGCCAGTTTTGATCCCAGGCACTCAAGAAATTCTGGCTGCTTAAGACCATATTGAAGATGGTCTTGTTTCCAAAATCTTGTTTCCTTTAGAAAAGGAAACTTCTTGATTTGAGAGAGTTGCAATCCAGAGATGAAAACTGACTAAAACTTGTGTATGCTTGTTTTGATCAAGAAAAAAAGATCTGGGGCGACCAAACAGCACCATCCTTATGACAGCTTCAGCCCTTCAGAGAGCAGCAGTGAGGAGGATGAGCAGCTGGAGCTGGAGGATGGCTCAGAGGAGGAGGAGGAGAGCAGCACCATGAGCAAGAAGGAGCATCCAATCCCCAGCATTGACCTGTGGATACCAACAGGGACAGACACGCAGGGGGCAATCAGAGAGATATACCAATTCAAATATCTGCTCCCTACTGCCAAGGCTGGTGCAGGGAGCAGCTGCAGTGACATTCCAGGGGCAGGATGTGACAGTGACAAAGCTGCTGATGAATCATGTGAGCTGAACACCGTGCTGAGGGGCCTTGCAAACGCCTATGCCACAGACATGGTGGTGAGGGATCCAGCAGAAGTGATAGCCAAGGTGAGCTGGGATGGGAGCTTGGATCAAAAGTTAGAAGGAAAGTGCACCTGCTGCACTAAGGGCAGGATGTGATGAGCAGATAACACCTTGCTGATCATTCCCTTGTACCGTTAAGTCAAAATATGTGAAGATCATTACCCAGTAAATTCTGGTTATTAGGTTTTTGGTAGATTTCTCACACAAAAGTTTTTATGAAATAGGTGTTTGGTGTTGTGATGATGCAAAAGGATTAACTGTAAAGGTCTTCACTTCAGAGTTGATTTAATTTAATATGGTATCTTCAACAGCAGGAACGTTGAAAACTTGTACCTGCTGTGCACATCCAATGCGAATAATTTTCTTTGAGTGACTTTCCCTTCTGTCTTGTGCTTTTATCTTCAGGCTTCCCAGTGTGGAAAACACGTGCTGCGGGTTAGCCTGAAGGACATGAGAATGATCTTAAAGAGAAACACAGCCTTCCAGAGGAGACTGGTGAGTGCCTCTGGTGTCTTGTCTGCTCTTGTGACGTGAGCACTGCCAGGCTGTGCTTAGTAGGAATTTTATACAATCATAGCCCTTGCACTGTAATCCCAAGAGGAGAAGCTCACAGTTTTTTGTCCTAACTGCCCTGTGAATGGTTTGTCCTGGGACTAATGGCAGAACCTTCCTAATGCAAACTCTTAATTGTGTATTTTTTCATGCATGGTAATTAAAGATGCTGCAACCTCCTGCCGGACGTTTAGCCAAGCCCCCTGCAGTGGGTGCAGCTGTGAGCCAGGGTGAGGAGCTGGCAGAGATAGCTGAGTGCCATAGCAGGGACCACTGGGGGAGGCTGAGCCTGGACAGGAAGCTGCTGATGGCAGTGACCCCTTGGGTGGGCAATGTGCTGCTGCCCTTCACTGTGCAGACTGGGATGATGGCTTTCCACAACACAAAAGGTACTGAGAACCCATCCTGCCTTTGTCTCTCCTTTCTGATGTCTTCTGAGTGAATTCCCAGCTGATTTTCGTGTTGGATTTCTTTCCAGCTGCTGCTATTCACGAGAAGATGAAGTCAGTCAGTCTCACCAGCACACCCCTGTTTGCACTGCTCATTCAGGTAAGTTTTACTGTCTAAATATAAGCATTATCTGCTTTCAAACAGTGAGAGTCTTTATTTTTCAGTATTTGAGGCTTAAATAAATAGTTTATCTTTGTTTCTTAAACAAATAATCTAATTACTGGACTAATCTGCCCTCATGGTTTGCATATGAAGTTTCTTAAATAAATTCTGCATCCAAAGTCTGATCCTGCCAGGGCTTTTTCTGCGAGTGTAAAAATACCCCCAGAATCTTGCACATGAAGCATGTCCCCTCTATCTTGCTTTGTCACTGACCCCACCAAAACGTTTTTGTTCTCATTTAATTGTTAATGAAGCTCTCACCTTGCAGCTTTTCCAGATTGATACCAAGGGCTGTATGAACACTATTAAGGAGAGGAGGCTGAGGCAGTTGGAGCTGCTTAAGGCTAATCAGGTATTGTGTTTTTAAGCTTTTCCCACTGAAGTCTTGACTAAGATAAGCACTTTAATTGTGTGGCCACACAGTTTATATGTGTGTTAGCAGGTTTTTTTTGGTTCAGAGGCAGAATAAAATGCTGGCTGTGTGGCCATTTGTTCAGGAGGTGGCAGATGTGGGTTTGATTTGCATCTGTGCTGTTTTAATCATCTTTAAATTTATCAGAAGTATAATTTAATTTACTTTTTTTTACAGGCTTCCCAAAATACAGAGACTTCTTCAGGTATCTAGCAGAACATTTATTTTTATGATGTGCAAGAGCTTTCACGTAATTCATCACTGTTACATTAATAGCCAGTTTAACTGAAGGAGAACTTTGGAGACAAAGCTGCATTGTCATGCTCATTTTTGCTAGCTCTTGGATCTTTAAACATGTTCCCCTTTGGTAAGGACTGGAAAAAACTCTGGAGGGCTGGAGAACCAGTGGCACTGGACCAGTTCAGTGGGGTGTTAGGGTGCATTTCTGGCCCATCTCTGATTTCTGGAGGCAGTTACCCCTTGTTCAGTTGTGGGGACATGGCTTGGTTAAATCAGGACTGTAGTGCTGTAGGAATTCTCACAAACAGGAAATTTTTTCCCCCTTCCTTGATGTTTAATGAGAAATGGCTTTTGGAAATACTGTTCATTCACTGTCATTTTCTCCTCTGCAGGCAACTCACCCCAGGCTTGTTCTCAGGGGAATTCCCAGTGGGGCATCCCAAAGAATGCTTTCAGGAGATCTTCTGCTTTGAGAGCCTCAGAGGGCTGTTCTCCAGCTGTGCAGAGAGCTCCCCCAACCCAATGGCAAAGGCAGAAGCCCAAAACTGTCTTGGAATTGCTGCGAGAGAAGCGTTTAAGGAAATGGCAGGCCATGAGGGCTCTGCAGAGGACAGTGCTGGTTGCCCCACAGGTGCTGGTTTCAAGGCCTCTGATAATCCAGCACCCACCACAGCAAATCATTCTGTCTGCACAAGCAGGCAGCCAACCTGCAGCAGCTGCTGGGACAGACAGACAGGTATGGGGTTCACCAGTGCCCACAAGGACTCCTGCTGCAGGTTCTCCTTCTGCTCTTGTGCCTGAAAACCATTCCTCAGCAGTGCCAGAAACTGGGGAAAGCCCTGGTTGCTCACAAGGGACAGATCTACAGCCAAGTAAGAAACTAAAAGAGGAAGTTCTGGAAAGCAGCCCTGGAGGAAGGGTTTCTCCAGGTGTGAATCCTGCTGCAGCAGGGAAGGCCCCAGCCCAGGGAGGGTGCAATGGTCAGGTCACAGCCAGTAGCTTGGCTTCAGCAGTGTTGCAAAACCAGGCTTTTGTGCCTCACCAGATGACAGTGGTGCCTCTTGGCCTGGAGTCTGGCCGATTGTCCCGTTCCACACCAGTCACCTGTGAGCTGAATGAGCCACAGCAGAGGCCAGTCAGCCTGCTGCCTGCTCTTGTCACTCCACCAGCTGCTTCTCCCGTGATTCCCAACAGCATCCTGCCCTTCAGGTGGGTTGTAACCCCCCAGGGACTGCTCCCCAGCACTGTGCAGACTGTGGTGTGTGCCCCCCAGGTAATGCCAACTGCTGCTGGGACAAGTCGGTGTCAGACAACTGTGACTTCCAATGGGAATGTCTCTGGTTTGGGAGGGACTCCTCAACCAGCTGAAGCAAATCCACCTCACCCCAGCAGTGCAGAAACAAAAGGGCCAAAATCCCTGCTGGCAGGAGTTCCTGTAGGAAAGGCAGCTGAGCAGTCCGCAGTTCCACCTGTGACCTCAGTGGGTCCTGGATGCAGCACATCCATCAATTCTGTTGTAACCCCTGCATGTTCAGATGGCTCCTCCAAGGCTCCAGGCTCCCCTGCAGCTCCAGCGGCCAGCCCAGCCCTGTGTGCTGTGATGCTGCCCCAGGCACAGCCCCCTGCCAGCACCCGGGGCTCTGACCCCCAGCCTGTGCCCAGCCTCACCACCTTGGGAAGGAGCAGCAACTCCATCACAGCAAATGGACCATCCATTCCAGACAGCATCAGGGAAAGGGTTGTGCTCTGGCCAGGGGCTGCAGCTCCTCACAACAATGTCCCAGGGAGCTCTGGTTGTTCTGGTGCCCAGGCACGGAGGAACAGACACATTGCCTCCAAACCACCCAGTGCTGACGTCCCCCCACAGCCAAGCACTTCCAGTGCACAGAATAATCTCCTTGACTTCAGCCTGATCTCCCTGGAGGATGAGAGGGTGGTGAAGGAGTGGCTGAGTGGGAAACAAGGGGTTCAGGTGCCATCACTTCAGACCAAGCTGCCTTATCTGCCACCTTTCCTCTGCACCATAAAAACCCTCTCAAAGCTCCTTGTGCAAAAAGCAGCTCTGGAAGAGCAAGCAGCCTCTCTCCTGCCCTCTGAGGCCCGTGGGGATGGGGGCACTGGGGATGTTTTTCATGCTATTGGAGAACTGGTGCAACAGAAACTGGGTGATAACCCTGCTTACCTCCTGCTGAAAGCCAGATTCCTGGCAGCCTTCACACTCCCAGCTGTCCTGGCAACTCTGCCTCCTCCTAGAGTGAGAACAACTCTGCCAGCCTTCGGGAAGGAAGATGAGGAGAGTGATGACGAGGAGTGGCAGAGTGAGAAAATGTTTGAGGAAGAGAGTTGTGGGAATGAATTAACAGGAGTATGGGAGGACTGGAGACTTCAGGATGAGCCTGGAGACAAAGATGCCAATTTACTAAATCAGGTAAAACAGATTCCGGGGGCTAAAAGCAGAAAATTCTTGCCAGATAAATATTGCATTGGATTCCAGGGGGAAGTCCCCACTGTTCTTAAGTGTAGCAGAAATTCAGTCCTTTTGAATAAACACAGTTCTACAGCTGATGAAAGGAAAAGCTCTGCAGCTTAGCTGCAGAAAGCCCATGGTTTATGTAGCACCTTAAACTTGCCATGACAGTTCCTAGAAGTGAGTATTAAATCTCCCTTCTCCCTTGTGTTTATAATCTGCTGCCCTGACACCTGCATTTTTGAAATCAGGCCTTTGTTTTCACTCTGTAAATGGATGTTCTGTGCCTTCTTTGACATTGGTAATGGAATGTTGTCCCATGCTTCATTTTGAAGGCCAATGAATGATTGTTTTAGAAATCTTGCTAAGCTCCCTAAATCAAAAAGGTGGCTGAAAGGGTTATTTGTAATTTTTGTGGTGTTGATCATCTCCTGCTTCTGTTGCAGGGCGTGAGGGATGAGGAGAGCCCTGCTCTGTCTGCCTTGGGCTCCTGCACTGATGTAGCTGATGTCAGAGGTCCCCAAATCAGGAGAAGTGCCCGCTGCAGGAAGAGGAGGAGGAGGTTTTGAGGAGGAAATGTGTTAGTAGCTCCTTGGTGGTTTGTACGTCTTGCTGAGAAGCTGAACCACATTTTTCTGTGGTTCAGCTCAGACAATGAATCATGACCCCAGGAAAGGACCGAAATGATCTCTGCTCTTGTTCCCTGAGGACAAAGAGTTCTACAGTCACCATCAATCACAGCCTAAGGCTGATAATATTTTGGAGAGAGGGGAAGTTGATGTCTGTATGATAAAATTATATATAAACTCATGAAATTCAAACATTTGACAGCCTTTTAGTTCATGCCCTGAACCTTACTTAGTATACACCCAGAGTGCTAGTTGGTAGCACTCTACAGGCTTGACAGTGGAGTTTTTCTTTAATACTTCATCTCTGGGCAACTTGATGGGGTTTTGGGGTTTATTTCCCCTATTTGGCTCCATTTCTGCAGTTACAATGGGTCACCTTCTGCAGGGTACAAATGGGTGATGTCCTAATATCTGCTGAGGCTTTTGGTGCACTGGATGGAATGAACATGAACAGTGTTTGACTCACACGGTTGTCAGATGAGACTGGTTGGGGATTTTTTTTTTTTCTTGAAAACTCATTTTAGAAACACCAAAAGGGCAACTTCCCTGTAAAAATGCTGTGGCTGATAGGAGCTGTTTGTGCTTTGTTACAGGGGTCACTGGGATGAGCTCTGCCTTCCTGCATGGCAGTAGCAGATAATCTTTGCACTGTTCACTTTTACCACCTCCAATGCTGACTGGATGGACCTGAGGAAGAAGAAAATGCTGGATTGATTTTCCCATCCCTCAAAAAAATCTGCATCTTTAGGCAAGGTGTAAAAATGGAAGGAAATTGGCTGGAGGGAAATCTTTCAGGCACAGACTTCTGCTCTTTCAAACTCCCACCTGCCATAGATGCTGAGGGGGAATATTGCTGGAAATCTGGGGGAACAAGCAATGGTGGTTATTTATTTCCTTCTTGTGTTAGCCCCTATTTATGTGAATGTTTATCCATGTTCAGAATATGTTAATTAGGTGTTTTTTAGTGTTGTGACAGTGGCTTTGCTTGGTAACTGACTGAATACTGTGGAATAAGCATCAGATTACTTTTGTATCAAAATGACTCTTTATTTGTTGAAATACAGATGTTTTATTTTTCTCACTTAAAAATTACTGATGTGTTCTGTGTGGTTTTTTAATTCCTGGTAAATAGTGCTTTTAATAATGTATGTATGAGAGTGATTGCTAATGAGAAAAATGAAGTTTTCAGGCTGCATGAAAAGCAGGGAAAATGGGGGGAATGAATATTCATGTGCCTAAAACTGCAGGATTGAATTAGGATTCTTTCTTGATTCTTCCACAGCCTGCCCTATACAGACATCACAAATCCCTTTAAAAAAACTTGTTTCTTCATTTATAACCCAGCAATTTCTGTCTCGCAGAGAGGTGCAAGGTTAGCTGAGGCAAAGCTGATAAAATCTAGAGGAAAAGTGCTGTGAAAGCTTCATTCCACTGCACTGACTGAACTTCCCAGAGTGTAGTGGGGAGTTGGGAGTTTGAGCTTTTCCACAAGAGCTCTTCAGGCAGAGCTGGGGGCAGAGGGTCTCTGGGTTCCAGTGTTGCTATAATTTGGTGTCAAAACTTTATGAAGCAATAGGAATGACTGTGGGAGGCTCTCCTCTTACAGTGTACTCTGTTTTCCAGGAAATTCAGCTGTGGCAGGAGCTGCTGCACAGCTGTGGGTGTTGTTACAGTGAGGCACTGGTGGGAAAGGTGAGCTCTGCTCTAAATGATTGTTGGCCTTTGCAAATGCTGCTCAAAAGATGCTCTTGTAATTTATTTGTGGAAAAACTGCGTGAGCAGCAGCTGGCTTTGTCCTTTTTTCAGGATTAAATTGATTTGTCACTAGAATGAAACCTCCCCAGGCAAAATTGGTCAATTAACGGACACGCTGATTACCTTCAGCAAGGGCACAGCTGACACAGGTACTGCATCTTTGTTTTAGTGTAAAGCTAATTTAATGACAAGAAACACAGGCTGGAAGAATCTCTGAGCATCTCTGCCTTACTCCTAATGATAACATGGAAAAACTCTCCATAAACTTAGAAAGCAGAACAAAGAGTGGAGTGGGAAGCTGATGGGAACATGTGTCATGCTGCCATGGCATCGGAGCCTGTGTGTTCTCCAGGCTTTTTAAAAAAAACACTCTGAGTGAGTTCTGAGTTCAGCTCCAGGGCTGTGGGAAGGGGGGAGGCAGGCTCAGGTCTTCTGGTGATGCTCAGCATCATCACAGTGCTGCTTTCTGGGCTGCCCCTTTCTTGCTGCCATGGCCACAGCCCATCATTTGGGAATCAGGGGTGATGCTCCTTGCTTTGTCAAGATTTGATTCTCTTTCCCTTTCTTGTCATAATTATGCTGGAAGCTTGAGGACATCCAAAATTAGAGACATCAATATAGAAATCATTCTTTTCAGCTGAGAGTGAGTTTTTGCTGTCACCTGTTTTCCTGGAGAAAGATGTTAACAGCTGGAAAGCCTTTGAAGAGCCTCTTTCTTCTAATTTTGTGGCTTGTTTTGCCCCCTGAAATCAGCTGCACACACCTATGGCTGTGACTTTCATTCTTTTTAGTCTTTCTGACTTCTGCACAAGGAAGCTTTCTGGACCCCCAGCAGGTACTTCAGTGGGACAGATCAGAAAACCAGAACTAATCTGGAATCACTGCCTATGTGTTGCTGCTGACTCACAATGCCATTGCCATCTTTCTCCTCCCCCATTACCCATCCTGGCTTCCTCTTTTTTTAATTTGTCTGTCTTTTCCTTCCCTTTCCTGTCTCAGGGTATAGCTGAGTAGTTTCCCTTTTTTCTCAAACCAGTTTTGTTCCTGGAATTATCTTTTCTCTAGTCAGAATACAGAGGGAGGCTGCACCCAGACAGGTTTTCTAAGAGCCAGGACACAGGAGAATCAAGGAAGCTTTTGTGACTGCAGAGGTGAAGGTTGGTGATACAGAATGGCTGATATTAACAGGGAATAAAAGTTTATTTTACAGCTCTGGGGTAAAGTGTCGGCTCTTGTGGGTGGGTGTTAGCCTTGGTGTCTGTGTGGTCAGACAGAACACCAGGATCTCACATGCTGGGAGGTGGAGAAGGAAGGGTGAACTGCTCGTGAAGCAGAGGCAACAGCTAATTAAAACACTTCTGCATTCTCAGTCTGTGACATCCTTGGTTTCACCACCACTGCTCCGAGAGGCTCAGGGGCTGCTTGTTTGTTTATTTGGTGTTTTTTCCCCAGACAGGACAACACTGCTCACTGATTCCCCTCACTGCTGACATGCTGGAAGAGGATAACGATGAGATCTGTTGGAATAACCTGGAGAACTTCCGTGTGAAGCTGATCTCAGTGATTGACCCTTCCCGGATCACACCTTACCTGCGCCAGTGCAAAGTGCTCAGCCCTGACGATGAGGAGCAGGTTCTCAATGACCCCAGCCTGGTCATGCGCAAGAGGAAGGCAGGTGGGAGCACTTCAAACACTTTTGTGGAGTTTCCAGGCCATTGCTTTGGGATTGTCTGGGGAGGTAGACACTGGAAGGACTGCCCAGGGAGGTGCTGGCATCACCCTCCCTGGAGGTATTTAAAAAATGTGGCACTCAGTGCCATGGTCTGGTTGACTCAGTGACATGGTCTGGTTCAGCTATAGGATGGACTCAATGATCCCAGATGTTTTTTCCAACCTAATTTACTTTGTGATTGGATCCCAGGGATTTTTGTATATGGAGAAAGTGCAGCCATTTTTTCTTCTGTTACAAACAGGTAAAGAGAGAAATAACTGAATAGAATGTCCTGTTGCCATGATTTCAGGTGTTCTCCTGGACATTCTTCAGCGAACGGGACACAAGGGCTTTGAGGCATTTATGGAGAGTCTGGAGCTTTATTATCCCCAGCTGTATAAGAAAATAACTGGCAAAGAGCCCAGCAGGGTTTTCTCTATGATTATAGGTAATGTGTGTGCTCTCAACAACAGCTCTTCCTTTGGTGCTGCTGAGCAGAGTCAGGAGCATTCCCTGCCTTGCTCCATGAGTGCTTTGGAAGGGTTCTGGGAAGAACAGCCCTGGTGTCACGGGCTGGACCGGGGTGGGGGAGGAGGAAGCAGAAGGATGAATTATTCTTTCTGCCTGTTGTTTTCAATGACTCTGTGGTGTAGTAAGGCACAGAGCAGAGAGGCACAGTGGGGATAATTTGATCCCCACACATCCTCAGGGTTGGCTGCAGTGATATGGAGGGGAATCTGAGCTCTGTGTGTGCCTGGCAGCAGCCAGGAGAGCAGAGAGTGACCCCTGCCCCCCAAAAACAGACACGGCTGGCGAGTCTGGCCTGAGCCAGGTGCTGATGAATGAGATCATGAAGCTGCAGAGCGCGGTGCAGGAGGAGCGGCGCAAGGCGCAGGAGCTCACGGTGTGGCTGCACTCCAAGGAGGACACCCTGAGGGAGATGTGGGTCAGGGACAGCCTGCTCCGCAAGCACCAGGAGCGCGCCCAGAGGATGAAGGAGGAGAGGGACAGCCTGAGCAAGGAGCTGCGCAAGTGCAAGGACGAGAACTACAACCTGGCCCTGAGCTACGCCAAGCAGAGCGAGGAGAAGAGCGCGGCCCTCATGAAGAACAGGGACCTGCTGCTGGAGGTCGGTCACAGTTTCTCCAGCTTCCCCTTCCTAACCTGACCCAGGATGGCTGGGCTGAGCACCTTGTCTTTGTCAAGGATGCTCCAGTCCAGCATGAAGCACTGAGCATCTTCTCTAGCACGTGTCTTTGTGTTCCCTAATTCAGCCCTATAGGCCCATATTTTACAGGTTGTGCTGTGAGTGATGACCAGGCTTTCCCTCACAAAGGCAGCACAGGAACACGCACCTGTTAGCACACAGGCAGGACTCTGGTCCCCAGAGCACAAAACTTCCTGAGGAAAACAGAGCTGGGGAGAAACTTGTCCTGTATTTGACTGGGGAACAGAGAACTGGTTTTGCAGGCCAGAGTTTTCTCCTTGCTCCTGCTGAGCTCTGAACCTTCTCGTAGATCGATCAGCTGAAGCACAGCCTCATGAAGGCTGAGGACGACTGCAAGCTAGAGAGGAAGCACACAATGAAGCTGAAACACGCCATAGAGCAGCGCCCCAGCCACGAGGTGGTGTGGGAGATCCAGCAGGAGAAGGAGCTGCTCTTGGCCAAGAACCAGGAGCTGGAAAACACTCTCCAGGTTGGTGGGGTGGTTGAGTATGGACTCAAGAGATTATTTGTAGCAGCCAGGGCAGCAAAGATTGTGGGGTCAGCTGTTGCCCAAGAGCCCTGAGGGGAGAGAACTGATACGGAGTTAGATAGTGGCCCTGTCTCACTTCTTCCTTTGTCCTGCAGGTTGCCAGGGAGCAGAACTTGGAGAAGAGCTTCTCCAAGGAAACTCTGGAGAATGACTGCAGCCAGACCGTGGCAGAACGCCGGGAGCTGGTGAACACCATTTACAGCCTGCGCAAGGAGCTGCGTCGAGCCAAGGTGCTCCAAGAGAAAGTAGGTGCTGCTGTTCAAGTTCCTGCTGAGAGTCATGGATAAAACAGGCAGGTGAAACACCTGCAGTGTCTTGCCTGTGGAGCAGAGCAGCTGCTCAGGAGCAATCCCTGCTGCTCCTACTGTAGTACCTGTATTTCAGCACTCTGTGTGTGGCAGGTGACAGCTCAGTCACCCCATGGAGCTCTGGCCAGAGCAATCTGTGGCACAGAGCAGGAGTGGGGACAGCCTGGCTCAGTCTCTGCCCACAAGCAGGTTCTTTTGACCTTGTCTCAGCAGTTTGCAGAGGAGAAGGAGATGCTGGAGCTGCAGTGTACATCTCTGAGGAAGGACTCCCAGATGTACAAAAAAAGGATTGAAGCTGTTCTGCAGCAGATGGAGGAAGTGGCTTCAGAGAGAGACCAGGTGATAAAACATTCCTGACTGCTTATCAGTACTTTTTGGGCAGACAGGGCCAGCCTGCCTGTGCTGTTGTGTGAATGGCATGTGTTGTCCCTGTGCACAGGCTCTCCTGACCCGAGAGCAGTTCCATGTGCAGTATTCCAAGAACCTGGTGGAGAGGGACGCCTACCGCAAGCAGATCCGGGAGCTGGGGGAGAGATGTGACGAGATGCAGCTGCAGCTCTTCCAGAAGGAGAGTCAGCTCCTGGCCACTGAGGCCAAGCTGAAAAGGCTGCAGCTGGAGCTACCCACACCGGTATGACTCTCCCCCCCTCGATGGGATTGGGAAGCTGAGGATGAGGTCAGGCTGTGGCTGTTCCCAGGCCTTTGCACCTGAGCAGCTCCAGCTCATCAGGCAGTGAACACTTGCCTGAGCCAGCATCAGAATTAATTAAAACCATTGCCATGCAAATGCTGAGTTTAGAAAATGAAGGATGTGATGGTTTCTATGACCTCACCCTGTTTTCAGGCATGGAGAAGCTGGACAGATGCAAGCTCAGGCCATTTGGAGCATTTCCAAAGGTGATAAGGGGTTCCTCAGCCACCAAAGAGTGACTCCGTTTCAGACTGGGTGTGAGCCATTTGGATGAAATGAGGAGCTAAAATTTCTGGAACTAAATTAGATACATTTTAATTAATATGGCATCCTGTGTACTTTCTTGAGTGGCCAGACAGGAGTGCAGGAGGTAGCCAAGTTCTGTGTTTCCTGGGGCTCTCAGTCTCCTGTATTTTCCCTTGCTGTCACTTCCTCGCTTATGAGGAATGATTAATCCATACTGGTTTTGTTTCAGACCTCTGACCTGGATGACTCCTCCTCCAGAGATTCCCAGGAAGTGAGTAGGGTGCCTTGTTTACCTTTCACTTTCCTTTGGGATGTTTTCATGTTCCTCACCTGTGCTCCGTTCCCCAAGTATCAGCCGTTTTTCAATGGCTCAGGCTCATTTCAGTGATAACAAAAAGTCCAGAGGCAGCAAGACAGGGACAGAATCTCTCTGTGTCCTGAAGTTCTAAGTGCAGGACACAGTTATGGCATTAGTTAGCAAGATTTGTTGAGTCTAAGCAAATCAAAGGAATTGAATTATTTTGAAATGCTTTTAATTGTCTCTCTTGTGTGAGAATAAGTCGTACCCTGGGGCCATCTGTAGTAAAGAGTTTCACTTAGTTCATAACTTCAGTGAGAGAATGATTGTCAGATTGTCTGGAGGCCAAAGGAAGGTGGACATATTCACGGAGGATAAATTCCTGAGCAAATCTGTAACTACTGGCTCAGTCTGCTGTTTGCTGGCAGCAATAGAGGGAGAGAGGCTGGTTCTAGCATGTCCTGGATTTTATATTCCTTTATTTGTTCCTAAAGACTGAGGGACAGTTCTGATGTTCTTGCTCTGCTTTCTGCCCCACAGCTTGTTCTTCACAGTCACCTGGATGAAGATACACAGACAGTTAAAAGTAAGGAGAAAACACTGAGTAAAGTTCTGGAGAAGCTGGTCCGTTCTGTTTTGCTCTCATGGAAGATCTAAATGATCTTTTCATTCATTAAGATGAGAGATTTTTCATTAAAACTAAACAGCACTGATCCAAAAAGGCTTTTTTTTTTTTTTTTTTTTTTTTTAATTCTACCCTGCTCAGTTCAAAAATATGTATTGTAACACCTGGTCACCACAGAAGGAGTTTCACCAAAATAGAATCTGATGTGAAGTGCCATGTGACAACTTGGGGAGCAGGGACAAATGATGGATAAAATAATGATTAACACATTTCTCATAGTGGCCTCTGACATGAATATTATTTTAAAGCAATGAGCAGAGGAGCTTTTTGGCAAAGGTTTGTTTTGCTCCTGCTTAAGTTGGAAGTGAAAAGCTCTGTTTCTTTCTGAGTGTGGTGGGGAACTCCACCATCCTGGGCAAGATTTGGGGCTCAATTAAAATGAGAAGTGACTTGGGATTGATCATAGGATGGAGTTCTGAGTGCTTTGGGCTTGGTTTCAGTTCTGCTATGGATTCTGCAGTTACATCACAGCTCTTCTGTTGGAAGAACTGCTGGAGGGAGAAGTTACTTTGCAATGGCAACTCTGACTAAAGCTGTGATCTTTTTTTATCTTTCAGAAGATTGCCTGGAAGTACAAAAGCAGGAACTCAGCCCTCGAGAGAGCCATCTGCCCCCAAAACCACCAAGTGTAAGAGAATCTTTGTGGGCTCTTCTTTACTATGACTGGGGTTTGTGATCTTTAATATTGTCACTAATAATGGATTGGAGAAGCATGTCAGCAGCTCCTGCTTTTCCAAACTCTGAGCACTTAGTGCAGAATCCACTGTCCAAAAAGGGTGAGCTCTAAGCAGCAAAACATTTACAGTGGACATTCCTGCATCTGTGCCTAAAAACTTATTCTAATTACTTTCTTGCCCTTCATCTCTGGGTGGGGATGTTTTCCAGTGTCATTGTCTGCAGAAAACAGACTCTGAGAATTACAGATGTTGAGGGAATAAATGTAATAAAACTGCGAAACAGAAGCATTATCATCCTGCACACACAGTAAAGAACCTGCTGGTACTTGACTCTGCAGATGCAGGAAGCAACCTGGTGTTAACACTGGTCTGATCAAGAAGAAATTAATATGTTTTGGGTTTGTTCGTTGTTTTGGTTTTTTGGTTTTTTTTCCATTTCAAGGAGTGTGGCTTGGCCAACGAGGAGCTGGCAGAGAAGGAGAGGAGGAGGATGAAGGACTGCTTTGAGCGTTACCGAAGGTCTGGGCTGCAGTAAGCAGGGCTGACCTGGAAATAGCCATGATTTGTGTTTCCTTGGTTCACAGAGGGCATAAAATGAACCACAAAAGGGACTGATACATACTAACAGTATGAAATGCCTCTTGTTTGTAGAAAACACCTTCTACAAGTTGTATGTCTGGTCTTGTTTTCAGAAAAAGAGCGATGAGGAGGGTGCCCAAAGGCAGGCACCACGAGGTGGACTGGGAGAACACCTCTGGCAGCGACAACACCGACACCGAGGGCTCCTGAGAGGGACAACACCAGCACCAAAGGCTCCTCATGAGCCAATCTCTGAGGGAAACACCAGCTTGTACAGCGTGCCTGTGCCTCTCAACTTCACTCCCAACGGACTGCTTAGAGTTTAAAACCATCCAAACAACCACTTATGAAAAGTGCTAGAGTAACACTATTGTGCGGCTCTGACGCTCCCCTCGGTTAATAAACAGGTTTAAATATCTGCGTGTGAGGCAGGGCCGGGCTGAGCTGCTGTTTAATGATGAATTAATGAAGGGCATTGCCCGACTCCCTCATGGCCGCTGCCCGCACCCAACATGGCCGCCGCCTCCTCAGGGCCCGCCCCGGGCGCATGCGCGGTGCCATGCTGAGGGCGCTGCTCCGGCCACGGCCATGGCGGGCCCGCCGCCCCCCGCCCGGCCTGAGGGGCCCGGCCCGCACCGCCCCGGCGCCTCTCTGCGCTCCTGCCCGCCCGCTCTGCACCCTTCACGGACAGCTGTGGGGCCCGGCCCGCCCGCTGTGCACCGCCCCGGAGCCGCCGGCCGCCACGCATTATCGCCTGGTGTACACCTGCAAGGTGGGCCTGGGCCGGGGGGCTCTGAGGGCGCCGTCGCTGGGGTGGCCCGGGGGCTCCTGGCTGTAGCTGTTTTCTTAGTTTTAAACTTGTAAAGACTAGTTCGGAGTGGAAAGGCCCCTCTGGAGGTTTCAAGTCCAAGCTCCGTGTTGGAGAAGGATGTTCGGGGTCTTGTGTCTCTGAGGGTGGAGATGCCACAACCTCTGTGGATCTTCCTCATTAGGGAGCCACAAAAAGCAGTAAAACCTCTCTCAGCCTTCGTGTCTCGGGCTGAACTCACGACATCTTAACATGATGGAGCCGACTTGGGTTAGTCAGAGATGAGGGAGGGAAGACGCTTTTATTGGCAAAAGTTGGGTGTTGTGGTTGTTTTTTTTTTTTTTTTTTTTTTTTTTTTTTTTTTTTTTTTTTTTTTTTTTTTTTTCTCTTATAAGTCCCAGGAGCTGCCGTTCCCGTGCTCAGAGAATCCGCTTTGTTTTCAGGTGTGCCAGACGCGCTCGGCCAAATCCATCTCTAAGGCCGCCTACCACCGCGGGGTGGTGATCGTCACCTGCCCGGGCTGCGGGAACCATCACGTCATCGCCGATAACCTGGGCTGGTTCTCCGACCTGGAGGGAAAGAGGTGAGTGTGCCGGGATCCTCCTCACACCCTGCTCCCAGCTGCGGCTTCCTCAGCTGATACCTTGTTTCAGTGTGATTTTTTTTTTTTTTTAATGTAGCTCATACTAAAAACAAAGTTTCATCCAGTTCATGAAAACACAGAGACTCCCTTTTCAGTCACTATAACTTGACTGTCACTGTCTGGGATCCAAATCAATTGCTGTGGGATAAACAGGGATCCTTAGTGGTGCCAGCAGGTGATTTGCTGTTCCCCTCAGGCTTTATCACTTCACTGCTGCGTTTCCTTGGATGTTTCAAGTGTGTAGATTGATCTGCTGTGAAATTCCTGTGATTTCTAACTTCCTTTTAAAGCTTCTGTTTAGCTGTAATTGCTAAATTATTGATCCTGGTGGATGAAAGTAGTCCCAGGTGGTTTGGGTGGTTTTCTTTGGTTAGTTTTGGGTGTTTTTCATGGTGATGCACCTGTGATTCTCTGTATAGTGTCTGAGCCTGTGTGGGCCTTTGCTGTGGTGTCACTGTTGGTTCTCAAATCACTGTCCAGGAACATCGAGGAGATCCTGGCAGCCAAGGGGGAGAAGGTGAGACGTGTGGCTGGTGAGGAGGCCCTGGAATTGCTGCTGGAAAGCTCAGCAGAGCCCGGGCCCCAGGGTCAGCTGGCAGAGGGGGACAGTGGGGAAGCCCCCCCAGATCCTGGCAGCAAGGGACACACCTGACACCAGGGACTGTGGCCTGTGGGACAGATGTGACATTGTGGCCTCTTGGACAGACCTGCCACGTGGGATTTGGGTCATTCTGCTCGTGACAAGAGACTGTTCATCTTCGTTCCCTGGTTTCAACTGTCTGTTTTTAAAATAAACTCGGGTGTTGGGTTTTCTGTGTTATGTGTCTTTGCGTTGTGTAGTTTTGCCTTTGACCAAGCTGATGTCTTTAGGGATGGTGTTGGTATTTTTCGTAGTACTGATTTTGATTTTCAGGTAATTTTCAGTGCCCCAGCAATGTCCCATGCCTGGCTTTGTTCCCTGCTGAGAAGTCAGCCAGAAATTCTTTGTCTGTGTGTGTTTGACCTAGTGAGGTGCAGCTGGAGCTGGAGGTTTTAGGGATGCTCAGGTGTGGCCAGTGAGGAGAGGGGGCAATTGATACCACCTGAGGAGATGGATCCCAATCTAAAGCCAAAATGACCCTGCAGGAGAGCCAGATCACCTGTTCCTAATGCAGTCAAATGCTGCTTTTATCTGGTTTTTTTAATGTCTTCCATAGTTTTGTTTCAGGGATGAAAGTTTTGTATTTTGATCCCACCTGAGCTCCAGCATGGGGGTTTTACAACTCCTTGTTGGTGAGAGGGTGTGTGGGTGTGAAGGCAAAATTAATAGTTGTGGAGCATGGTGGAGAGAAGTAGAGGACCTGGAAAGTTGTCTTGGCAGATATTGAGGGGCTTATTAGTGCTGCTGCAGTACGTTAAGATTAGTTAGAAATGTAAAAAGCAGTAAATGACAGATGTAGGAGTTTGTCAGCACGCAGCTCTCAGGGAGTGGTGGATCAGGCACTGAGGTGATCATGTTGTGCTTTGTTAGGGCTTGTTTCCTCTGCACAGTGGAACTGCTGCTTTCTTAGGATTTTGAAGTTGCAATCAAAGATTAATTCAGTTTGGAAGAGGCTTCTGGAAGATTCCAGTCCAATCTCCTTGTCAGAGGAGGATATTCAGAGTCTTGAGAATATCTCTAAGGAGGGAGGTCCCACAACCTCTATGGATCCCCCTCATCACTGAGCCACAGAAGGCAGTAAAACCTCTCTCAGCCTTTGTGTCTTGGGCTGAGCAAACCCAGTTCACTCACCCTGGCATCTCCAGGTGTTTGTGGGTGCTTCATCAGCCAAGGATTCAGTGAGGGCAGTAATGAGTTTCCTTCATCTGGAGTGTTCGTAACAATTTTATTTGTGTTGCATTTTAAGTGTTGGGTCAGAGCACCAGGAAAGTTGCCATGTTCCTGTGGGTGGGTCAGTGCAGAGTGATGAAACAGGGGCAGGAACTTCATCAGCCAGCTCATGTGTGCTCAGATCCTGCTGAGATACAGCTCTCCCTGAAACAGCCAGCTGCTGGAGTGACCCAGGATTGACAGACAGGATCTTGCATCTCAGCACTGCTGTGTTCTCATCCTGAGCTGGGCTGCTGGCACCTATCAGCACTGCTGGAAGAGTGTTTGTTTTATTACCTTTAATCTGAAAATCAGCATTCTGCTTCCATGCTGCTGATACCTTTGATGGGGTGGAACACAGCAGCTGTTGCAGGATCCGTGTTGCCTTGGAAACAACTAATTTACAATCTGGCTTTTTTAATACTGTTTTCCTTACCTTTCTTACCTGTTACTGGGTCCAGCTACAGGAAGGTGATGCCAATTTTTGCTGTGTTATAGTAAAAAATGGAGCAAAATGTAGAAAAATCTATGTTGGCTGTTCCTAGATTTTAGTGTTTCCTTGTCCCAGTGCCCTCTGTCACCAGGTGCTCTTTGGGGACAGGACAGAGGCAGCTCCTTCTGCCCTGGGGCTGCCTCTGCCACTCTGAGCATGGAGATTGGCAGTTCTTGCTGCTGCTGAGAGCTTGCAGGTAAAAAACTCGATTTTTTTGCTCCCTTTTGAGGCTGTTTTTTCTGAAAAATGTTGTGTCATCGGGCAGTGGGTTTGCTCTGGAAAGGGGACACAGGTAAGCACATGGACTTCATCCAAAGGCAGGGAGTTTTGAGAAGCCTTTCTCCTGAGTGCCTTTCTCCAGGCCTGACATCAGCCCTGCCTGGTGAGCGCCTCGGTGCTTGTGTACAGCTGGGTAGGAGAGGGCAGGATCTCGTGTTTCTGCTGGATTTTTAGGGCTCTTCATCCAGAGGACCTGCCCTGCCCTGGGGACAGCCCCGCTCCAGTAACTCCACAGCAGCGGCGGCGCCTCACGGGCCGGCAATGCCGCGGCTCTCCAGCGGATGTCAGCAGCACAGAGCTCTTCCCGACGCGGGAACGAGCCTGTGGGAGAGAGGAGGATGCAGCACAGCTGCTGCCACTGCAGGCTGCTCTGGAGACTCAGTGCTAGCCAGTGCCTTCTGCTCACAGGAGCTCACAACGAGCCTGGGCTGCTCAGGATGGAGAGACAGGAGGTGAGACACCATCACTGACTCCCAGGGCTCCCCTGCTCCTGGGAACCTGAGCCTCTGCACACCTGAGTGCACAGAGCTGCCGTGCCCAGGCACCCAGAGTTGTGAGAACACCTGATGAGAACAAGCTGGTGGCTCTTGATTAATCTCTGATCAAGGCTGGCAATGGCCAGCACAAATGAGCCTGGCAGGGGAAGCCCAGCTATGACTTGGGCTCAGGATCCAAACTGCTGCTCCCAGGCCACCTTCCAGCCCAGTCCAACAGCCTGCTCCTGGCTGCTGTGCTGGAATGAGCTGGTGCTGCTGCTTTGTGTCTACTCCAAGGGCTGGTGCCAGGGCTGTGCCCAGCACTCCCAGCCCTTGTCCCCTGGCTCTGGGGAACAACCCAGCTTTGGGCCAGGCGCCGGGGCGGCACCGAGACAGGGCAGAGCCAGGCAGGGCCTGAAAGGAACCGCTCAGCCTCTCCTCTGCCTTTTCTAGTGGCCTTTTCTCAGCCATGCAGGTCTGTTCTCTCTGCCCTGTTGTCCTGGAAACTTCTGGGCAGGGAATTCTCAGGGCTTTGTGCCTTCCCCCCACAGCCACATCCATGCTGGCAGGCAGAGCTGGGATGGTGGTGGCTGTCAAGACCCATGTGCTCATAGTGTAAAGCAATGTGGAGGTGGGTGCACAATGCTTTTCTTAGCACATGTGGTGGTGTCTGTTACCAGAGACCCCCATCCCTATTCCAAAGGGCCAGGATTAGCCCTGCTGTAATCCAGGAAATAATGGAAATGAGTATTTGCACTGAAGCTTAGACACAAATATTTATTAAGCACAATTCCCCCCACCCCTTCCCCTTGAGCTGTATTCATTTCTAATATATTAATCCATTTGGCAGATTATTTTTTAGAAAAAAAAACAAGTACCTGTGGGTTGGAAATTCCCCATTAAAATGACATTAGCAAATGCACATGTAAAAAATAAATAAGCTCATACATTCAAGTATATGGCAAATAATACCTCAATAATACCTCTGAAAGCTTAATGGTCAGGTTCCAGTTCACCACCTGGCTAAGAGCTGCACAGGTCTGAGCCTGCAGCTGGTCAGGCCATCATCATCAATGTTTTCCTCTTTTACAAATGCCAGCTTGGCTGGTAGGTAGGGGGTGAGCAGCTCCTCCTCTCCCCTCTCCAGAGCTCGGCCCAGCCCCAGGAGGGAGGCCCAGCCTCGGCCAAGCAGCAGGTGAGTGCTCCAGGTAGCAGGTAAACTGCAGCTACCACTCCACATGGTCAGTGCAGGCAGGGTAAATGTCCCATGAGCAGCATCACTGGTCTAAAAATATCTCCCTGCTGGTTGGGAATGTTTCCATCAAACACATTTCGAATCAAAAGTGCTGATTTGTTCTCTGCTTCGGCACAACTCGGCGCTGGAGTTTCTGAAGTCCAGCATAGTCTCTGATCAAGCCAAGGAAAAATACTTCACCTCCTCAAGTCAGGTCTCTGCTCCCCTCCTCCAGCTTTTCCAGCTGGTCCAAAAGGGGAAGGAATGACAGTAAATGTGAGTTCCCAGCCAGCCCCCCAAGCTGGGGCTCTCCTGAGGCTCCAGTGGCTGGAGACACGTGGACAGAACCAGAGTGTCTCACTGGGAGCAGCTCAGTGCTGGCTTGGGGAGGAACAAGAGGAGGAAAGGGCCATTGGCCTGAGCTGCTGTTGGACACAGAAGGAAGGAGGGATGAGCCATTGGCAGAAAGCTTTGCTGGCTGTTGAAGCAGCACCCTGTCACACACAGGTTCTGTCCTGGACACCCTCACATTGGCTCAGTGGCACCAGGAGCTGTCCCTGTTTGCTATGGGCTGGACACTTGGGCAGAGACCTCTTTCCTCCTTCCCCCTGCCCAGGAACAGCCCCTGCCCTGGGCTGCAGTGGTAACAAATCCCACTAAAGCTCAGGGTGAGCGAGGCTTTGCCCCTATTCAGGAGGTTGTGTAGGGCTGCAGCTGGAAGCAGAGAATGTCCAGGGCTCTCCAGAGAGTCCTCAGCAAACCTAAAATACACTCAGGTGTGTGGGACCACGATGCAGCTGGGGTGGAGTAAAGTTTAAAGGACTTGGGCTCTTTTTCTCCTGTAGAAGGAGCAAAGCTGAACAAGGTGTTCCAGAGAAGGATCCAGAATCATTTGTGTCAGGGAAGACAGGAGGACTTCAAAATGGAAAAGGTGTTCTTCCCTTTCCCTGTTTAAATAAAAGTGTTGTGGACATAAAAGACATTGAGGCTGGAGTTAACTACCCCACGTGGGCTCCTCCAAGTTCCTGGGGTTTTGGGTGATCAGCAAGGGGCTGCTAAAGTCTTCCAGGTGCTGTGCCCAGTGTTACAGTGGCCCAGTGTCCTAAAAAAACCCCTTATTTAAAAACTGTCCTCATCTGCTGGGCTCTCCTGTAGGAACACGATGGAAGTGCAGCTCCCGGACAAGACTGGGAGCACAGGAGCACTCAGGCTTGAAACCACCTACTCTGTTTTTCCTTTTTAAAAAACAAAATAAAGCTGAAACAACCCCCCCAGACCAAAGCCCAGTTCTTAGCTGGAACCAGGTCTCTGCTGCTCCTCCTCGGCCTCCTCCTGGGCTGAGGCCAAATCCACACGCTGCTCGTCCATGCGTTTGGCCTGGACACGCTGGATGAGGCTGAAAAAGTCTTCGTCAGGCATGGTGGGGCCACGGGGGATGGAGTCTGGGGGGGCACAGCGCTGGTCATCGATCCTGGAGGACTGCAGCGGGGAGAGAGGGGCATTAGGGCAGGGCCAGGGCAATGTCAGGGCAGGAAGGGGCTGGAACAGAGGTGTCAGAGCTCCCCCAGCCCTGTGCCCGTACCTGACACTTCATGAGCATGTTGAAGAACTCGTCCCCGGGCTCCTGGGCGTCCCCCTCCACACGCAGGTGGCCCAGGTTGTTGTGGGTTATCCGCAGGCCGGGCAGGTTGCCCACGTTGGCACGTTGGTCATCCAGGCGCCGGCTCTGGGAGCTGGCAATGAGGTCAAAGAACTCCTCTGTCTGTGGAGATGCCATCAGGGCGGACTGTGCTGGGGAGTGGAGCACACAGCAGGGTCACCACTCTGCCTGAGCTGCAGAGCCCAAATCCCCCTCCCCAGACTCCTCTCCACCCCACACAAACCCAGCAGGCAGCAGCGGGGGAATCGGGTGCCTTGATAAAGCAGAACCTCACACGCCCACCTTGCACGGCTGGGTCCCCTGTGGGGCTCAGCCAGCTCCTGGAGGCCACCAAAGGTGCCACCTCAGCCCAGGAGATCCAGTGCCCCTGGGCTGAACCACTGCCTGTGTGTGAGCCCTGCTGCTTCCACTCTTGGACCGGGACCAAGAGGCACAGGCAGAGCTGTGCATTCACAGGTGAGCACAGAGTTCCTGATGGCCCCTGTGGCTGTGACAGGCACCCACACAGTCCAAACAGCTGGGGATAATGGCAGACAGGACATCAGCACAGCCCAGGCCTGGCTGAGCCTCTCACCTGGCAGCACCTTCCCCCAGAAATCTGGGCTGTTTGCTCAAAGAGAGGCACTGCCAAGGCGAGTCCAGCTGTCACAGTCTGCAGGACCTACGTCAGCAGCAGCAAAACACTCTGGGCTCTGCTTCCCCTCATCCCACAGAGCAGAGCCTGGGGTTCCCAGTCCATAACCAGTACATGTCATCTATCCACCACTGACCCTTTGGAAACACCTCAGGGCAGGACTCCCTGGAAGGAGCCTGTTGACTCCTGCAGCTGCTGGGTAGGGAAAGGCTCTCAAACAACAGACACGGCACACGGACAAGGACCAGCAAACAAAAACAGAAATCCAGCCCCAGTGGTGTTACTTTCCCTGAGCACAAAGCACTGGAGCAGAGCCCGCTCCGAGCCTCCCGTCACAAGTCCTTAGAGCCCCAGCTCATGGAGCTGCAGAAACAGAAGAAAATCTCAGTGCTGACGCAGGGATGAGTTTCCTCCCTTTCAGCTCACAAAGAATCCTCAAAAATAACACGTCCAAAAGGCTCAGAGCCCAAATGAGCCGAACCCAATGTGGGGCTCCTTGTGCATTCTTTATAAAGCTTCACATTTTCAACCCCGTCTCCTAAATTACACAGCTGTTACAGCCAAATGCACTCGTGTGTCAGAAATGCATCTCTTGACAAAGCAATGCTCATTTCCACCTTATTTTTAGATGATAAAAACCCTCTCACCTCACAGCCAACCTGCCTTCCTGCCACAGCCTGACCTTCTCTGCTTCAGCCCCTGCCCTGGCACATGCTCCTTGTGCTGCAGCTCTGGGAGCAGCGTCAGGGTCTCCTCTCCCATTCGCACTTTGTATTCACTTGGAAACTGATGATGAACAAATCCATCAGGTTAAATAACTGGTTTGAGCCCTTTGTGCTGGTGATTAAGTGTGTGAGGCTGATCCGTGCATTTTGGAGCTTCTCCCCAGCTTGGGTTAAACAAAGGCCCTGAGTACTGAAAAAGCCACGAAACCCAAGTGCAAACACAGCCCTGCCTGCCCTATTTGTCAGGCGCCTTCCTCAATTTATTCGTGTCCTTCCTAGGGCTGAGTTGTTTGCCTGAGCAGCTTCCCACTGTTTATCCATCCTTCTGGCTCCTCTGTCCTCACACAACACCTATCTCCACTGCATCCAAGAACAGTACAAAATCCAGAAGTTTTTCCTCCATGGCAACGCCATTACAAAAACTGGTAATATTTTAACTTGCCTGAGAAAGCCTGACCTGGCCCCTGCACATCCCAGACCTCAGGTTCTCACAAAGCTCCCTCAGCAATGACCGTCACCATCCTCCTTCTGGAGGTACTAGAGAAGTCCTTGTGCCAACTTCCCTATTCAGAATCCAAGACCTAAAGACCCACACTGAAAAAATCCAAGTGTATGTTGCATTTTTCTCACTAATTTACTCCCCAAACCTTTAGCTCACATTCTCCAGCCTTTCCCTCAGCAACCATTTACATAAGAATGTTTCTTCCTTCCTTAAATACTGTCAGAGATTGCCAAGGAACCGCCAAAGTTCAGAGAGCTGAGGAGGCTCAGGGAAAACATCACGGGATGCACGGCAAACCACAACAGCTGGGCACGCCGCGGGAGCAGCGTCACTCCCACAGGAACGGGGACTTGGGAACGCATCAGTGCTCACATATCCGCTCTCCCAGGGCAGGGACCCGCGTGGCAGCTGCCTCCGCAGCCTCGGCTGGGCACTCCTCCAACGGGCAGCGCTGATCATCCATCCGGTTGCTCTGGAACTTGCTCAACAGGTCAAAGAAGCATTCCTCGTCCGAAGGAGTCCGGTTGATTTTCTGGGAAGGGAGAGGAGAGTCAGAGTCAGAACACCCCAAATAAGACCCTGAATCAAATTGCTCTGTCCAGTGCAGCCTCGGGTATAGCTGTGCCCTCTCCTGGTCTGTTCACAGCTCCTGGCTGTGCCCTGGGTGTGCCAAGCCCCACAGTCTGGAGCTTGCTGAGGTCTCTGCTCCTTGGTCCCTCTGATCCCAGAGGCTCCAGGCACTGCCACAGCCCAAACCCGAGCCCGGCACAGGGATGAACCTCGTGCAGCCGCTGCCACTGCAGAGCAGCCAGAGGAACCTGGAGGCTGAATGGGAAAGAGGGAAAAGGAGACAGTATTCACCCTGGCACTGCTCTGAGGGAGCTTCTGGGCCGGCCTCAGAGCAGGATGAGCAGAACTGTGCAGCCACCCTGGCTGAAGTGCTGCTCTGTGCCCAGCCAGAGCTCAGCCCAAGCTCAGGGTTTGCTTTTTCCACCAGCTAAATCCAACCTTTCCAGGCCACTGCCCCTCACACCCCAACGCTTCCCCTGTGTCCTCAGCACAGCACTTGTAGCAGTCACCCAGCTGTAAATGCCACAAAATTACAGATTTTCAGGACAACAGCTCTTGCACAAGAGCCCCAAATGAGCACCTTGCACTGGACAGGGATATATTTAAGCTGTGCTGCAGGAAGTGCGCGTTGGAGGCAGCCTCTCCAAGCCACTTCCAGCAGGGAGAGGGGTTGTGTGTCCTGATCTGGAGCAGACAGAGCAGCAGGAACAACAGATCCTTCCAAGGAGTCACTTGGAATGAGAGATAAAATTAGCCAGTGATAAGAGGGGCATCTGCCAAGCTTGGGAATATTCCCTACACACTGAGCTGGTCCCACCAGTTGCTGGGAAAAAAAAAGCCACAACAGAAAGCAACAAAAACCTCTTAGAACTGGGTCTATCTGAGCTATTTTCTAGCAGAGGCCAGACTGGGAAGGGGCACTGGGTCCCTCCTGAGGGGCTGCACATTCCACCAGAGAGATGGAGAGGGCACAGCCAGACTTTGCAGCGGAGCAAAGGATTCCCTTGGCTGCTGATGAAGCAAAGTCCTTCTCCCAGCTCTGCTGGTGGCCATCTGGGCAGCCTGGGAGCCCTCCCAGTCCCACCACACACGGTGCTGCTCCCACCAGAGCTCTTCCCCACAGCAGGGGCAGGCAAAGCCCCTCTTGGGAGCTCTGCAGTGGGGACAGACTTGTGCTGACAGGGTTAAAGCCACAAGTTGGATTGGGTAAATGAAGGAAAACAATTTTCCTGTATGCTAAGCGAAGCAGATGAGATGCACTCAGCTTCTATTTAGGGCAGCGTCAAAATTAGCAGCGGGCCAGAGAGGAACATTGGCAATGTGGGAGCTGATCAGGGAGGGGAAAAACCCCTCTCACCTCCTGCCTGCCACGTGCCGATCCACTAATGGAGCCACAGCTCCAGTGGACCCTCTGAACCACCAGCAGTTGCATCTCAGAAATCAAAGCTGGCTTGGGCTTGAACTGAGGCTGAACTACATCTCTCACAGCTCTGCTATGTTGGGTTGTGTGACCCAAATTTCAGGGTAGACGAGGAAACCGGTTCATTCACACCAAGCCTCCCTCCCGCTGTTCCACGACTGCACGGAGTAAATCAGAGCAGTCCTGGATGCAGGGAGAATTCCAGCTTGCAGGAGCAGCCTGGTAATACATGGCCAGAACCCCCAGCTCAGAGCTCCCCCTCCACAGAGACCAGACCCCCCCGTGGCACATCCTGCAGAGACCCTGCAGTTTGAGGTGTCAAGATCCTGCTCCCATTGCACCTGGCAGAGAAAAGGATGCTCTGAATGAGTAGGAAGAGCAGTTAGAGCATGGAGGAGTGGGAGAGGGCTGGCTGTGTGCCACCTCCCAATGGCACCCGAGGGGCAGGAGGTCAGTGCCCATGGACCATGTTAGTGCTGACAGGGCTGTGCCAGCTCAGGATGGCCCATGGACAGCCCCAGGGCACCCGGCTCCCTCCAGCCAAACCCTGCCCCAGGCATGAACCTCTCTAATTAAAATGCCCAAATGTGACAAGGCACGGTGTGCTGGGCTCCTTCCCTGCCAGGCTGCTCCCAGCCCTGAGGCAGGAGCTGCGAGGGCAGATGGAGGTGTGATCACACCCTGGGGCTGCCATCTGCTCCCGAGCTGTGCTTGCCCAGGGCTTTGGCACAGCCAGGGTCAGGAGGCTTCCCAGGAACCAGGGCATCCCCTCAAGGGGCTGAGCAACAGCCTTTCCACAGCACAGCCACATCCCCAAATGGCTCCTGGGCACCAGCTTTGGTTTCCAGCCCCAGGACCACTTCTCACCTCATGGCCGGTGTCCTCATCTGTCCTCATGCCCCATCCTCTGTCTCCAGCACTGCAACTGCCCAAATTCTGCCAACTGTCACCTTCCTGTGGCAGCCAGACACCGTCACAAAGAGTTAAACCAACCCCATCTGCACGGGGCAGAGGGACGCAGGGGCTGCTGGCACTGTGGAGATCACCCCGGGGCAGATTTGGCTGCAAACACACTTGCCCTTGGCACGGGCACAGAGACACTCCCACCTCTGCCCACACAGGGACAAGGAAAAGTGTGGAGCCTCTACTCCTGCTCCCTGACCTTGGGCAGGACAGGGATGGCACCATCCCAGGCAGGTGGAGGTCCCACTCATGGGGGTCAGAGCTTTGTTCACATTTTCTGAGAGTGGCAAGGGAGCAGGACTCCCTCTCCTCACACAGCCCACTGGAAGGCATCCAGGCTTTTGCACACATTCCCTTGCTGGTGGAGGAACAGGCTGTTTAACCTGCCTGGGTGGATTCAGGATGTGTAAAACCTCAGCCAAGGTGTTGAAAAGACAGCAAAAAGCAGCTGCAGAGAGGGACAAGTGCCTGCTCTGCCACTGTCCCCTCTCCCTGCAGGCTGGGACCACCAGGACCCCCAAGCCAAGGTGATTACACCCCATGGAAAATCACAAATCTGCCCATTTTTCTCTCTGATAAACTCTCACACCAAATAAAACCTGTTACAGTTTTGGGCTGAGAAGGTCCTGGGCTGCCCAGCTCTGCCCCAGAGGTGCAGGACACGGAGCAGCATCTCCTGTGGAAATCCCTCAGTCTGACCACTCCAAAATGTGCAGGTGAGCCCAAGGCTGAAGCAATCCCATTCGAGGCAAAACAAAGTCAGAACTGACTCCTGAGCCTTTTCGCCCCTTGGCCATTTTCACTCAGATTCAAGAAAGCCATTAAACAAAGGCAAAAACCTTCACTGCAAGAACTAAACCACTTTCAGCTCCCAACACCTGAAGCCACAGCCCACAAATGCCCTGCAGGGCTTCCACCTTGGACCCGCTGCCCACCCGGGACTCTGCAGAGAACCTTTCTCAGACACACTTCCACTGCCAAGCCCCATCCTGGGATCAGCACCCTGTCCCAACCTCTCTGTGGCATCTGAGCAACCCAGACCCCCAGCCAGCCCCAGCTGTGCCCCCCACTACGCCAACATCTGCTGAGAGATCCCCTCAACCCAACGCTCAGCTGGTGGCTTCTCCCACAGCTTCCTGCTGCCCCCACAGCAGCTCAGGATGCAGCTCTTCCCACAGTGCTGCTGAGCCCCACCAAAGCCTGTCAGATCTGCCCTGGGACAGAGTCCAGAGGTCCCCAAGCACCACAGCAGGTATTTCTGTGCTGGCCAAGTCATGGCACATCCCTCAGTGATTCCATGGTCACCCAAACATGGGTGGAACGTCCCCTTCAAAGGGAGCTTCGCCCACCAAACCAAACCACAGACACCCAAGAGCCACCCAAAGGGCCAAACCTTGTTCCTCTGTCAGACCAGCTTCTCTCTGGTGTCCCCAGGGCAGTGACCTGCCTTTGGTTCCCCTCTTCTCCTCCAGGCTCAGCTTCTTGCAGACCTGACCCAACGCAGGATCAAGGGCTCTCACTCCGGCTTTGTCCAGCCCTCCCAGGGGACAGTCAATGGGACCTGCAAGCAGGACCCAGGGTGGATGGACCCTGGTGGGTCTGGTACAGCAGATCCAGCTCAGGAGCTGCTCTCTGAGAGTCTGGTGAGTGCCCAGGTCAGGGATGAGCAAGGACAGCGGCAGGTTCAGGGGTAACACCGCAGTTCTCACTGTCACCCCCTCAGAGCTGCCTCACATTTAAATGTGTCCACCACAATTCCACCTTATTTCAGGAAGGACACAACCTGGAGATGAAGTGACCTGACCACATCCCACAGCTTGCTGGGACAGGACCCAGCAATCAATCAATCCCCAGGACCAAGTTCTCCCCTGTGGACAGTCCTCGGAAATCTCTGCCCTTGCCCAAGGCAGGCTCTTACCTGCCCCAGGTGTGGCAGTCACCTATCCCCACTCATCTGTGCCCCCTGCCCTATGAACCAGACATGTCATCGCTCCTTACCTCTGCTATTTTCAAGGTAGCCAACCTCAAAATCTCCAGGCAGGAGCAGGGCTGGTGCTGCTGGTGACCACCAGTGCCAGGAGCACCTTATCCAGGGCTGTCTGTCAGTCCCCTGCACGCAGCTTTTCTTTATCCTGCACCACCCCACACCTCACCCTGCTGAACTCACTGTGGGGGCTGCACCTCTGGCACGGCCACAACCTCAAACCCCAAAAACATCAGGCACTGAACTTCCCAACCTCACCTGGAGAAAGGAACCGAGGGGGAGGTTTGCAGAGAGGCAAACGGGGGCTGGAGGAGAGGAGTCAAGGAAATCCCTGGCTGAAATCCACAGCCTGTTTTACCAGGAGGTGAAATACCTGGAGATTTGTCCCTGTTCTCCGGAGTGGGGCTGTCCCTGTCCCCAGCCACCAGCTCCTCAGCTGGAGTCTCCACTCCTCGTCAGCTTCAGAGGCAGCAGAGCTGTAAAACTCTCCCGGTCTTTGCTCAGGACTCCACTTCCCTTTCCGTGCCAGTCCCTGGGCGCTGCTGCCACAGTCCCCACCGAGACAGGGCTGGTGACAGACCCTGACAGGGCTGGTGACAGACACCCGTGTCCCCACCCTGAGCACGGCCAGGCTCAGGAACCCACGGCCACCCTCTGTTGTGAGACACAGCCCACCCAGAGCAGCCTGAGCACCTCTGCAACCGCGACAATATTAATAATAAAAAGTTCACGCCGGAGCTACCTGAAAACTTTAAACCCCCGAGCACACACGGCACAGCCCGGCCTGAGCGAATCCTCCGTGTCTCCGCATCCACCTCCTCCTCCTCCCGATCCAGCCTCTCATTTAGAGAAAGAAGGAAACACAAACAAACCCCCGAGTTTCCCGCACTGACCTGAGCAGGCAGCTCTTCCCCCGGCTGGGGCTCTCACATATCCGCGGGCAGGAGGAGCTGCCGGCGCTGGATGCTCCAGCTGCCCGGGCGGGATTCGTGCGGAGCGATGTGAAGAATCGCCGGCTCCAGTGACCCGCTGGGTGCGAGCCGAGGCTTAAAGCGACAGCCCCGCTGTCACCTCCTCCCGGAGCCGCTCCGTGCCCGGGCACGATGTGGGGGGGGCTCCAGAGAAGGCTCCTCTCTCCCTCACCTCGCTGCCACGATCCTCCCGTTATTAGATGATGCTCTTAAACACACAGTGCAGCTACGTGAATATTTAGCTTTCCTTCCACCTCCTCACCTCCCACCCGCCACACTCACTTCACCTTAAAAATAGATCGGGATCGATTCTCCCAAACTACATCTGCAAACACGCTCGGCTCCCCAGGCACAGGCACCACGGCAAACGCTCTGTGCACACCCAGACACACTCTGATCGTTTGGATTTAAAGCACCAAAATACTGAAGGACCATTTTTAGCTCCTGATAGTCCTCCTGCTCCTTGTATTATTAGATATGTGTGGTTTTTTTGTCCTATTGCAAGAGCCGAGGCTGCCTCAGCCATAAGCTTCTCAATTTAAATGTAATGCTGCTCGACAGAGGGAAATTTCTAATTGCAACAGGGTTTTAAAGAGGGAAAGATGGAAATGCCAGGCAGCAGGCAAAGAGCTGTTCTTACCTCACGTTCGTGAAATGGGAATTACTGACAGTGAAATGGGGCACTGGGAAGAAAAGCACTTTTTCCAAAGGGGCAAAATGGGGGCAGAGCCCCACTGGCACTCTTGGCTCTCTGTCCACTCTTGTCCTTCACTCTCATTTTTCACTGCAAAAGTAGGAAACCACAGCCAAGGTGTTGAAAAGACAGCAAAAAGCAGCTGCAGAGAGTGACAGGTGCCTGCTCTGCCACTGTCCCCTCTCCCTGCAGGCTGGGACCACCACCAGGACCCCCAAGCCAAGGTGATTACACCCCATGGAAAATCACAAATCCACCCATTTTCCTCTCTAACAAACTCTGACACCAAATAAAACCTTTCACAGTTTTGGGCTGAGAAGGTCCTGGGCTGCCCAGCCTGAACAAAAAATGGAGCTTTGGGGACCTTCCTGTGCTATTCCACATCAATAAATTAATTTCCAGGAGTAATTTCCAGAGAAAGATGGAAACTGTGTGGGACCTGAGATCAGGACTCCTGGCTCAGTACCTGGCCCTGGCTGAAGAGGAAAAGAAGGGTTGAGGGAGGGCAGGGCACAGCCACAGCTCCTGTGAGCTCAGTGCTGGTGCTGCAGCCCCCTCCCCACTGGGGCTGAGATCAGGGGAGCCCATGGATAGAGAGGGGCAACAACAGGGGAATGAACCAGGACAGAGACTCTGCCCCTGATGTGAAGAGCTGAGCTGCCTTTGGAGAGCTCTGAACGGGGGAATCTGCAGCTGGTACAGGTGAAATGCAGAAAATGGGTGTAACAGGGGGCAGAGCCCACACACAGGAGGTCGGCGCTTGGAACAACATGAGGAAATGACATTTTCCCTCCGAGTTTAGGATGCAGCAAAGAATAATGAGTGAGACATCTGTGATCTGCAGAGACACAACCTACACTGTCAGGTTGGAGCTCAGGGAGCTGAGCGTGCCCTGGGCACTGTGTGCCCTGCACTGTGCTGTGCCCAGCCCCTGGCACAGCCCCTCCACACCCTGCCCAGGCCCAGGACGTGCACACGCTTCCCTTGGAGCATGAAATTATCACCCTCACTTGGACTGTTTTCAAAGATTTTTTTTCCCTTTAAACAACTCGCCCACTCATCCCTATAAACGCCGGTGCTAAAAGCTGGTTCTGTTGTTAAGATTTCAAATAACTCGGTTTTTATTGTTCCAAACAAAATCTAAATAACTCACCCACACTCCCTCCTTCCGAAATACAGTAAGTGCTGACCTGTTGGGACCGTGCCCTGCTGCCACACACGGCTCAGACACAGGCCTGTGGCTCAGCAGCAGGTGACAATATCATTTCTGATTGCATTTGGAGGGAGCCCCGGGGGTGTCTGGCTGAAGTGTTACTGACACCTCTGCTGCTCACAGGGCTGATCTGACTGTCTGGAAGCCACTGTCACCATGACCAGATTGGGCCATTTTGTGTCACAAACACATTAATACAGGATTTACACTTTTACCTCAGCTACACAACAGAAATCACAGGTCAGTGCAGCCCTCACTGCTGAGACCAGTGGGAATTACTCCTGGATTCTCTTCTGTGTATTCAAACAGTCCTCTGCAGTTAATGTAGCAACTTTTCCACGTGGATTTTGACAGCATTTACCATGCCAGGCTGGGTTTCCCTGGCACTATTTAACAGAAACACACCAGCCTGGATTTAGCACTTGGAGCTTGTTTTACTAACCAAGGACACAAGGTAGAACATTCTCACTCCAGGTCAGTCTCTGGAAAAGATGAGTGGCTACAGAGGTCAGTCTGGCCCATCAAAAACCTGGGGCATCCCTTAAACACCAAAACTGGGAGTGAACCTGAACTACTGATTGGAACAACTCAGCTTGGAGGTGGATGACAACAAGCAGTAAGTTTTTGGGTGTACCTCTCCCCCAGGGCTGTGGTACCTGGCTGTGCACACCAACACACACCCAAGCAGCAAAACACAAAGTTTTGGCTACAACTCATTGCAGTGATTGACTCTGCACTTGGAGAGGAGTGGAACCAGGACCATGCTCAGCCGTGGAGTCTCAGCTGAGCAGCACTAATTTTCTAAACTGAAATAACTCGGTTGCTTGAAAGGTTATAACCCATATTCCTGATTAATTAGCACAAGGTTAATATATAGAGCACTTTCTCTATCCACCTCCCCACTCCAAGCCCCACAGAGCAGGGCAGGTGAGCTGCTCTTTGGAAATGGAGACAATCCAGTGCTCGGGCTGCAGAGATGCCCTGCTCTCCTCATCCCCTGCACTCCCTGCTCCTCACATTGGAACCTTCTGACAGTTTGCTTTGAAAACGCTTTGCAAAAAAAGCCTGCTCGTCTCTGGATTGCCAAAATTGTGCTGCTTTCTTGAATCAGACTTTTATTTAGACACCTACTTGCTCTGAGCACAGCGAGGTTTGAAGAGGGAGCTGTGCAGATGCAGCACCTTCCCCAGGGGTGCTGGGGATGGGGGGAAGTCAGTCATGGAGCTGTGCACACCCATCCACATCAGCACCCATAACACATCCAGCCTGCACATAAACACCCCTGGCTCAGCAAACGCCCAGATCATAATTATTATTTACTCACAGCCCAGCAATGCCTGAAGGCCGCGTTCGAGATCAAGGCCTTGTTGTGCAAGGCACCCCACAAAACACGAAATCCTGGCCCTGCTGGGGCAGGGAGGGTTCCTGGGGCTGGTACCTGTGGGTTTGCCACTGCAGCCACGGTCTGTCTGACCTGCTCAGGAGAGTTGAAACAGGCAAGACAAAAATCACACGCAAAGGCAGGAGCAGCTTCTCCTATCAGCCAAAAGCATCTCCTGCCCTGGTACCTGCTGCTGCAAAGGGCAGGATGAAACTACACCCTGTTTGGGGTTTGCTCCACATGACAGCGCCTGGGGAACACTGGGATTCAGGTGGCTTTAGATACAGGCAAAAAATCCTCCTGGGACTTTCCTGCACCCAGCACAGGCAGTGCCTGGCTCTCCAGACAGGGCTGCATCGATTGCTCTTCAATGAGCACTGCAGGGAGCTGGAACTTCCCCTGGGGCACAAACAGCACCATCCAGGATGGAAAAGTTGGATCCATGGGATGGTTTGGGGCCCTGCTCTAATTGCACATCTCCCCAGGGGAGCCCTCCAGTCATCCCTGCACTCGGAGCACTCCACTGGGCTGGGCTCTGCCAGGGCTTCTGGGGCCACACAGGGAATGGGGGCTCTGAAAAACCATCATTTGGGCTTTTGTAGATTAATTGGTGTTAACTGCCTAGGGAGGCTTAAAAATAGCACCGCTAATGGGAAATGTGGATGCTGAAGGTGATGTGTGAGCAGAGGCCACGTTAACCTGGCACAGGCTGTGCCCAGCCTGCAGCCAGTGCCAAAACCAGGGACTCCTTCTGTCCAACTGGAAATTGCTGCCTGCACCTCTAATTCTGCCTTTACACTCATCTGGGAACCTCCACATACAGGGGGAATCTTCCTGCTGCCACAGGAGGTTTCATCAGGAGATCTCCAAGAAGCAGCCCCTAAACTTTCTGTAAATTATGGATCCCCATCCTTCTCCTGCAGCCATGGAGGACCCTCAGTTTCCTGCACTCTAAGTACAGGTGCAAGGACAGCTCAGGGAGACCCCAAAGCCTCTGCTTGCCCCAAGGCCACCCTAAATCCAGAGGAGAGGATTGCATCCATGGGATCTATCCAAAAGCAGTGACTTAAGGAACAACCTGTCCCCTGAGGAGGTCACTGCCTGTCACAGCCTCCTTGAACCCTCCTCTCTGGCCACAAACTCCAGAGATGGAGCTGCCTGGTGCCAGGGAAGGCAGCAGGGTGGTCTCTGGGCAGGATGCCCCAGTGGCTGCTCTCTGGGAGTGATTTGCCCTCCCCAGAGCTGGGCAATAACAGACAAAACCCAAACCTGCCCCAAGGCTGTGCTGTGTTTGTGTCCTGTGGGGGAGCCTCCAGCTGTGCCCAGCAGCTGGAAACAGCCACCATCAAAGATAAGGCTCAGACAGAACTGCTCTGGTTATACAGCTCTGTCCTTCACTGAAACCCAGAAAACATACTATCTGCATGCATTTCCTGGTTTTAAATATAATTTACATCAAGAGAAACACAAGTTACTGGTACAGAAAGGATGCTTTAGGCAGCCCCAGCAAGCACAGCCAGACCACAATCCCTTCCCAGCACAGGGACCTGCTGGATCCATCCATGCCAGATCCCAGCAGCCACAACTGGGAGCTCAGGGGTGCTTGGCAAGAAAACCAAACACAGCCCTGAGTCACCAGAGGCCCCCTTGTCACCCCAGCTCCAGAGGTTTAAGCCCAGTTAGGCTGATTTACATCCAAAGAGAACCTGGGCTATGATATTTTTTAAGCTCTTCTGCCATGTGAAGTTTAATAAATGCCAGAGGCCAGAACTGTGAAGGTACAAAGTGCCCCAGGCATGGCAGAGACCCAAGAAAGGAATGAAAAGTTCTAGGTTTTGAGAGAAATCAAACATTTGGAGGTTTATCACTCTGGGTTTGGCTTCAATTCATCCTTTTCTTTTTCAATGCTGTTCTCTTTAAAGTGACAGTTTCTAGGAAATGGTGACTGTAACATCTCTTACTGTCTCATCCCACTTGATGGGTGACAGTTTGCCAGGAGAAAAGGTTGTGTAAGGAGGAAAGCAGATCTCAATTATGGCTTCAAAGTGCCAGTAACTGCAAACTCACTTACAGTGAGTCAAGGGGAGAAGAATGGAATTGGGGAGCTTGGTTTGTCACCTCCAGCCTGGACCACTGACCTTCAGACCTCCAACACCAGTCTGCTGGGTGACCTTGGACAACCAGCTCAGTTTTTACCTCCTTCCTAGAGCAGATTCCTCTGGTAAGAGGCTTTTTCTTACAGTTTCCTAGCTCCAGAGCTGGCCTCCACATGTAGCCAGTTAAGGATGGAATATGAAGCCCCTGATCCTCAACCTGAGGGATCAGAGAAACATCCAGACCCTGGGTGTCCTTGGTGTCACCCCTGCAGATTCCAGGGCTTGGACACCCTCCTGCACATGGCACACCCCGTGGGTTCTTCCCCCCGTGTGTGGCTGATGCACAGGCACAGGCTTGTACAAACCCTTCCACACAGCTCAGCTTTGATCCACAGCCTGACCTCAGCCTGGGAGGAGGGAAAACCAGGGAAAACACAAACAGGGTTTGCAAGCAACAGAAATATCCCAAAGACAGGGAGATCAGGGACACTGATCCCTGCAGCCCTTACAGACACTGCCCTGCCAACACCAGCCCTGCCCCAGGGAGCACATGGAAGTTTCCTGCCTTCTCAGGAAGGGCCAGTCCTGGGTTCAATCCCTTGGATCTGCCCCTCAGGAAGGGTCATTCCCAAGTTCAATCCCCCAGGCACGACACTCGCCTGCAGCAGAGCCAGCTCTGCCCTGCCTCCCTCTCACTCACACAGGCTCATTGGATAATTACAGAGAAAACCAAGGCAAATCCCAATTTTAATGCCATTATAAAACAGAGAGGGGGAATTCATTACCTGGCAGCTGTTAATATTCAAGGAAGAAACTGATAATTTGCCTCTGAGGCAACGAATGCAGCAGAGGCAGCACAAGCCAGAAAACGCTGCTGCCTCCCCCCACCTTCCCCGTGCAGCCACTTTTTGCAGAGGTTTTCTATCCCCACCTTTATTTCCCTGCCTCCCATGACCAAAGTCCCAGAGAAGAACTGCTGCCAGGGCTCTGCAGATCTCCTGAGAGCCTTGGTTCTGCTGCACCTCCAGGTTTGGCAGAGCAGTTCTTACACCTCTCCTGGCTTGTGCAGCATCTGTGCAAGGAGCTCACCTGAGCCAGAGAAGGACCCTGCAGCTTAACTAAGAGACTCAGAGAGAGAAAGACAGGTCAGACAATTTAAGATGACTCTGGGGAGACATCCCTGACAGCCCAAATCCCTGAAGAGCCTCCCCAGAGTTGTCAGGCTCCAGGTTTTCCTGCACATCCTGCCTCCAGCTAGGAAACAGCCCAGCCTCCCTGCCTCGAGCACTTTGGAAGGTCCCACCAGCTGAACAGGAAGATAAAACATTCCAAGAACAAGCCACAGCTCCCTGTTTACCTGCTCACTTCCAAGAGGACTGACACCACCACAGCAGCCTCCAGGTGTCATAGGAACAGCCTTAAATTTAGCAGCAGCTGCCTTTCCTCTCTCCCTGGCTCTGGCTTCTCCTTCCTCTCCACTCCCTGGCTCTCGGAGCACGTTTACACCAGAAAGTCTGACCAGCACTAATGGCATAATTATACCCCTGCAGCTGAGCAAACGTGGAGGCTGTGGGATGAAGGAGGGTGTGATTTGCACTGCCCCTGTGTTGTGGGATTCACACAGCAGGGAGATGAAGCAGGGACCAAGCTGATGTTAAAACAGAGGGAAGATGCACAGGCACCACAGAACAGCAAAGGCTGCCTGGTGTAAACCCCATGTTCCAGCTCCAGGGGGAATTGGAGAAGTCTCAGCCTCCCCTCAAACAAGAGAAGACAACCAGGGAAATGATGCTGTGGGGGCAGAAGCCCCCAGGGCTGACACATTCCTGCCCTCCAGCATCCACCCAGCCCATTGTGCAGCTCCCAGTGAAGTCACAGGGGGTGGATTGGGACACCTGAGAGCCAAGAGCTGCCTGGACAACCAGCAGGGACAGGCAGGATCCTCCAGATCTGCTCCTGCCACTGCCCCCAGGGCTGACCCTCAGAGGGTCAACCACGAGCATCCTACAACCCCCATAAATCCTGAGACAGAAAACCATCAAAAAGACTCTGGCACTCTGCCCCTGGGGCGGGGATGTGTGACCTACAAAACATTCCTTTCTTTTATGGTTGCTTCTCACTGTAGTCGTAAAAAAGGCCTTATAAAAACATTTGTCCCAGGGAATGTTTGGCCATGCAGAGTGCTTGAAAATCATTCAGTGTCTAAATACATCAGCAACTCATCCCTGCAAGTCGTCACTGCAATCAAACACAGCTCCTCTTTCCCTTGACTATAAATGGGCTTGGCTGAGGACAGGGGTGGGGGACAGGTCTGGAGAGGGAGGAATCACTCCCTGGGAAAGGGAGAGTCCAGAGGATCAGGAGCATCTCCAGAGCACAGATCCAGAGAGGGGTGGGTATGATCCTTAACTTGCTCCATGGGTTTTGCTCCAGCTCTTGGATCTTGACACAATAAAGTGTTTTAGCCCTTGAACTCTGGCTCATGCTCAGCCCCATCAACCTCAAAGACCTTAAACACAGGCTCAGAATTGGGGCAGGTTCCCAGGAAGTCTTTTCCAGAATACACAGTCCCTTTCTTCCACGGGCCCCTCTCCTTTTTGCACAGAGAGAGTGAGGGACACAATCTCTGATATTTTTGAAGAGTTAGAAAAATCCCATCCTTCCAGTAACCTTCTAATAACCCCCTAAAACACATCTGCTACCAAGTCAAACCCAAGCTGGAGCATTCTGACCTTCACCACGGTGGAGAGAGGGGTTAAATTTACAAGCAAGCCTTTGATGTCTGCAAGTTTCATGTAGTACAAAACCTCTGCTTTGATGTTCCTTTTAAAAGAGAGGAAACTCAGAAGGTGTGCACTGCACGAGTCGCAGGGAGGGATTTGAAGGGACTTGGATCTGGCTGCCCACAAGTGCAGGGACAAGCCTTTAATGCAGCCACTTCTGCTCAGGGCTCTGCTGCAACAGAGCAAAAACGTAACCAAAAGCATCTCACCCTCATCAGCTTCTCCCAGATCAAATCCTCCTTTGCTGGAGGAGCCAGGCACTCAGAGCCCTGAGTGTCCTCATGGCAGGGCTCACAGGTGAGCAGCACCTGTCCCTGCTCATCCCCAGACCCTGCCAGGGCTGGTCCTTCCCTTCTGAGCCACCACCAGCCACAGCTGGGAAATTCCCCCATTCAGGGGGCCCTGGGAAGGGTAAGGAAGGGTCAGGACCCTCCTGCATGAGCATCACATTCCCCAGCAGCCTCTTGCACAGGGAGGACAGTGAGGCACAGGGGGACCTGCCAGGCTCTCCTACCTTCCGCAGCACCTGGGCCATGGCTTCTCCCATCCATCCCAGCATCCCCACGGCTCTCCCCGCGGGCCGAGCCCTCCTCTCAGGGCCCCACTGAGCTGCCAGAAGGGTCAGGCTCCTCTCCATGCCCTGCTCACTTCACTTTTCCCTGCCTCCCCTCCCCTCCGCCGCCTCCTCCCATGGGGAGTTTCCCAGCAGCTCGGGTAATTAGCAGCATCATCACCAATGCTAATAACAACCACCACGGCTCCTGCCATCCGAAGCTCAAACAACTTTACAGCCATCATCACGCCTCTGTAACCCCCCCGGGGGAGGCAGGCGAGCAGCATTACCCCATCACACCGTGGGGAGGAGGGAGGTAAACAACAGGCAGGGGATGGGTGGTGAATCCAGGAGCTCTGAGTCAGGCACCTCACACCCCCAGCACTCCCCACCCTGGATCTCCCCGGCTGCTGAAGCCCCTCGGGATGGAGGTCAGGGGTTGTGCTGACAGCAGGACTGATCCAGAGCTCACACTGCTGGACCTGGGAGTCCTGGGATGAGTTTTTTCCCTGTTCTCCTCTGCCATGGGACAGCAGGATTGTGGCACCCCAGAAAAGCAGCTCAGATCAACCTTTAGAGATCACCTCTAATTAAGGAGTCACAGTTTACAAAGGATTAAAGGGAATTTTCACTTTTCTCCTTGCAAAATGGGGGAGTTGTTGTCTGAACAGCCTGACCAGGAAAAGCTCCTCTCTCCCATTCAGGTGGGGTTTGCTACCTTTGATGACAAAGACTCCCATGGATGGAACTGCAGCTTTTCAACTCCCCTGTGACAGCAGAACACAGCGGGGCTGCTTTGCTCACGGCAAAACCCACAGGACAACGCTGACTCTAAACACCCTGAGGTCTGGCCCGTGCTGCAGCCTGGCAGAGCTGTCAGCTGGGAGCACCAGCACAGCAAAGCTCCCCTGAAGTGACCCTGCCGTGTCCCCCAGAGCCACCACAGAGCCCTCTGGGCTGTCCCCAGACCCCACATGAGCTGCCAAGGGGTCACCAAGTGGTTGGCAAAGCCCCAGGGGCCGTTTTTGCACACACAGCCCATGGATCCACAGCTACACTCCTAAGGAATGCTTTTCCCAGCTCTTGATGGAGCGTGGCTTTTGTTTGGTCTCTGGCTGAATGTCTGAGTTAAAAATACAAGGCTATTTCTGGCAGAAGTGGTTTTTTTTTCTTTCTTTCTTTGTATTGCCTTGTGTGCCCCCATGCTGCTGTCTCCTCTCTGGCTCAGATGAGCTTTGTTTTCCTTCTCAGTGGTCATGTTTGCACCGGTGAGCTGCAGGAAATGTTTTTCCCAGCAGACCGTTCCCACAAGCACTGTTGGGAGCAAAGGATGAGCTCAGAGAAGTCTAAAAAACCCCAGTTAGTGTAAAAATTTGGTCTCCAGCGGCCAGAGAACTGCAAATCAGAAATGTCTGTGGTAAAAAAGGGATGTGTCTGTATACTCATGCACACAGGTACAGCAGGATATGTTCTCTCCATGATCCACACATGAGGAACAAAGGACTCAGAGCCACAAACACCTTCAAGCATCCCCACTCCAAGCTTCATCCCAAGCTCTGCAGCTCTGACTCTTTCTTAGCCAGCATGAAAATATTTAATTTCGCTTTTTTTAAAATGCCAAGGGAGAAAAAAAAAAAATAGGCCTATCTTTTCTGGCTTGGATTTACTCCATCTGGAATCACTGCATGATCACAGAGCTGTGATAGTGTGTTAGAGACTCAGTGTAAAGCAAAAACCTAAATACTTCCAAGCATCCATGAGATCATTGATCTTTCCTGTTACGCTTCGTCTCTCCTGGCAACAGAGCTGAGGATTTGGGGCTTTCTCACTTGAGATCACTGGGTTCAAACACCTCCAAGCCCCCTCCCACGATGCAGAAACGTGCCATAATTGTGGGTGTGAGCCCTGTTTGCAGGGCTGGGAACAAACCCAACACAGCTGCAGGAAAAGCTCCCCAGGATTTGTGTTTGCCATGTGTCACAACAAACATCGACACCAGCGGAAGGGAATGGCCCAAAACCAGCAGAACTGTCAGGTTAAAAACAGCAGAAGAGGCATCTGGGGAGCTTCCCAGGGCATGGATCCTCACCATCCTCCAGGGAGCCAAGCACAGACTGATCAGAGCTCCCCACACAGCACCAGCAACCTGGAAATCACCAACATCAGGGCCAGCTCCTGAGGAAATGAGCTCTATCCAAAGGAAAGCTCCTGGGTGATGATTTCCACCATCTCTGATGAATTCTAAGAGACCATTCTGCACGTTGACCATCAGTGTGATCAGAACACGAGGTAGAACAGCTACAGTCCCACATTTGACAAAGGCAACCAGGACTTTTGGTCACTTGTCAAAGACCTGGGAAGGGCTCTGGTTTTTGAAGGCACCAATTCCACTCCTCATTAACCTCAGGACCTGATCAACCCAAGCTCCCCAAAGCTCCCAAACTGCTGTGCTTTTCTGGAATTCAAGGCATCACATACTGACAATCCTAAACTCAGCCAAGCTCAGCTCTAGACTCCTGTCCCTCGAGAGAAGGTTATAAATGTCACCACTGAGGGCCAATCCCTCACAGACCAGTGATGGAGACTGGTACCAGTGCTCTGCTAAAAGGACAGTGATGCTGAGGCTCAAAAAGGCAAAAGGATTTGCCAGCAAACAGAGCACAGCTACAGACTCTGTTTTCCAGCCCAAAGTCCCCACTGCCACCCCCACACCCGGCTGGAAACGAGATAAAAACAAACATGAGGAACTCCCAGATCAGCACAGATGATTAAAATCAGCTTCCTACCGACTGTGGCACTTGGACTCTGACTTCTCCAGCATCCAGAGGGGATGCACTCGACCCCTGGGCTTTCCTCTCCGAGCTGGATTGGTGCTCCCGGTATTTCTTCGTTCTCGCAGGTAACGACAAGAACTCTTTTCCTGAGATCTTCAGCTCTCCCACGTGGTGGCTGTCCCCATTCTGGTCCTTGGGAAAGCAAGAAACAGTCACTGCAGTGATTGCTGGGCTCAGGAGCTCTGTTGGCTCCTACCCACAGAGCAGGAGAGGCACAGGAGCACAGGAAATGTGGGGCTTGTGCTCAGTAATACAGGATTGTCACCCCAGTGTGGGGACATGGAGGTGACAGGGATCCCAAACAGGGATAGTGGGAACAAGGAAGGAGAGATTCATTGCCCCGTTCATGGCATCAGCACAGCCAGGCCAGTGTCCACATCTTCAAAAGCTGCCACATGAATATAAATCAGAACTAGAAAGTGCCTGGGTTGGAGCCCTGGCAGTGCTCAGTGCATGACAACAGGAGAGATGACTCAATTACAGCACGTAAGCACCTTCAGGGTGAAAGCCAGCATGTGAGAAAGAGATTTTAGTCTGCTACACAAAGGATTAAACAAGAGGCCGGGAGATAAAATCAGAGGAGATCAAATGAAGAGACACACTGGAGGGAGCAGGGAGCAGCAGTTCCTGCAATGTGCTGGAGTTCAGAACCAGGGTGGGTATTCCCTGTGCCCCAACACGGCTCTGTGCACAGGCACTGCATAGCAGCTCCTGCAATGTAGTAACAGGGGCTTTGCTGGCTTTGAAGGCATCTCTGGCAGAGAAGAGAAGGCATTTCTGGCAGAGACAGCAGTGAGAGGATCTCCTCTCTGACAGGAGCGGTCCCTGTTCACTCCATGGGTTTACTCCTTACTCCTCACTCCCACCACAGCACAAAGCAGAGGAACCTCACCCAGGGCTGTAACACCACCTGTGAGCCACAGAGCAGGAGAATTGCATCCAGAACACTCTGTGAGGGACAGGGGACCCTCCCAAGGACACTGCAGGGGGAACAGGAGTGCTCACACCTGAGCCCACAGCTCCTGCTTGCTCCACCCTCCCCATGGAACCCCTGAAATCCATAACCCTGCCTGAACTATCGAGTGGTGCTCAGCTTTTACAGCAACGAGCAGGAAACCAACAGCACGAAGAGCAAAGCCCTTGGCCAGCCCTTGGGGCTGTGCTGCTCTGATGGGGATACCAGCCAATGTCCCCTGACCTTGGGCACTGCTGTCCCTGCCATCGACACCCCAGGGATGGAGTCACATTGGTGAGAGCAGGCAAGAGCCAAAACAGCCAAGGGGCACTGGGAGAATTGATAAAAACACATCAGGACATTTGGAATTTATTTTCCAAAGATAATTAATTCAGGGAGGAGCTTTTGCTTGGTCTTCCCAGTGTTCACTGGGAGTTTCAGGTACCTAAATGGTTTCTCAAGCCTGAGGTTGTTTCCCATTGACCATTTGCTCCCACCTGCAGCTTGGGTGGGCTTTGTCTCTCTGTGACAGTTCTGTAAAGGGGAAATCCTTCCTGGGACACTCAGGAGAGCTGTGCCTGGAAAGCACTGGGTGAATGTGGATGATTTGTGCCAAAAACATCCCCAAAAGGCTGAATGGTTGCAGGCCTGGCCACCTCCCCTGGGAACAGACAGGGCTGAGCCCTTGGCAGCACCAGCAGGATTTTCTGAGAGGCTGAAGTGATTCCTGGGGCTGGAAGGGCTCAGTTCCTCCCAGCTGCTGCAGGAACAGCCCTGGGGACACGGAGGAAACGCTGATCTGCTCAGATCTGACATTCCCAGGAGCAATGCAATCCTTGGAGCCCCAGGATCAAACCCTGGGACAAACCCTGTGCCTCCTGCAGTGCTCCCTGTCCTGTGTCTGTCCTCTCTGTCACTGGGGGGACAAGCGCTGACAGCCACTCAGGGCTCACGATGATCCTCCCAATAAAGGGCTGCTTTTTCAAATAAAAACCCCCAGAAGTGACTTTTCAGCTTTAAGTGTTAAGTGCCTTTTTAGTCAGACCAGCTGTTCCTCTCCTCCGAGCTCTCTAGAAACCCTCTTTGGTTAATCCCATTGACTCCAATGATATCTGCTAATTGCAGATTTCCCTGCAAATGAAGCCAGGCAACAACAAACCAATTGGAATCTGTGAACAGATTCCCACTGACAGTCTTTGAGGCCAGACATCTTTACTTACCCTCTCAGAAGGGAACTTGAGGAGGTCTAAGCTGTCCATGCTGCTCCTCTGGAGTCTCTTTGGCCTGGCTCCTGCAAAACAACACTCTCACATCAGGGGGGTGTCACCAACAGCACAAATGTCACACAGAGAGAACCCAAACCACGGCAAATCTTCTCCTCTGCTCAACTAAAAGGCAAAGGGATGGGATGATGCAGCTGTGCTGGCCTTGAGATTCAGATATGGGGGCTTTTCCCCTATTGTTTTGGGTCTTTTTAAAGCACTGTCACAGGGCTGTGTGAGGCTTTGGCTAACAAGGTCACACCACGACCCCAATCTCAGACAAGGTCTCTGGAATTCAGGAGTTACAAACCTCACCCTAAACCACAAAAGTCATGGGACTGGCATTGAGAAAAATTATAACAAATAGACAATTTAATACATCTGTGGATTTTCTGCTTTATCATCATGTTTTTAACTGAAAGAATGTTTCTGGGACTCAACTTTGAGCTTTTCTCTATAGTCATAAAGGCTGGAAAACTAAGTGAAGGAGCAAATATTTTCTAACTATCATAAACCCAGCCTTAAGGGGAACAAAATCCTGCCTTGAACCTGAAAGAAGAATCAAAACTTGGCAGGATTTATGATATTTATTTGAGATTTCATAAGATTTTGATATTTGATTCCAACAACAACAGAGTGGGTGAAATACAGTTCAGCTCTAACTCCTGGTTTCCAAACCCTCTTTATCTCCAGTCTCCCTTCAAGCTGCTTCCAGCTGCTCTTGCCTCACTGACAATTTTATACAGGGAGTATAAAACAGCCCTGGGATGCTTTCACCACACCTGGGAAAACTTCTGCCCTCCCCTGATGGTTCCTGAAGGCTCATTTTAGCTGATCCCCATGAGACACCCTGCTCCAGCCACACCACACAGGGCAGAGCCCAAAAACTCCCCACTCAAGGTCCTGTGACACCTTCCAGGCTCAAAGGGAAATCCTGGGGGAGGAATGAGCCCCGTGCTGAGCCCTGAGAACAGAAACCACAGAGCTTTGTGTGGTTCCTGCAGCAGCAAACTCCCCAAACCATCCCTCAGCTGCCCCCAGCCCAGCAGCACAGGGGGCCACAGAGCTGCCACTGGGCAAACTTGAGAGAGAAGGCACAAAATTCACAAATTAAGGCTGGCTGAAAGCACAGCATGGGGATTAAATGGGAAAAGGCTCCAGGGATTCCTGCAGCAGCTCAGTCAGGGCTCCAGATGCCAGCACAGCTGTATCCAAACTGCACCGACTCCAAGGACAGCACTGCTCTGAAAAGTTCAGCTTCCCACATCAGCTGGGACTCAGCAAGGGTCATGAACACACATCACAGCTGGGACATAAGTGAAATAAAGTTTATGTCTGTGCCCCTCAGCACCCTGAAGGGATTTACTGCTTGCAGCCCTAAAGATTTCAATCAGTGAAAACATTTCTGAACATTTCTGCCTCTCTACTCCAAAAGGCACATTAGCACCAGCTTTGTTTTCAGGTGATTCATTGCCAGGCTTTGAGTTCAGGGGGACTGACATCAGGGTTGGAGGTGGAGAACAGACACTGAGCACACAGGAGAGCAGGGAACACACGTCACCAGCAGCAGTCAGTGTTCCCACCAAACTCTACCCCTTCCACACAAAGCCACGGGCCCACCTGCCACCAGCCCAGAACATTTGTGTTGGAAAAGGCCTCAAAGAGCTCAAACCCAACCAATTCCCACCCTATCAACCAGATCAGAGCACACTGAGTGCCACGTCCAGTCATTCCTTGAACACCTCCAGGGGTGGTGATGCCCTGGGCAGCCCCTTCTAATGCCCAACAACTCCATCCCTGAAGAAAACTCCCCTTGCTCCACCACATCCCACCATTCTCAGCATGGAGGAGACAGCTGTGGGATGGCTGAAGGACTTTTGGGTGCTGCCACGTCGCTCAGGCAGGAGCTCAGCGAGGGGAAGGCAGTGCTGGGTTGTTCCCAGTGGCTCCCAGTTACACACTCTGGACACTGCTACAGCTGCTTGTGGCTTCCCTCAGAATAACTTACAGCAGCAAGGTGGGTCTGCAGTAAAAGTCACCTCCAAACACCAAATCAGAGGCACATTTGGGTTTCAGAGCCGAGCCCAGCCCCTGGGAGCGAGTGTGAGTCAGGGCTTCATTTAACAGCCACTTCCAGGAAAGCAAGAAAGCAGCAAAGTGTGCCCAGTTAGATAAACACACATCATTTCCAGCTGTCTAAAGAGTCATTAATTACACACCTCCATCCTCAGGTGCTTTTGTGTGTTCCCAGAGCACTGAACCGCTGGCCAGCAGCCATTAATCTCCGAGCAGAGAAAACCTGCCCCGTGATAATTTAATAGACACAGTAGAACAGCTCATCTTTTTCTTTTGTCCTGATGCTGGTGGCTGTCTGTGACTGTGTGGGGTTTACACACATTGGAGCTGAGAGAGGAAGAAGTTTCAGAATTACAAAAAACTTCATCCAACCCAGCTGTTTCTCCCAGAAATCCCAGCCAGTGCTGGGGCCAAACACTGTTCCCACTCACCACCACTAAAACAAGCAGCATTAAGAGGGTCCCTATCACTCAGGGCTACAAGAAACTGGATCCACATCAGCAGCTCCACACCAGATGTGTGGGAGCTTTTCTACTTCTCATCCCACACGTCCTCATCCACCTTCCAGGAGAGCAGAGCTTTCCATACTCACAAGTGTCCCACGACAGGAGGAGTCCCGCTAATTTTCTGTCTCCATTCCCTCAGATGGCTCCAGAGGTAACTTTCAGCCTCTCCCAACTTACTTTTCCCAGAAATGCCTGCAGCACCACTTAATGCTCAGCCAGAGTTGAGCTCTGCCTCCTTCTCCCCGGTGCTGATCCACAGCAGCAGTCAGGGATGAGGAGGATTGAGCAGCTGAAAACTCAGGTCTGTTCCTCTGGAAGATTTCTTCCCCCTCCTCTCTTTCCAGCATTTATTGGCATGTTTACCAAGTCTGCTGCACAGTAATGGAAAACCTCAGGGGCCTTTCTAAATGCTCTCTCTGTCTTGGAGGTTTACTGAGGTCTCAAAGAGAGCAAGTTGAAACCTTCTTGTGAACATCAGCTGAGCAATGCTCCTGACTGGCTGCATTCATGCCCTGTTTTCCTGGAGCTCCTGGGATGTTGCTTCTTTTCACTGCTCAGGGGTGTTGTTCCTTTTTTAAATATTTTTTTTCAAAATCTCTTCCTCCTCCCCATCTATGATCTCAACAGCATCGTGAACCAAGGAGATTTTTAAATTTTTTTTTCAGCTTTTTGCTTTTGCAGTTTGGTTGCTGAGGAGAGTTTTAACGGTTCTCACATTCTTGTCTTTAATCTGCAGCCATGGAGAACACAAGGAAGTTTTATCAAGGCTGGTGATGGGATCATCCCATGGAAAGCAGCACTAGGGCAAAAGCTGGGCAGACAGAGCTTTGTTCCTCCAGGGACAGGCTCCATCTCCAAGAGATTGCAGTTGACAAGATCGAGCTGAACATGTGTAGCAGCGACTCAGGGAGCCCTGGCAGGAGCTCTTATCAAGCTGACATGTGCTTTGATAAGCCCCAGCTCTGCCCCCTCTCCCACAGCTCCGGGAGCTGCCGCCTCCCTCCTGCTTCCAGCCTGAGCAGAGCAGGGCCCCCAGCCCAGACACAGCCCCAGTTCTGTATCTGCAGCTGGATCCCTCTGGGGGGCTGTGCCAGAGCAGGCAGAATTCAACCTGACAGGGCCCTGCATGGAGAACCATCAGGGAAAGGTTGTGGGGCCAACATCAGCCCTGCTGCCTGCAGCGCTCCTGGGTGAGCGGCCTCATGTTCCCCACAAAGCACAGGCTGGGCACCCCAAACATCACAACAAATCCAGCATCAGGACTTGCTGTATTCTCATGAAAAGGTCATTTCCTCCTGTACCTGCATTAACCAAGATGTTGACTTGGCTTTTGGGTGAGTTCTCCCAGCCCTGGACAGACCCAAACCTTGATTCTGGCAGACAACTCTAAATATTGCTCAAGATTATTAAATCAGAGCAGCCAAGCCAGTTGTTTGGGGTGGGATGCTGGTGTGGAAACCTTCCCAGCTCCGAAGTGACAGTGGAGATATGGTCCAGTGCTCCCAGTGCTCACTGAGCATCCCAAATCATACACTGCTGACATCTAATCAGGGGAGCTCTGTCAGCCTCGTGCTCCATTATTACAGCAAAGCTCCTAAAGAGGGAAGGGGGAGGGGGAAAACAAGCACAGCAGCAGGAAAAGAAAAAAGAAAGGAAAAAAAAAAAAAAAAAGGCAGCCTCCAGTAGGACAAGCATCTCATTTAAGGCTTTAATTAGTCTTCAAACACATAATGGGTTCTGGCACTATAAATCCACTTGACCTCTATTATTGTCAGCACTCGCCTGATAAATGGTGGCATTTGTTTTCCCAGTTGCTACTGGGGTAGAACAATACTTTTCTCTAAATAGAGAAAGCAAATAATATCAGTTATTTACAATGACTGGCCCATAAAATGCTGATGCCAAGCTGGTGCCCATCCATGGGCAGGACCATCTGCTTACCCCATGGGCAGGGAAGGGCCAGGGAATCCCAACAGCTCTGGGTCCTTCTGTGTCTGAGGATACAGAATTGGGCACCACAAGAACAGGAATGCTCTGCTGGGAGCCACTGATGAGCTGTATCCAGAGCAGAAGCAAATCTCAACCTCCCAGCAGGCCCTGAGCACAACAAAACCCTGCTCCAGAACAAGAATCCTGCTGTTTTCTCCTCCTCTGCTCCTTTAAAAAAGCTGCAGACAATCTGTGGCAATAAAGAGAAGTTCCCTTTGCATCAAGCTGCTCGTCTGGCTGATCTGGCAGAAGATGCTCTGTGTTCGTGTCACCCCCGTTCTGCATCTCCACAATCCAGTCTGACAGCTGAGCAACGGGCTGAAAATAACAGAAATAACAGCGATGCTGCACATCCACACGGCACCCAGAGCCCTGGGGGCTTTGCTGACTGCGCTCAGGGAGAGCAGCTGGCACAGGAGATACTCTGCATCACTGCCCAAAGAGCCCTCACACTCACATGGAAGAGGTAAAACCTGGAAGAAGAGTCCCCCTTGCAGGTAGAAATGAGCTACGTATTTCCTTATTTGTTATTTATTTCCCCCAGTAGGAGTAAACTCAGTGTAGGAAAGCTGCAGTCTCAGAGTAACAAGGGGATCTTATTTGTAGCCTTACAACTCTGAGTAATTACTGTGGTGTTGGGCATAGCTTTGATTTCAGTTTTCCCCCAAATCTGCAACAGGCTTTTAGCCTTTAGCTCTTCTCTAACCAAGGGTGATTTGCAAATAAAACATTGGCAATTTGGGTCAAAGAATGAAATATTTAGGAGAGGTATTTGCAGAAAACACTGAGCACCCAACCCTGAAACACTCACAAATCCAAGCCTTGGAGGCTGTGGGAAGGTCGGGCCATGGCAGGCACAGCCTCCTGTAACCATAACCCCCCCAGGCAACCGTCTGCTTCAGACAGGAGCAGTTGTGGGGACAGAAGGATCTTTTGGGAGATAAACTGAACTGGGTGGAGCAGGCTGGGAGGAGGCTCATAACCCCAGGGCTAATTCAAGACAAGTGTGATGGACTTGGCAACAACACCTGGCTCCTTTCTAAGGGCAGGATTTTCCCTGCCAGGATACAGCAGAGTCTCATGACCTCCCACCATCCATTATCAGCAAGTGTTGAACCAGCAGAGATCAAAAGCAGAGTTTAGACAGATAGTGACACATAATAATTAACAGGGGCAGCATCTCCAGCAGCCAGACAAGCCCAAGGACACGATTTTGTCCTCCAGATTGACTCAGAGAGGGCAAAGAAGGAGCAACCATATGCCAGCTTAGCAGCCATCAAACACCCACAGTCAAATCATCTAAAAAAGAGGGGGAATGTACTTGATCCCTCCTCCTGGGTGCTGCTGTGCTCAGCCACCAGCTCACAGCAGCTCCTGGAACATGCTGCCCACGCTGGACTGGGATCCTGAGCTCTGCCAGGGGTTTCTGCTAAGCCAAGGTTGGCTGTCCAAGGGGAGACAGGGGAGGAAAATGGTCCTGAGGTCACTCAGGAGATTACAGGGACTCTGCTGAGGTCTGGCCTTGCCCTGCTCAGAGAAATGTCAAAGCAGTCTGTGGCCATCCATACAGAAAAGTTATAAGAGAGAAAAGGAAATTCTAGCTGGGCAAGAAAGACAACTTCCTTCTTCTCTTTTCTTGCTCTGTGCCGCATAAAAGGCACAGCAGGCAGAGGAATCCTGTTCCTGAAGGCAGAGCTGTGCTCTTGGACAGAGCAGCATCACAGCCATGGCATTTCCTACACAGCAGCTACCAAGGGAAACAGTCTGGGGAAGGTGCACTCAGGAAACAGCCCAGCAGAGCTGGGAGTGCTGCTGGAGTCTGGAACTGCAGCCAAAGGGAACTTCAGCCTTCCCAAGACCAACGATTTCCCAAAAATTCTCCCTCCCCACAACAAGAGATTTAATCTTGATTAAATGGGTGGCTTTGCCACAAGCCACGTTGTGCCTCTTCTGCCACAGGCTTCAAGAATTGGCCTGCTCCTCATCCTCTTTTCCAGCACTTGCCATCTCCCCTGGCAAAAAGATAAAACAAATTTCAGTAGCACAACATCATCATCTTCTCCAGTCCTGGAGCATTTCCTCTGCTGGGAGCCAAGAACTCCTGCTGTATTTTACACTGATGCTGGGAAGGAGGCTCACGGACACAACAAGATGAGAGAGGAACATTAAATACTTGGGAAGAGTATTTTAAAACTTCCTAAAGCCAATACTGGGGCAGTCTGAAGTGAGTGCTAAATTACTGAGTTTAAAATCCAAATGACTCAGAGGTTCACCCCCCCATCAGTGCTGCTGGAATGATTTAACAGCTGTAACAGCAGAGGATTTAGAACAAACTCATTATAAAGAAAAGGCATCTTTGAGAAGTCCTGAATCTTCACTCCAGAATCCCCCTGTGGCAGCAGCTCTCCTGTCCTTCCTGCCCTGCTCCCTGAAAGGCCACCACAGACAGGGCTTTTGGACACTTCCTGCAGGCACATGGGGATATTCACCCCTGAGCTCCCTCTGAGCACCTGCTGGAGCTCAACAAATCCACCAGACCACCAATCCTTCCTTCCACTCGGCCAAAAGCCACTGAGCTTCTCCAGCACCTCATCCATCACCTCCCCTGTGTCAGCAGGTACAATTAACCAGCACGGCCTCGGGCTTTCATTTTCACCATGGAAAAAAAAAAAAGGCTGAGCTGCAGCCCATCAGCTCCTGGGAAAAATCAAATCGAGCTGAGGATATTTAACAGTGAGCACTTTCAATTGCTGCACTCACTCAGTGTGACTGGTAAGGACGGGGCAGGTTCCATGCCGGGGATGTGACCCCGACTCTGCCTCAGGGAAGGCAAATGCTTCCCAGACAGTGAAATCACAGCCTGAGGGAGCAGGGCTGGCCCACTGTCAGCAAGATGCTGCTCTCACACGGCCACAGCTCTCGGATGACAGTTTTCTGCAGGAAGATTGAGCAAACTCAAGGGAATGAACATCCCTGTCCCTGGGCAGCATCCCAGCCCCAGGCACAGGCTGGCAGGGAGAGCAGCATCACCACCACCACCACCTCCCTGCTTGCATCAGCAGAGGATGGTCAATCCTGCCTGCTTTATCAGCCCTAAACACTTTTTAGGTACTTCAAAGATATTTAAAGCGAGCAAACAAACAAAAGCAAACAGGCTGGAAAACATAAAAGCAGATTTTTTCTATTTCAGTCTGATTGATCCAAGGGTTCAAAGAGTCCTGTGAAGAGATGAGCTCAAAACTGCATGGAGGATGCAGAGCCCCACAATCAAAGCCCCACAGAGCTGAGCAATGCTCAGGAAGGACTGGGGGTTGGTGCCCACTGCAGAACAGAACCTGAAGTGGGGCTGCCTCACACAGGGATGAGCATTCCCAGCATGGAGCCCCTGGAACCAGCAAACAAGCAGAGCAGCCTCATGCCTACCATTCCTCAGCAGGAGGTGAGCAGAAGGGGGAAGTCAGGCTCATTCTTTCACCCAAACTGCCAATGATTTATTTACAAAGAAGCTTATTCCAGCCTTGGTTAGGGAAAAACTGATGCCCATTGCATGTGTGGGGGGAAACCGAAATCAAAGTCGTGCCCAACATCACAGCAATTACTCAGAGTTGTAAGACCACCTTGTACCCCATGACTGCAACTTCCTACACTGGGTTTGCTCCCAGTCAGGCTCAGGGCTGAGTCCTTCCCTGCCCTCAGAGCTGAGCACAGCAGGGCAGTGGTGTCTGTGCTCTGCAAACAGCCCAGAAACGCTCCAGGAGCCAGCTCTGGCAGCATCCCCACGCCAATGCCTCCTGCAACACCTGCAGCCCTCCCCACCCACTCCCAGCTGCCAGCAGAGGTTGCTTCGTGTCTCCTGCCACTGCTGCTGCCAGCAGGTGAAGGCTGAGGCTGACGAGCTGCCGAAAGCAGAAGAAAAGCAACCAGCAGTCAGTTCTCACTGTGGAGAGGTACAGAGGGTGGCCAGGGCTCTTCTCTGCCTCCATCCCCCCAGTGCTGGGTGATCCCTGTCCCTGTGCTCTCCTCCCAGCTGGCAGGACCCCCCAGAGGATCAAGACAGCATCCCCAGACAAAATTCCCCCAACAAGGGGCAGCTCAGGATTCCCAATCCACGCTGGGAACAGGCAGCTCCTCACAGAGAACATGCTGCAGCTTCAGCCCAAAGTAACTCCTCTGCAAAAGGGCACCAGGGCTGCCTGTCTGCACCCCAAGACATCTCCCAGTGCTGCTTCTCACCCCTAAAAACAACCCCGTGGAGCCACAGGAAAGTCCTTCACTTCTCTCCAAAGGCAAAGCCTACCAGCACTCAACTCTTAGCGTGCAGTGTGTGAAAGAAGGAGATTTATTCAGGGCCACGTTTTTGGTTGTTTGGAGAAGCAAACCCAGCCCCTGTTTATTTACTTCATGTTCCAGCTCCTCTCCAGCTTCCTTTAGTTTGTTGCTTTAAGCTCTCTGTGTTTGCCTTTCTCAACAAGGTCGCTGCTTTCACAAGACTTCTGCAGCCCTGCCCCACTTCCCCAGCCTCCAGCTTTGTCTTCTGACATCCAAATACCCTCAGAATATTAATTAAAATCATGAAGAGCTCAGCAAGGGGAGCCAGAACAGCAGAGGGAAACATCAGGCCCTCCTTCCACCCCCAGAGCCCAGGGAAGGGCAATGCCCAAGCCCCTGTGAAGGACATCACAGTGAAAATCTGGCTCAGCCTTGGCTATGAAGCTTTTCTGTATCTGCTTGATGAAACTGATGTGTTTTACCATGTTTGCCTAATCAGACGATTTTAGCATCCTTAGGAATATGCAGCCATTTTGTAACCTTAAGCAGGAAAAAGAACCTGAATTGGAAAAAAAGTAAAAATGGAAAGCTCTTCTAGCCATGAGATTTGTCAACTGGTTCAGAATTTGGCTGGTTCAGGAGCCAACTTGAATCTCAACTCTCTCACCTGCTTCCTACTACAGAAACAGATGTTCCTCTGGCTGTAAATTGCTGCTATTAATAATATAAATAATTATGCTCTTCTAATCATTTAATAGGTGCACAGGATGGTACCAAAATTTCTGGCTGTCATTAAATACATCTCCCTTCCCTCAAGGGCTCAGAGACACATTGGTGGCCTCTCATCCTCCACTGAAGTTGGGAATAAGAGAGCTGAAGGCAGGATAAAAGCTAAGGAGAAATCAAGGAGTCAGGCTCCTCTCCACAGGCTGTGCCCTCTGCACATCTCCCTGTGACAGGGCCAGCACCTTCCCCACACCTGGAAAGCACTGAGAGCTCAGCCAGGTGTGATCTCACACTCTCTCCCTGTGGCCCCAGCCCACCAACACGGAGCTGATTTTTACCTCCCCAGCAGGGAAGTGGAGAGGGGAAATCCTGCCCTCCAAGACCCTTCTCTCCCTGCACTGCAAATCCCAGCTGTTTGCTGGTGTTCCTCCCAAGAACACTTTGTCCTTCTCTCAACAAACAGCCCCAGCCTTGGGAACGTGAGCAAGGGCACCAGGGATTAACGGGGTCACTGCAGCCTCCAGAACTCTGACTGCAGCTGCTCAGCCCCTTCCCATCCTCCAGGGATCACACACACACAGGCCTGCATGGCTCTGGCTCTGTCAGAAAGCAGAAACACCACTATTTGGCTCCAGATGTTAGCACAGCACATCTGGATCTCCAGAGGGCAGTGAGCAGCCCTTGGGCCACATCCACACTTCCCTCTGACCCAGACACAGCACCAACATTGAGGCTCATTTCCTCTTCCCCCATCACAACAAAGTAACCTGCCAAAAGGAAGCCCCTGAGGAGATGCCAGGAACAAGTTTTGCAGGAGCTACAAAGTGGAGATGACGTGCAAAGGGAGGGTGGGGAAGCTGCTGTGGCCCCCACAGCATTTGGGGTGACAGCTCAGCTCCAGTGGGGCACGGCAGGACACGTTGGCTCCCTCAGCACAGCTCCATTTCCCAGGAAAAGCTCCAGCCCTGACGTAGCAGGTTATGCCTGGGAGATCAATACGAGAGCACACACACACAGCCAGCCTCTCCTTCCTCTCCCCAGGCACGGTGCCTCAGCCCCAGCATCATCCCCTCCACGTCAGTGCTACCAACAGGGGAATGTGCCTGTGCCAGCAAGGTCATATTTAATCAGTGGCCACCTCCTGGGATGCAGTTTGTGTGAATTAATCAGTCTGTCCCAGCACGGTGCTGCCAGCTGGAAGTGCCCATGCCAGGCACCCACCTGTACCTGCAGTGGGCACTTCCAGGACAGTCCCCAAGCCAGGCTGGCAGCACTGTGGGGACCTCTCTGTGCCACCCTGCTCACTGACAGCACAGAGTGACCCAGGGCCCAGCAAAGCCACTCTGGCTGCTGTGACCAAGTGTTGCCACATCTTGTTCCCATGCTCAGCACTGCTGTGGGTGTTCCATGGGTGAGAGGTCACCCAGTGGGTGCTGATGGTCCCAGTCTGCCTCCAGTCCATGCCCAGGGCTTGTTACTGGGTGCTAATCAGAACAAGATCAGCTAACAATTCCTGTCAGTCACTCCAGGAAGCCTCTGGTATCAGTCAAATCAGTGACAAGAGCCCTGCAGAGCTTTAAAAGATACAAAAGCCAGTTTGCTGCATGGCACCTGGAACTTCACTCCCAATGCAGATTAATTCCATTAACTCCTTCTGTGCCCTTTCTTGGGGATCCTTCCCTGCCTTGGCAGCTTGTGGAAAGCACAGAGCAAACACATCCCAGTCCTCTTTGTGGTGAAGCCACTCTATGATGTTATTCTGCTCCAGCATTTGTATTTCCCGCCACTTGCAAACGCCTTCCCCTCCCCACAGCACGTAATTCCTGAGGCTTCCCAATGCCACCAAAATGCCAGGAACTCACCTTGTGCCTCATAGCCAGAGTAGGGATGAGCTGCAGCCACGTCCTCATCCCCAGGGCCCAAACCAAGGGCTGCCCTGAGCTGGGCCATGTTCACCTGCGCCGCCAGCTCCCCGCTCCTGTCCCCGATCTGCAGCAGGAAAACCAACAGGGCAGAGGTTAAAGCCATGGGGTGCTCCAAGCAAACAGCCCCCAGTCCAAAACCAAACACAGAGATGGCCAAAAGAGAGCTTGGAGACACCTGAGAGGCCACACAGCTCTCCAGAACTGCTCCCCAGTGATAATTTGGGAGAGGGTCTGTTCTTGCCTTGCTGCACCTTGAAACACAGCTCAGCTCACCCACTGGCACAGAACTGAGCCTGAACATGCACGTCTGGGCTGTCCTGCAGCCACACATGGCTTGGCAGAGAGCCCTGGAGCTCCCAGCCCCCTTCCTCAAGTATTTCCATAGTTACTGAGCTCCAGACACCACGCTGCCATCAGCCACGTGGGCAGTGTCACACCAGGGCCCCGAAAGCCCTTCTCTCCTGGCTCAGAGCCATACAACTTCGAGTTGTTCCTAGTGATCTACCCACACAATGCTCCAAAAAAATCTTTTAAAAGTCCACGTTTTTCCCAATTCCCACCTCTCGCTGGCCTGAGGCCAAGGAAGCTGATGTTAACATGTTTGGGAAGAGATCTGTCCAACAGCTCCTGCTAGTTAAAATGAGAGTGTTTAGGGCACAACTCTGGATCCTCCTCAAAGTTTAACCAGAGCAGAGAATGGCTGTGCTGCACATCACCAGCGGGCACAGAGAGGTCACCCAGAAACAGCCTCTGATCTTCAGAGGAAGAGGAGCCTGTGTGACAGAGGAGGACCTTGGCTGTTCCCCTGGAGGGGCCTGGCTCCTGTTAAATGCCTGGCAACAGCTCTTTTGTGTCCCCTGCCACAGACTGCAGCATGGAACAAAACCATAAATCCCCACATTATTTATGACAAAGCCCCAAGCGCCAGTAAAGGGAGGCAGATCAAAGGGCTTATCACCAGGCATAAATCCCCCTGCCAATTACAGGGGATTTGCTGTTGACATCATCTCCAGAGAAATTACTATGTCCATGTTAGGTCTTACAGTCCTTGATGCTCAATTATGAAGTGCTTCTCTGACTTCCAGTCATTTCAGATCATCTCCAAAGCCCTGTTAACAACCCAGAACAGACGGGCAGGACAATGACCCTGGGCAGGACCTGCCACACACAGAGCACAGCCCAGCCCTGTTTTCTGCCCTTAGCCTCCCAGGAGCTGCACTCTGAGATGACAAAAGCACTCCAGAGCAGTGTCCTAGAGCTGGGGCAGCTTCCAAGGTTTTAGGTTCATTGTCCTTTATTCCAGTGGGACTTCATGAGTAACCTCTGATTAACCTGCAGCAGCTTCCAGTGTGGTTATCCTGAGCTGGTTTCATTTGGATTCCAATACCACCATTAGATTTTTTGTTGGGAAGAAGGTGATTGGAAGTGAGCTATGAACATCAGCATGAATGAAATTGGTTGAATTCCACAAGGTTTCTCCTGGCCAAAATCCTGGTGCTTGTCAAAAGGACAGTCTCTGCACTGCTCCCTAATTCATAATGGGGGGGGACTTCATCAGCCACCTGCCATGAGGAACCCACTCCTGACACAGCTGGAATGACAACACTGGGAACCCCCACTCTGCTGGGTCTCCCCTCCACCCCAAAGGCCCCAGTGCTGATCCTCCCATGGCCCCTCAGCTGATGTCTGGCTCTGAGGACTCAGCCTCAGCCTGAGCAGAACTGGATAAGTTAATCTGTCCTAAAATGTACAGGGCCAAAGATGAGTATTTCTTCTGTGTGGCAGATAAGTATAATTAAATCTGTAATTAGGCTGCTGTGTCAGCCCTACTCGGAGATTTAGCCAACCTAATAGACAGGCAGGAGAACACCCAGCACACTTACAGATGGTGATTTCAATTAGGGCTTCAAGAGGGCAATTTCTTCATCTGGGGAAGACTAAAGAGGCCACAGCCGATTTCCTCAACACACTGGAAAGAGCAAACAATGGAATTCTGGCTTTCTGCACTTCTGAGCCACCTGGAAACAGCAGGAAAGCTGCAGAGAGCTGGGCAAGGCCAAGGTGAAAGCAGAGCAGCTGCACACACAGCACCCCAAAGGGGGTGGCAGTGGCCCAGGGCTGGCTGCAGGCTGTGTGCATCCAGGGACAGCATCCACTGCACCAGGACACTGCAGCTCCAGCTCAGCTGGAACCTCCCTGTGCTCAGGAAAGTGGGATCTTACAGACTGGAGACCACCTGAGTGCCTTCACACCTGCTGGGTGCACAACACCTTGGCCAGCCAGTGGACAAGTACCCAGGTCCTCTCACACCCAGAACATTGGTTCAGAGCAAAGTACAGCTCACATATTTGCTGTAATTAAGGGGAAGGCTGGGAGCCTCCCATCAAGAGTGTTTTCCAGCCAAGCTCTGCAGTTCCTAAGAACACCACTGAAACAGCACAGAGAGAAGGGCTTTCCAGAGCACTGAGGGCAAGGTGACTGCATTAATAGAACTGACTGGAATAAAATAGGCTTGCTCTCACCAGGGGTCATAGGTTCCCTCTGATTTGCACCAGCTTCTCTTACCTCTTGGGAGATTTCCAGATGTTTCCTTGCAAAGTGCAAAGCCTGTTCGTGGCTCCCCAGGGACACATAGGCATTGCCAAGGCTCCAGCAGGCTCTTCCTTCTCCCACCCTGCAGAACAGGAAACTGTCAAACCACAGAAATGCTGGGCAAAGCCCAGCAGGGCCTTTTGGAGAGCACTGGCAGCCAGGCTCCCAGCTCTGCTTCCACCTCCACAAAGGTTCTACACTGGAAAGTGAAGTGTGTTGGGCATCTTCAACTCTTCTTATACTGAGCTCAGGATGAACAACAGCCTGGGAAGCAGCACTGAACCCACAGGGACAAAATTCAAGCACTGCAGGAAGGGCCAGGATGGTTTGGCTTCACTGGTGAGCACCAGCCCAGGAGGAGAAGGCAGAGCTCCTGCCCAGCCTCCACCTCACACAACCAGAGCTCCTCTCCAGAGCTGCACAGAGAGAATGTAACATCCAGCTCTGGTTCATCAGCAGCCCAGAGCTAAACCAGCAAATGGCAAGGAGGGAACATTGCAGGCAGGAAACAGCTCCAGCTGAGCCCCAGCACTGCATCACCAGAGTGAGCACAGAGCGTGAAACTGCACGCAACAGAGGACAGGGACAGATGTCCATGAGGTCTCCAGGGCACTGCTGCTGGTTTTCAGGAGCCAGGGGAATCAGGGGAATGTGGAGCTTGCCCTGTGCAGCCCAGACCCCCAGCCTGGCTCCCTGGAGCTCCAGCAGCTGTTTGCAGGAGCAGGCAGAGCCTCCTGCTCCCCAGAGCCTGCTCAGCTCTGCAAACGAGCAGATGTGGGGGGAGAAGAGATAAAAAAAGCACCTGGGGGCGCAGGGGGAGGTTCAGCATGACTGCAACTCCCTTTTCAGAGGTTTAGGCGGGTTGATCAGCATTTCAACGTTTTACTTGTCACCCTGTTCAATACCTTCTGCTCACAAGGGTGTGTGTTCCCAGAAATGCAGGAGCCCACAGGCCTGCACCCCCACAGCATGATTCACCCTTGGGTGGGATTGTGCCTGCCCTGAGCAGAGCTGCCCGGGTGGTGGCACAGCTCTCCCATCCTGATGTCCCTGCTCCATCTAGTGGAGGACACCCAGCCTCCGAGGGAATTCAGCTGAACGAGCTGCCTGCAAAGTCACTTCAGCTGCAAGAGGGCTCAGGATCAGAATATCCAGGGAAAAGGAACCAACGTCTCAAAAAAAAAAAAAAAAAATTAAGAAAAATTAAAAGGCTAACCCTCTGAAATAATGAGGAGCAAGGCTAAGAAACAAGATATATGATCTCGATGTTCTCTATGCAACATCATTTGTACATGGAGGTTTCCAGCATCAACCCAGAGCAACAGGGCAAAGTGAAACATCTTGTGTACTCTAAACACAGAGCTTTTAAGGAAAATACAACTTTTGTGAACATCAGGGAGCTCTCCAGAGGCCCCTCCTGGGATAACACAGCAGCAGCCACTGGCACAGCATCGAGCACTATTTGTTTTCTTGAAGTACTTCTCATTAGAAATCTCACTCAGCCCCCACAGGCACAGCACTGAGGGCACAATCTCCTCTCAGGTTTGAATGGCATGAGAAAGGTGAATCGTGTCATGTTTTTGATGGATGATTGGACCAAGGACTGGCTGCCCAGAGATTTCTAATGACTTTTAGGCACACACATCACTGGTGCTTAACCCCAGCAAAGGAGGACAGTAAGTCAGAGAAGGGTCCGTGCTGTTCACCCTCACCTGAGGCACTCCCTTACCTGTCTCCCAGCTCCTGTGCAATCACCAGGTGCCTCAGGTGGTACTCAATGGCTTTTTCATAGTCTTGGAGCAGCGTGCATGTGTTCCCCAGGCTGTAGCAAGCCTGGGCTTCTACTGCTTGATCTCTGAGTTGTCTGGAGAGCTGGAGTGTTTTCCTGAAGGGAACAGATGGGAATGCAGAGCCCTGGTCACTGCCAGGCCACAGGGAATGTCACCCCTTGGAGTAACACCCCGCACCACCCACCACAGCAGCTCTGCCACCCCAGGTGCCTTGTCACAGCCCCTGGAGCTGAGGGATGGGCTGTGACAGCTCAGGATTTCCAGGGAAAGCCCCTCACTCACTTGTAGTACTCGGCAGAGACGTCAAACCTGCCCAGGAAGATGTGGGCGTTGCCCAGGTTGCTGTAGGCTCGGCGCTCGGCTGCCTTGTCCCCAAACTCCTTGGCAATGGCCAGGCGCTGCAGCAGACACAGCTCAGTCAGCACAGGGACACCTTGCTGTCCCCACAGCAGCTCCCCCGGGGCTCAGCTCTTAGGGCTGCTGAATGAATGAATATTGGGGCCACTGGGACACATCTTAAAACATGGTTTATTGCCCCAGTGTCAAGGGGTGAGAATATCTTCCCTGCATACACCAGGAGTTCGTGGTCAGTGGTCACAAGAGGTTTTGAAGGTTTATTAGCCAATAATCTACTGACACACAGATTGTTTTAACTTTCACACCAATGGCTAATTAAACTGTATCACACCTCCTGCTGCAGTGTGGGCTTTCTTTATCCAATCATAAAGTGTCACACAGTCCTACAGAATTACACCTTAAAACTTCTGATTACCTTTATAACTGCTTCTACATCTTAAGTTTAAAACCTTAAAACTTTCCACTACCTAGCTTAATATGTCTCTATCTATATTACAAACTCACATTCTTGCTTCTAGTCTCTAAAGCTGGAAGCCTTTTCCATGGTCTCAAGTTGAACCCTGTGTTCATTTTGATATTTGGGCCTGCATGCACAGGGTTTTGAGGATTTTCTGTGCCTGGATTTCCCACAAGCTGCAACAGGGGTGGGAGAGAAGTTTCCTGCTGCACAGCGGTGGGAGCAGCAGGAAACCTCTCCCTCTTCTGCAATTCAGCACCAGGAAAGGCTCTTGGAAAAGTGGGAGTGATGTTGCATCCCAGTGCTGTCCCCCCACCATTTAAAAACCAGAGGAGCAGTGAATTTCCACCTTCCACTGCAAGGGAACTGACACACACTGCAACAGAAGCTAAATTGCATTTGAATTGGGGCAGGGACTTTGTCACCTCACCTCCCTGTAAAGCTTTGCAGAAAGTTATTATGTTCTACAAGCAGCATTTATTCTTGATCAACAGCTCTTTCAGCAGCTTAATTAAATTCATGGCTTGCATTTATTAAAATCTAGACTGAGACAAATTAAGAGCAGAAAAAAAAACCCTTGCCAGACCCAGCTGCAATGTGCCCTTGGATACCTCCTTTGGTTTCCAAGCCAACAGCACCCTTCCCTCAAGCTGCTCACGAGGGGCTGATGGGGACTGGAGTAAGATTTGCTCAGTGTGACTTGGTACAACAGGGCACACAACCTGGGCTTCACACAGGAGGGAGGAAAACAGCTGAGGGAAACACCTCCCTGTGCCTGCTGGGCTGTGGGGAGAAGGAAAGCTGCTGCCAGGCCCAGGGAGGGAGCAGAGGTGGCTCCTACCTCCTTGTGGAAGGCGATGGCCTCACTGAAGTTGCCCAGTAGGTACTGGGTGTTGCCCAGGTTGCCGTAAGCCCGGCCCTGGGCAGCTCTGTCCCCCAGCTCCTTCACCAGGGACAGGTTCCTCCTGAAAGACACCAGGGCAGAACATCCATGAGGCACAGCCCTGCAGGGAGCAGGGTGAGGAAATTGCACAGAAAGGAAGGAGACGCAGCCCTGCAGAAGGCATTTCCCTCCTGAGCACTTGAGCACAGGTGACAGGCTAGTGGCCTGTGCTGGACACCCCTGGGAGCTCGTGCCAAGCCTGGGGTGCAGGTCCTGCTGCTCTGTCCCCTCAGGCAATGGGTGGCTCTGTGCAGGAATCACACTGCTGCTCACACACCTGCTCTGATCCATCCCACATTCAATCAGAAATGGCCACCTCACTGCAGGACCAGGAGAACAGGAGGATTTCCCTGTCCTGCTCCAGGGAGAGAGGCAAGATCCACAGCCCCACACCAGGGCTCTGCTCTGGGAGCTTCCTGGCACTTCTGTATCTTGTTTTTACCCCCTTTACACACACACAGCACACAGACAATGGTGGAGCACTCACCACTGGCACAGATTTGCCCCCTGGCTATGCTACGTGCACCAGTCCTTGGAAAAAGGGTGGTGAGCTATTTATAGGCACTATCACACCCTCAGATATGAGGGGAGGGATAGGAGATCTTATCATTCTCTTCACTCAAAAATCCTATTTAAAAAACTGCATCACAAAAGCAGAACTCTGAAGTATGAGGAGAAACACACAAGCCCAAATTTTGGGGCCAACCTTCCCCTGTGGCACATGATGGTGACCTTTGAAATAATTTAAGAAAAGGAAGGTTGTAACAAAGGAGATAAAGTGCAGATCCTTGAGAAAAACCAAGACTTCAAATTGACTCTTCCCTTGAGTGAAAGGGATGGAGACAAGCAGGGATCCATCCTCACAGATGCCAGCAGAGAGCAGCAGGGGCCACAGGAGCCAGAGTTCCCAGTACAGCTCTGGGAAGGAGCAGATTGGTGCCCTTCATTGCATGATCATGATTCAAACCACAGCAAGTTTAGCAAAGCCAATGCCAGCATGAATTTTAGCTCAGATTTTATAAAAGACCTTTCCGCACCTTCCTTGGGATTAATTTGCCAGCGTAGCTTGGCATCTCAGGGAAAGATTCCTAATCTATTACAACCTGCAAATTCTCAATCAGTGGCCCTGTTCCCTGCAAGGGAAGGGGTTGGCCAAGCTTGGATACTTACTCATAATATTCTGAAGCTTTCTGTAGTGTGTCCTTGACTTCCTGAGGCAGGTAGCCCGGGTCCTGGGCCGTGTTCCAGGATAAGTGCTTTCCCTTTGCATGGTAAACATTCCCTATATTATAGAGAGCTCTGGCTTCACCTACCTGTAGGGAGGAAGAACAGGCAACAGCAGGGAATTACACTTCACATCCCAGCCTGGACATTTCCACTGCTGGGCACAGATGGTCAGAACCACAAGCCCCCATTTCCCTTTCCCATCTTCCAGAACCACAAGCCCCCATTTCCCTTTCTCATCCTCATCCTCACAGCAGCACAAGATGTGGGATGGCAGCCAGAAGGGAGAGCTTCACCCTGCAGCTCCTTCCAAAGCCCACCTTCATCACTTTTATTGACTTGCAGACAGATTATTTTTAAAGGCAGGAAATATTTCCTGTTGGAACCCCATTACCTTGTCTCCCTGCTCCCGAGAAATGTCCAAGTGTCTCTGGCAGCACACCACAGCTTCATCAAACTGCCCCAGAATTTTCAGGGTGTTCCCAAGGTTTCCACTTGCCTTGGCTTCTCCAATTCGGTCCCCAATGGTTCTGCAAGATGAAGGTGTTGAAGAGCTCAGAGAGTTTTATTCACCAGCTGCTGGAGGCAGATTTCAGCTGCAGCTTCCCAGCACAGACATCAGGCTGGAGAGCTTCCCACAGGCTCCCACAAGTCTGAAGGGAGATCCTTGTTCCCTATTTGCAGTTTCAGAAGTGCTCTAATGGCTGCAGGTCACTGCAGGGAGTACCTGGGGGCAGAAGTGGACACTGCCCTGCCCTTGCTCCCACTCACATCCCTTTCTCCACCTCCCTGCTCTGAAGGCATCTGACCCATCCTTGGTGTGTCCCAAGCTCTCCACAGGACAATCACCCTCAGGGCCAGTTCTGGATGTGTATTTCAGGTTTCAGACCCCCCAGGATCTCCCCTCACCCCAGGCTGTGTCTGATGAGGACGAAGCGGTGCTGACACACTTACCTGGCCAGGGTAAGGTCGTGTTTGTGGTACAGCAGGGCCTTGGAATACTCCTTTAGGTAGAAATAGGCATTGCCCAGCTGGCTGTAGATGGCACTGAGAGTCTTCAGGTCCTCTGTCCCCACCTGCACTGCTGCTTCGAAGAAGGCTGCCCCAGCTTTGAAGTCCCCAGCCTTGCACAAGCGCTCTCCTTCCAGGGCCAGCTCCAGGCAGGACGCCTCCATCCTGCCAAAACAAGGACATTGTTGCCAGAGGAGTTTGGCTGCGGTGCTCCCACTCTGCTCTGCAATGGTTACAGTTTATTTCATTGCACACCTTTGAACTTTCCCCTGGCCTCAAAACACAGGAGCATCCAGATTCCACCTGCAAGGGGAAGGTGTCCCTGCCCACAGCAGGGGTTTGGAATGGGATGGTCTTTAGGGTCCTTTTCAACCCAACCCATTCTGAGATTCTCTGATTTACAGACTACAGCTGCAAGAAGCCAAAGGCATTCCCTGGGTTTCCAACAGGAATCTGGACAAGAAGCTCAGGGCTCCTGGCTCCAAGCCATGGAATCATCACAGGAGTAACACCTGTTTTCCTTCCAGCTGCTGCAGAAGCCACATATCCAGGTATTAATACCCCATTTTCCCTGGGGCAACAGAGAGGGAAGCCAAATTGCAACAAGTTTTTGCTGGATACCAGAGAAAACCCTGGACTGTGCAGATTTTCTTGGCTGAGCAGCTCCCAGCTCCTTTTGTCTGCTTTTCATTAACTCTCCTGCTGTCACTTTTTCCACAGGCACTCGGCACACAGGCCCCCAGGCCAGCTTTCCTCTCGTGCATTTCCTGACACCTTTGGCACTGGCACACTCCATGCTGTCAGAAAGAGCACTGTGAGCAGTGACAGTGCTTCAAGAGAAGGAAAACACTCTCCTCTGAGTGCTCCACCAAGTCCTCTCTACATCACAGCAGTCCCTGTTAGACCATGCCTATCCCAAATTCTCCCCTTTGCTTTCACTGGAAATGTCCTGCCTGCTGCAAAGCCAGCCCCTTCCCAAGAGGGATGGACACAACATGTTCCTGCTCCTCTGTCCTGATGCTTCTCTTTGCTCCTTTAAAAATAAATTGAACAGGGGAAAGTCAAAACTATCTAGGTCAAAGGTGGACATCTGCTGAGGAAAAACCAGAGCTCCCCTGTCCAGAGGCAGAACAGCAAGGGTCTGTCAGAAGATAATAAATACCCACAGGTGGTTTCCAGTCTGTTCTCAGCACTTGGAGGAAGTTTGTGGTACCCAGCCCAAGAGCACAACTTGCCCAGCTGAGTCCTCCTGGAGCAGATTCCTGCTGAGTCCTGGAAGATGCTGCCCCAAAGCCACCCAGGAGCCCAAGCCCAGGGCCAGCCCTGCAATCAGGGGCTCTGGAGACCAAGGACAACTTGCCCTGCACACAGCAGCTCCAGGACACAGCTCCTGCTGCTCCAGGCCTGTGCTGCCACATCTCCTGCCACCCCACAGCAGCACTGAAAGGGCACAGGGAGATGCACGGAGCAAACACCAACCCTCCCAGGTTTTCCCTACAAACACCAACCCTGCCACGTTTTCTCTACAAACACCAACCCTGCCACGTTTTCCCTACAAACAGGCAGAACGGCGCTTGCTCAGCTGCCAGGAAACAAAGGCAGCTCCTCCATGAGCAGTTCATGAACTGCCTGAAATCCAAGCCCATTTCCCTGGCAGTCTCCCTGCTGAGTTGGCTCCGTGTGGTTCCAAACACCCAACTCTTGTCCAAAGCAGGACAACCATAAGGACTGGCCAAATAAAAGAAAAATAGCATAAAACCTGATTTTAAACTCTCCAAAAACAGTTGTGAGCTCTTCTGCCTCTCTGTTCATTTGTCCCCAAAGCCACCAGGTAACAAGAGGGAGTTGTGAAGCAGCTCCTGTGAGCTCCCACCTCAAACTCCCACACAAACATTTCATTCCAAAGCAAAGCCCACATTTTAGCTATTTTATTTAAGCAAGAAAGCTGCTTCTGTTTGATAGCAGGAATAAAAATATTAAGATTAAAAACATTTAACTTCTCTCTGCCGATCCTCTTGCTAGACCACACAAAAATTAATGAATTTCTGCCTGAGGATCCCACGAAAATTTCATCAGTCCCAAAGTACATCAATGGTTTGTGGATCCTGCAGCATCATCATCAGGTATTGACAAGTCTGTGCTGATACATCCCAAACAGCCCAAAGGAGCTTTGGGACTGAAGGAAGACAAGAAACATCTTGTACTCAAATCAGCAGGATTAACTTCAGTCAGCTTAGTGGGGATGAATCTTGAGAGGACCTGAAATGCAGGAATGAGCCACTACCACTGGAGTTAACACTGGATTCCAGATAGAAGGTGGCAGAGACAGAAATAAACTAACTAGAGTTTGAATTTCAACCCACCTTGAGCTCAAATTTCAAACCAAATAAAACTCTTCCCAATATCCAGGTTGTCTTTGAGAAATTGAGTTCACCAGCTGTAAAGAGTCCAAAAAACTGGTGTGGAGAGTGATTTCCCAAATTCATGGCATTGCTGACCAGCTCACGAGGAATTTCTTGAGTGATTTTAAGAGCTTGAAGTGAAGGTTCCCATTCCTGCAACAAAAGCCAGGTGGGACCACACGTGCCATACCCCAAAGTGAATTCTGTGCCCCAGACCCACTTTGTGCCACACTCACACTCTGTGGGTGCTCCCCTGGTGTTCCCATAGTAACTGCCCAGTGACATGACCTTCCAGTGCACACAGCCCTTAATTAAAATCTGTTTGTCCTTGAACAGGCTGCTCTGCAGAGTGTCTGACTTATCTAATTAACATCACTGCTCGGACTGGGACCTGAGCAAACAGGGGGAAGGGACAGGAGGTTTTTCCTGCATCCTGCCCTGCCCAACCTTCGCTGCCTTGGACATCAAACAAGGATTGCAACAGTTCACAGGAACACAACCCACTTGGAAAACCCACCTGCCCTTCAGAGCTGCTTTTGGGAAGCACCTCTGCATGGAGTTCAATCACTTCAGGCTCAAAAGCACTCAGGAACACAATGCCAAGGGCAGAGGAATCAACTAAAGGTCAAGGAACAAAGTCAAGCACACTAAAGTTCCATGTTAAAAAGCTTCCAAAGCCCACAAAACAGAACTGAAAGGACAAACCTGAGCCACCCTGACAGACAAGTAAAGGGGAAACAGTCAATGACAACAAGGTCCAAGCCCTCCCCTACCTCTTCTGTAATCTGTGTATTTTCTGAACACACACCCAGAGCTCCAAAGCCACTGGCAGAAGGAAGCAGCAGGGCTGAGGCCACATTTAAATGCAGTGTTTGGCCACAAGTGCACTCAGCAATCTGCCCAGAATTCTGCCAGGGGAATGAGTGGGTGGCAGATGAGCTGGTCCCCATCAATGTGACACCTGCCAGTCTCCACTCCAGGAATGGATGTTGCTTCTCACACTCACAGAGCAGGAAAGGGTGACCTTCCACTGTGCAGTGACAGCCAGGAGGAAACCTCTTCCCAATCCAACATGGGCAGGGCCTCCCCTCCCTCCTCCTCAAGTTTTTCTTTAAAGGATAACTGATGTGAAGGCAGAAAGAGCTGAGAAAAAACAGGAGGAGCAGCCTTGAACAAGAATTCCCAGGGTCACCCATCACTGCCAGGCAGCAGCTAATGAGGAGCTGGAGCACAGATTGCCTTTTTGCCTGCTACAAGCCTGTTCAAAGAACTCCACAGCAAAAATGTGCTTTTGGATGAGGTGAAATACAAAGATTCTTACATATCAAATGTTTCCAGCAATTTGGGGAAGGCACAGAGTCCCAGGGGTGCTGGGGAAGCCAAGGACAGTGTCAAATGAGAAATAACAGGAACAGCACAAGGTGCCACCAGTGCCATTATCAACCATCACCACGACTGCTGTCAAACACTATAATTAGGATATTTTAATTGGGGGATGATAGAGGTCCCCAGAGTGGGAACACCACACACTCAGACCTCCCAACACCCTGCTCAGGGCTGCCTTGCTCACAGCAGCCTGTCACTGCTGCCAACAAATCCATCAGGGTACACAGGAAATTATCGTGTTCACCAGACACAGCCTGGGGTCAGTTGTCTGCTGCCTTAAATATTGCAGATATCACAGGGCAAGAGAACCTCTTCCTGCCTGCAAGGTGAAACTGCCTTTAAAAAAAAAGGAGAAAAGGGAAAAGGAAAGGTATTTATAGATATTTGATTCATGTTAGTGGGGGCGATTGCAAAACTCATTCCCAATCAGACCTTGTGTGGTTCAAAACTCCAAGCTTTTAGACAGAAGGTAAGGCAGAAAAAACCCCATCAAAACCATCAAGAGTTGTAAAAAAAAAAAATCCCCCTTAGTATTTCTATTGATATGAGTTAGTGAAGCAACAGATTTTAGCATCTTACTTGCAATCTGATTAAGTTTTGTGCAAAAATAAATCTAATTTCAGAGCACTGGTGACGGGCAATTAAACATTTCTTCTGAACCAAAAAAGGATCAGATTTACCAGGTGCTCAGTGTAAATGCATATTCAATGGCTTAACGAACTAAATGTGCATTTAAATAATTACTTTCTTGAAGGGCGTGCTGCCAGTCAATCAAGTTGGGAATTATTCTCCTTTAGCAATTTCCTTTCCCAGCCCTGCACAGCTGCAGTACCTGAGATGGAGCTGATGGCTCTGAACCACAAGGTCCAGGTGGCTTCAAACCCTCGGGGATGTGTTCCCTTCGCTGATGAGGAGTGCTCCCAATATTTTCCTTTGTTTCCCTACCTGAGGAAAGCTCCCAGATGCTCCTAAGGCACAGCCCGAGTTAATTCACAGTGAATTTACACCAATTTAGCCTCAGGCTGCTGCTCTCCTCTGCCTGGGGCACTCTCCCAGAGGGTTTTGGGCAGTTTTCCCTGTTTACTCTGCCCCAGGCAGGGTCCAGCACATCCGCACCTGCCTCTCTCTCTCTC